>NC_062262.1:31500325-31808298 GCF_916048215.2 Malus sylvestris
CTTTTATTCTTTCCTAGCAGTCGTGCTCTCCCACTCCCGTTAGTGTGCACTCCATTCTTCTTTTCCTTTGTTTATTCTTCCATCAGTCCATTATTTCTGTGAAAACAATGCTAACACAAAATTAACTGTACATTAACACAAAGTAAGGTAAAATGTCACAATTTTAACACAAAAACATCCAAAGACTTTAGAAATGAATGATATAAATGCATGAAATATATGAGTAATCAGGCTCCGCCCTCGACCACTAACTCAAGCGCTCTATTTCGGTGGAGTATCTAGACAAGCCAAGTATAAAGGCAGAACCAGCAGCTGAGGTGTCACAGGTTAGTACTACTCCAAACTAGTAAGATTCCATTATAGATTACCTGGTCAATGGCATTCTCCCAATGGAAAGATTGGAGTCTAGAAAGCTCTAAACAAAGGCAGCACGTTACTACATGTGGAACGGCATTTTCGTCCGAAGATCCTACACTGGGCCACATCTCGATTGCCTAGCGCCTCCCGATGACCTAAAGGTTTTAAGCTCAATCCACGAAGACATTTTTGGAAATCATTTCGGAGGCCGATCCTTAGCACAAAAGGCTCTTAACGCAGGCTACTAATGGCCTATTATGCATTAAGACTACAAAAGTACGACCGCTGCCAACGTTACAAGCTAGTACCAGCACTGTCTGCCAACAAACTACACCTGTAAATGAGTCATTGGTCATTCATGCAGTGGGCAATCGACTTGGTAAGGCGAATGCAGCTTGCTATTGGGGGCAGATGCATGATGATCGTGGCAACTGACTGCTTCACCAAATGGGTAGAAGTAGAACCCATGACAACCACGACTCAAACAGACATAGAGCGCTTCATATGGAGGAATATCATTTGCCGATTTGGCATCCCTCAATCCATCGTCACAAACAACGGCCTGCAATTTATAGGCAAAGATTTAGTTAAGTTCTTCCAGAAATATGGCATCAAACACCACATGTCTATGCCAAGGTATCCCCAAGGAAATGGGCATGCCAAAACATCTAATAAGACGATTCTTGACTACCTTAAGAAATCCCTTTCTGACAAGAAGGGAAAATGGCCAGACGAACTCCTCGGATGTCTATGGGCATATCGCATAACCAAAAATGAGCTACCGGTGAGATTCCTTTCTTTTTGGCATTTGGCTCAGAAACAATCATTCATCCCAATGTTATTATGCCAAGTATCATCATTCTACTACTAAGAATCGAGTAGAATGGAAAAGAGATGGCCACAAATCTAGATTTGGCAGAGAATGTCATCACCAGCATCGCAGCCTACCAGCAGCAACTCATCTCCAACTACAACAAAAGGGCCAAGATTTGGCAGTTCCTACTCGGATATCTAGTCCTAAGAAAAGCCTTTATCACTGCCCAAAGAGAAGGTTCCAAAAAGATGGATCTTATTTGGGAAGGTCTGTATAAGATCAGTAGAGTAGGAGGCAATGGTAGCGACACCCTCGCCACCATGAACGACAAAGAGATAACAAAATAGTGGAACACCTACAATCTTAAGAAGTACCATGCATGACCTCCCGTTACATCAAAGCACGAAGACTCAAACAACTCGACGGGCACCACCTCGCAAGCCGATGACTATCCAGTTGTTATGCAGTTTCTACCTTACAGCTAAGTTTTCGTTTGTTTCACTCATTTTTCAATGAGGAATTCAGAAGTAATTTACAACTTGGCTCGGCTGCATACTTACAGCAACTGATCACTCATGCACTTAAAAAAAATACCGCACCCTTCTTAAAGACTTATTGCAGAAATTGCACCTCTTTGGGGACCAACTGTGAAATCCGGTTCCTGGATTTCACTGATATAATCTACGTATTTGTAATATTGAGATTTTATGTTATTTTTGGAGAAATTATAATAATTCATGTGAGTTTAGTTTTTAAATTAAACTAGTTATGAAGTTTGAAGTTTGGAAATTAATTATTTAAAATTAGTAGACTATTCGAGGTCACAATTTACATTTTCGAATAGAGCTCGATCTAAGGAATGCGTAAGCGCAGACCGTTCGTGAAATCGAGTTATAACGAAGAAATTAGAAACGTTTTAGTTGTTGGGAAATAAATAAATGTTTAGACGCTGCCAAGTGGCAACAAGGGAAATGGGAGAAAGGAGAGAGTGCGTGAGAGAAAAGGAGAGGGACATCCCAATCAGAAAGGGGGAAAAGGAAGGGAAATGAGAGAGGAAGAAAATGGGGGAAACAGGTTGACCTACATTCCCCATCAAACCACCATGATTTTCCAACCATTTTTCATCGGTTTTCCGGCGATCCACACCCCGTCATCACCTGCAAACACCATCCCTCTTATTCTCCTTCATTGATTATCAAATGTTCGACGAAATTAGGCTCGTTTTGGGGTGTATGGTGGCGACGGCACCGTGAGGTGCTTGGTGATAATCCACCAATTTTGAATGAAATTCTGTCGATATCCACCACCCTTAGACTCCCCATGAGCCCTGGAACAAAGCCTAATCATCTATAGGGGCGGCGGAACACCAAGGAAAGAGAATCGAAGCTCATCCATTCTAGGGTTTCCGACGGGTTTGAGTGGAATTGGTGCCTTTCCCAGCAAAATTGGCCTTGGTCACAAGTATGAAAATTGCTCCCCTTATTGAGGTTTACAATTTTGTAAAATTTGGTAATTTTTTGAAATAGTTAAATTTTCCGGCGAGTCGGGGTGGTCGACCGTCACCCGCGGCGGTGCGTGGCCAGTGGGCCGACGATGTCTTTTTAAGTACTATTAGATACCCTAAGTTCATGTTTGATATCCGTATGACGTAATTGATTGTTTGAAGTTAGTTTCATTACGATACATTACTTGATCAAAATATGAATCGACAATTCGACCGTTGGATCGTCACCAAACTTTAATGCGTTATAGAACATAATATTTGAGGATAGCTAGAACTAAGGGATTGGGAATCCGAGGTATGGATCTTCCCAAATTGAATTTCTAAGTTTGTAAAATAAATTGTTAACCGCCACCTAATTCTAGTAATTGGCGGAGATCCGACCGTCGGATCGCGATGGGATTTTAGTATGTGGTTCTCGAAGTGTAATGGGGACTTTGGGAGGTTACGGATCAAAAATCTAATAGGCGGATCTTCCAAGTTAAATTGCTAGGGTGTGGACCTCACCGTTGACTGAGAGTTGGCTTTTGGTCAACATGTCTCGAACCATTTGAATTACAAAAATTAGTATTACTAGAGACTCAATGAAGCTTTGCGGACTTGTCTTGGTGAGTGACTTTAATATGTTTGATATGGTGATTACCCGATTCTTTAGATTATATCCTTTATGGATATGACATGGTTTTATAAATGTGTTTTCTGTTAAAATGTGATTCTTTTATAATTGGCCATTGATCTATTTTTATTAAATGTGATTTGATTCATGGGTTGGTAATATTTGTGAAAAAGTGATTCGAATTGCATATTGAAATGTTTATGAATTGTTTTATAAATATACATTTGAAATGTTGAGAAATGCGAGGGCTAGTAGGGGACCGTTACCCTAGTGTCACGGGGTTAGGTGACACCAAGTCTGCACCATGTAGCAGTGGTATATGGATGGTCCTGCTTGGTTAATCCGCGATGGGGGACCATATTATTTATGGATCGTGCTTGGTTAATCCGCGATGGGCGATCCTTATGGCCATACATACTTAGGGGTGATCATGCTTAGTTAATCCACGATGGGTGATCACTGCCTAACAGATTCGTGGGAGTGACTTTGCTTGGTTAATCCGCGATGGAGGGTTACTACCTACATGGTTACTTAGGGGTGGCTCTGCTTGGTTAATCTGCTATAGGGGGCCACTTCCTGTTTGGCTACTTATGTATGCTTCGGCTGAATTGCGTCCCTTTAGCCTTAGTTTTTAAGGAAAACTAATGAAAAGGGCTTGAAAACTTTAAGTTTTAAAGATAAGGACAAAATAAAGGGTAAAGTGAATAGTATCAGGTTTGATTTTTTAGTGTAAAAATGTGGTTTTACGTTAAAGTGAACAATATCGTGGCCTTTTCGTTAAAACTCCCTAGTTTTTAATGTACATATGAACGATGGATTTTGAGAATCTTGTGGTTTGAATTAGAAAAGCCGTTGGATGTCTGGGTGACTCCTTCGGAGTTTTCAGTGACTTGATTATGATTTCATAAAGCATGATTCTATACTTGATGTTTATAGATTGTGATCGATGGTCTGTTTTTATTGAATATCATATACTTGTATTATTGTCACTCACCCTAGCCTCGCAGCTTATCTGAGTGCCTGATTTGCTAGTGTACCATTCCCATATGTAGGCATTGACTTTACATGTGATAGGTCTGGGCAGATTACGAGAAACTGCTTGATATTTTGGTTCCGTTGAGTGGTCCGGAACCCGATGTTGTTGGATTCCGTTGAGTGGTCCGGAATCCTTGCTCTTGTTCATCTTTGTAAAGTTATCTTAGAATCCTAAATTCGAGTGAATGGGAATTACCCACAATAGATCTTGAGAATACAAATTAGAATTACCATGTTTATTACTCATAATCCAAGTAGAAAATTATATAGAGTTCCTTGGTTAAATTCGTGAAATGATATGTTATCGCATTATTTGATTAACGTACTTAAATGCTAAGATCGTGCATCTTTGATTCATGAATTGATTAATTGACGGGATTGTGGAATGACGCTGGATACGAGTGTTGTTATTATGATTATTTTTAGTTGATTAATGTTTCTAGAGAATAATATTGTGCATTGTTAATTCTTTAAGATGTTACACGCTATGAATTGTGATTTTATGTGGGAAACATGATGATTTATGTGATGGATGAAGTGGAAATGTTAATCGTCATATGGGATTGTTATGTTGGATATCATTGTTATTGTTATGATTAGACTTGTTGATAAATATGGCTAGAGAATATGATTGTGCTTCGTTGTTTGTTCTTTGAAATATTGCATGATATGCATTGTGGTATATTGTTGGGACATAACGATTTATGTAATGAATATTTGAGTGTAGTGAAATAATGAACTACGAATGGCTTGATCCCTATTTAGGGTACGTAGGCAGTCTAACAAGGATATTAGATACAACCATAAAGTCTACAAAGAATTATTGCGCAGTTGGATCTTAAGTTGTGTTTTACTATTTCCCGGAGGCGAGGTATGTTAGAGATATGGGTATTTGGTGACTTCATGTGTCGATCCTGGACGTATGTCGAGATCGGGGCGTGACACCAACCATGCTCTCCAGTGCGAGAGGGTAAACCAATTCCCTGATACCCACATGGGCCTGCTCTCCAATGCGGGAGGATAAACTTTATACTCTGAATATCCAAACGTGGATAAGTTGGGCTGCCTTGGTATAACTAAGTGCACGATGGCTTGCACCGAGATTTCTAAAAGTAGCCACAATGGTGTTTTTCAAGGCTTAGCTAACTGAAGGATTTTGGGTCTCTTGGCCTAATCCATGGGGAATCGGGCCTCAAAGACGGAGGAGGCACATTACACAATACGCCTTATGGACGGCTGCCCTAGAAGACTGCCTACGACTTGCTATTCGAGTAGTAAGTCGCGCTAAACTTATACAACCGCACGTTTTTGTGAAAGATTAAACAAGTTAGCATGTATATACGAAGCTTTACCCACTGCCGACATGCTACGCAGTAGATAAGCTTCACATCTGCCAAAGTGCGGAATGATCGTTTAAGATCTACACTAATTCCTAAAGTATTGTGATACTTGCTAGCAACCCACAAAATTGGTTACATAGAAGCAAGGAGTTCTCTTGGACCTTTGCTTACGAAATTCCATACAACCGCATACTTTTGATACAAAAGGTTAGCGAATTTGATTAACCAAAATCTTTAGTATGTTGTGATGCAGGCCATACAGCTCAAAGGATTAAAGAAAGCCAAAGTTAACAACCATGTGATCACGCGGACTCATCTGCTTCCGTATGTAAGCCTTCCGGCTGCTGACCCTATGAGTAACAACTTTACAAAAGTTATACACCAACACTTACAACTGCATAGGCTACGTGGGCTTGTCTGCTTATAAAAAAGTAGCACGCCTACCGTTGGTCTTAAAGTCAAAAGATGGGAGTGAACAAAATAAGCAAAGATGAAAAGCGAAGGAAGCAAGTTTATTAAACTTTCTAGCAAAATTTATAAACAACTAGCAACGGTCGAAAGAGTTTAAGCAAAGTAAAAAGCAACAAGGAAAATAAAGAAAATCCTAAAGGCTACCTAGAAGACTACTCTTCAGCAGCTTGGATATCCCATTACTACTCGGTTGCTACACATTCAACAGCCGCGACGCTCTCAACAGCAGCATCATCCAGCGCTTCACCCCCGGTTGCCCCAACCTGGGTACCAACTTATCCGACTACTTCACCAATGGAAGCCTTCAAAGTAAAGGTAAGAAAGTATTCTGGAGAAATAGAAAAGGTCTTAAAGTCTTTCCCAGCAAACTCAAAGTCAGATGGCCTACCAAAAAGATGATCTACATAACCCAGCTTGTAGAAATCAGCTTGACTTTGAACAAGCAAAGTCTCGATCCCAGCTTTATCACTCTTCAACTACTCGTTCTCCTCGAGCAGACCAACACAGACGCGCTGCAACCATCCACTTCCTTCTTCGGACTTTTGTTGATCTTCAATGCACCTTGGAGTTCCAGCACTTGGGGTTCAAGCCTATCGACATTTTCTGCATCATAGCAAGTAGAACAATCCTTTTATATTCGGTCGTATGCTTCGCAAAGGAACTTGGGCAGACAACCCATTTAACGCCATTAACAAGCTTGGCACATGCGTCCATGTCTTTAAGCAGATATGGTTTCAAGAGCGCACAAATATCAGCAGCCTCCTGAGAAACAAGCTTGTTGGATTTCTCACAACTGCCCACGCAAGCAATCTTCTATTTCTTAATAGGTGAATTAGTCTCAGCAGCGAAGGGAGTAGGCTTTGGTGCCACTTTAGCAACAAAGTCCACTCTATCGTTCTTTATAGTGGCAAGCCTCTCCAAAGGTGAACTAGACTTAGCTCTCGACGGATGTTTTGGCATAAATTTCGGCACTGGGGCATGACGGAACCTCTACATTAAGCAATCATATTAGTAATCTTACTAGCCACCTTTGACATGGCAGGCGTCATTGGCTCAGATCTAGCAGCCTTAACTTTCTTCCCATTGGAAGAAGTCAAGTCAATCATAATCTTATCAGCAGCAGGCGGACCCTTACGAGTAGCGAAGGAAGTCTTCGGCTTCTTTTCAGCCGACATTTCTTGATCATGTGGGGAAAATCTATTTTTTCCACCTTCATTCGCAGCAGGCTCCACGATAGTGATCGGACGAGCCAACACCTTCACCTTGATTGAGTGGGGGAACACTTCATGGAACAAAGCACTTCTTGGAAGAAACGCGGCATGGGGAAAGTAAATCACAACACAAAGTAGTAGGGGTGAAACTTAATGGCTTTCCTAGCCCCACTACATGGCTCAAGACTGTTATTTTCCTTGGCACTCTTTACACGCACCCCCGACGGAATTGCATACTTGTATGCTTCAAGGAAGTCTCTGAACGAGTCATTAGAATTAATTTTGAAGTGAGTAGCCTTGAAATAGCCTACCTTACTCAAAGACCCGCATTGACGATACAACGGCGGTACACCATCATCACCCTTGTGACTTGAAGAAGACATGCTCGAAGAAATTCTACAACGGCGTGCCAGGCCCAAGATCATAGGAGCCCAACAAGCCATGCCAAGCCCCACGGTTTGGGCTTTCCCATTCTCGGCCCAATGGCTTAGTGACCTAATCCAAATAGAGGGGGCCTGGCAACCCCGTGCCTCCCTCTATCTTTCTCTTCTCATACACGGGTCTAGCATAGCAAAAATAAAAAGAAAGGAGGCTCGCGCCTCCTCGGCCCAGTCCATCACCAACCTGAAGGAAAAAATTTGTCCTAGCTAAGAACATGTGAGAACATTTGAACACATAAAACAAACTAATAACACTTTAAAGTAGGCATGCATTAAAAAACAATTCTAAAAACCCATGACTTTTAAAGCCTAGTGAATGGTGAACCAAAAGACTCATTAACAAATTAAAGAGAAGAGAGAGTTTGAATTTCATTACCCTTGGAGCTCATCCTTGTTTACACAAGGGATTCACCCAAGTGTTGTCATACAACTTAAACATAATGGGCCTTGTGGACCGAAACCCTTTTGGACCCCAAGACCCGAAACTAAATTGAAAGCCCAATACGAACCTTTCGTATAATTAATTAACTAATTAATTAATCTTAACCATTCTCAATTAAACCATTTAATTGCTTATCCATCTCATTTATATTTCTTCACTTTCATCCTTACTCGGTGTACGATCCATTAGGTTCCAATTAGCGAGGCAATGGATGATTGTTACTTTTAACGATCGATTGTGAATTGAAACTACATTTCAATTCTCCCTTTGATGAAGATTAGTGTTTGCTAATCTTCAGGGCTTCCACAAACCATGAGCGACACCTAGCAGTATGTCATGGCTACCCAAGCTAAGTAGAAGTGGTTGGAGAGCCTATCCAGTTACAATTACAATGCAATACAGTCCTTCTCTAATACAATATTCTTAATCACATTGTTTGAGTGATAGTTTGTTTTATGTCTACTATCAAATGTGATACTTCTCTATATGATTCAATGGAATATGATTTCAAACAAACTTCCTAAGTCATATTCATATGTTTTGGCCAAAGACTCCCGAATCATATCTCAGAGTATTCTATGATGCCTCAGGTCAAAGGACTACTTTGCATATTGCAACTTACGAGTTCTTACATGACATGTATGTTCAAACTCTCTTTTGATCGTTAGTGTACTCGATTACCATTTTGAGCACCTATGTGTTTGTCTCAATGTCCAACACTAAATGACTTGAGACTAGTCATACTCACACTTGAGTTAACATAACACATCAATGCCCAATTGGCAATCCTATGGCTAGGAATGTTTTAGGAATGAACATAAAAGAAAGGTCTAATTAATCTAACTTACTTAGATCACTTCTCTCTTAGATTAAATACATTCCTTGGATTCCCTTATTACTTAAACACATAATACAATAAATAGTGATTAACAGTAAGCTTTGCCCTTCATTAAACATATAATAGTTTAACACAATAAGTATTCCAAAAGCTATTACATCAAATGAGTGGCTTTATGGGCATACTCCCAACACAACCTGGTCCGTGCTAGGTTCAGTCCAACACCCCAGCGTCCTGGCCGAAGCCAGCCATGCCCCGCCAACCCTCGACCCAAGTCGAGCCACCGCCGCACCATGCTACCCATGTCAACAGTGTCGTGGCCTCTCCAAGCCATTTTTCACACCTTCTCGACCCTCGTCGAGCCAATTTCAAGCCCCGAGGCTCCAAAAAACTACGAAGATAACGAAAAATTAATTTTTTCTTACCTTGGTGCTGTGTGAAGATGAAGAAAGCAACGAAAGACGGATCTTTGCACAGGCAAGTGTAGAAGATTGCTAGGAGAGGGGGAACAAATATCCTCTAGCGTTCTCTCTCTTGTAGGGTAGAATAAATTGCTCTCTAAAGTTGATTTAACCATCTACTTAAGGTAGACTTAAATAGACTTTAGCAGTAATTTATTTCTTTTTCCTAGAAGGTTCTAATTTCCAATTAAAGATAGAATCTACATCAAAATAGGAAACAATCCTATGTTTCCTAAAAATAGAGAAGATCTCTACACCTGATACCCTTTCCTGCGAGCAGCCCAACAAGGGTGAAGGCATTTGTGGAGCCAAAAATAGTCAAGAAAATTATGAAGACGACACGTGGACTTTTGGGTAAAATGACAAAATTACTCTTGAGGCACACTGGGATAATAACGGACAAAATGGTATTTATCTACGCACATGCAACGGACAATAACAGCTCAATCAAAGTAAAAAATGATCAAAATTGTATTTATTCAAAACACTCATATTGAGAGACGTTCAAACATGATTATACAAATCATATATAAGAAGAAATACTCTACGCATATATTTTGAGTAACAGAAATTATACTAAAATTTTGAAACTATTATTGATTAAGCCCACCAAAGTTTCTCAATCACTTCGAATGTCAACTCATTGTTCACAAAAAATATACAAAATAGTATATTAGTTGGGTTACGCAGAGTAATGCACTCTTACAGTGATTCTCAAATGTTGAAAGACCGACAATCAGATTGTTGCACGTGCAAACATGATTATACGAATCATATATAAGAGAAAGTACTAACAGGTATACTTCAAAGTAACAAACTTTATACAAAAACTTGAAATTATTATAGAGTAAGGACAACTTTATTATACAATCAACTTTGAAGTGTTATCCATTGGTAAACTTTCAGTATTAATTCTATTGGATTATCCATAAGAATCCAAAGCTGCATCAATTCTTAGTTCAAAGTTCATACCAACAACCACCATGCTTATGTGGTCTAGACCCCAACCATATGGCGAAATTTAAATGAAAGTATTATGACTGATGTGGTACTACTGTACAAGATAATGTAAATAAAATAATACAAAATATCTGAACCCAAACGTGAATATCAGAAACTATAACTGCGTCTTTCTATAAAGGAGTAATTAGGTTTTCATCCTTATTTTTACTACTCTATTGATTAAAACCTTATTACTTTTCAATTTTTGATCAAGGTCCTTTGTATTAATAATATCATTAATTATTTCAATAATAAAATATTTTTTATTTCTAAATATATTCATTTAATATTAAAAATGTTACAATTAGTATATTTATATTTATGGCTAAATTTTTTATCATATATTTTTATTTTTAGTTTGTACCCATTTTTATTTTGCAACCCTTTTTTAATTTGTACCAATTTTCCTTTCAATTTTAATTTGTACCCATATATTAATTTCTTTTTGTGCCCATATTTTTTAAAGTTTTATTTGTATTGTACCCATATTTTTTTATTTATTTGTACCCATTTTTATTTTTGCTAAATGTACCCATTTTGAAGAATGTACCCATGTTTTGATACAATAATTTTTTGGTTATTTTTTATGAATGTACCCATGTTTACACACACACACACACAATAGTAAATTTATATTTTAATATTTTTAATCCCACAAATTATGGTTTTTTATTTAAAATCTCATTACTATAAACAACTATAAATTTTAATTTTTAATTTAAAAAATATAGTAACGTACATAGAAATAAATTATCAATTAATTTTAGGGACTTGGATCAAAAATTGAAAAACAACAAGGTTTCAGTCAAAGATTGTTCATAACTAGGGACCGCATCTAAAGTCTCCCTTCTATAAAACACACCGCCTAATTACCATCAACATCTTACTATCACGAAGCATAAACTGCTCATTGCATGATTTACGTCCTATTCAACCTTTTGGGGCACGTTGTTGAAGAACCAACTCAGGTGCTTATTTATGTAAAGAGTAAATTGTAGCAATGATCTCTCAACTTTAACCAAATTGAAGCCATGGTCCCTCAACTAAAATTTATTACCATTGGTCCCTCAACTCATCAAAATATGTAGCTATGGTCATTTTCATCAATTTCATTAGAATTTTGTCAAAATAAGTTATGTTTAAAGGACCATTACTACAATTGTGGTCCCTCAATTCATCAAAACGTGTAGCTATGGTCATTTCGTCAACTTCGTCAGAATTTTGTTAAAATAAATTACGTTTGAAGGATTATTACTACAATTGGATTAAAGTTGAGAGACCATTACTCTAATTGGGTTAAAAGTTAAAAGGCTATTTCTCCAGTTGGATTAAAGTTTAGGGACCAATGGTAATGAATTTTTAATTGAAAGACCATTACTTCAATAGAGTTAAACATAAGGGACCATTGGTGCAATTTACACTTATGTAAAAACCAGTTTCAAATAGTTTTATAATTATACAATTTGGGTCACACCCGACCCGTTTCGGCCCAATATAGCAGAAATGGTTTCTCCTTTTTAAGATTTTGAATTAGAATGTGCAGAGAATTGGGGCGAAAGAAGGAGCTGAAAAAATGGAGGAGAAGAAAGGAGGCTCCAAGTCGAACGTTGCAATCATTCATCCCGATCTGGGCATCGGTAACTCCAGATCACTGCATAGTTTGATCAACTTCGCAGTTGATCAACTGTCATTCAAGATCACTGCATAGTTTGATGTTTTACTGTCATTTGGTTTCACGGGAATCTTTCCAGTTACTGTATATGGTGCCATCCAACCCCGACATATATTCTATCGACTCCATGCTTTGTGTGCATATATACGGTGCCTTTCTGTTGCTCTCTGCATGCTGTTCATGTGGCCATCGTTTGATGTAATACTAGCAGATCAGGTTTCTGTTGTCATCCCACTGCTGAGGCTTAAGAAGGCAACAAAGGTATTTGCACCTACTTCGTGTGAATTGTTATCTGGTAACTTCTGGTTGTCATTTTCCGGATTTATTGCTGGCTAAGCACGCAACTGTTTTGAGGAGGATATATAGAAATCCCAGACTTCATAGAAGAATTGACAACTGGTCTGATTCTATATCTCGGCTTTATGACATTCATCTAATTTTTCTTGTGCATCTTTTCAGTGTTATTTTTTTGTGGATATACTACTATTTCTTACTAGATTTCCATTTTCTTTTCGATAAATACTCCTGCAGGAATGGCAGATAAGATTCTTGTTAACAGCAAATTCACAGCATCTATGTTTGCAAAGACATTTAAGCATCTTGACGCACGAGGGATTGAGCCAGCTGTCAACGTGTATCAGTTTAATGAACCAGCCAATTCGTACAAGTTACGAACATTTTTGTATATCTGCTGGTGCCTTTTGGTTTAATTTATACTACCTTTATAATTCTATATCTAACCATAACTTTGAAGATTTTCTTCTCAGAATTTCATCGGGTAGTTCACTATTTTTTTTCCAGCTTTGGTTTTCTCATTCCAGGCTAAATTTTCTGTCTATCAATCATTTTGAGAGGAAAAAGAATATAGACCTGGCAATTTCAGCTTTTGCTTTGCTTCATTCGCTCGAAGGGGATATGCTTCAAGGTCCTGATCTGGCTGAAGCTTCCTTAACAATTGTAGGCAAGTTCCTACTTATTATCTTTCCTGAGTGCTCTACTAATCTTAACGATTCTACACGGAAATGCATGTTCCTTCATTACTTATGTTGCTGTTGAAGACTGTTTATCTGTTAGTTAGGCTATGAATAATCAAGTAGAAGCATGCAGTAATCACCCTGGTTGTGTGATTAAGCTTTCCCTCTTCATTTGCCTGTTGAGAGCTTTACGGATCCTGCAATTTAAGATTTGCATCTGGATGTGGAAAGATATTCTTTTATGTTTTTCTTGGTAAATTATGAAACACTAACCTATATCTAGAATTTTTAGTGAAGGCTTAGACCCATAGCCAAGCCTAGAATTGTAATTTATGAGAAACAAAAAAAAAGCATATGTAGCCGAAATAGCAATGAACTATTGTGCTGTTATCTTACAGTATCTTATGTTCCTTTATGAGCAGTTTTATAAGCTTGTCTGACGTACAGCCGAATCAAAACCCTGTATGGGGTGTTCAAATTTTCCCTTGTTATTTGCGAAGATATTTCCACTTCGTTTTGCATGAAATATGTGAAAATATATATATACAGAGTGACCATCAAGTGATAAAGTTTGTTTGTTTGGATGATTTTTGGTTATATTTTTGGATCGGTTTCGTGGGGGTAGAATGGCAGAGAATTGAGAAGATATTGGAGTGTTGTTTTCAACTTCAAGGTTGTGCTGAAAATGCAGCAGCCATACTTCATTAAGTAGAGAAAATGTGTAAGGGTATGGTACATTTCCATCACCCATACTTGTGTAAAAGAGTTGGTGATTAGACAATATTTAAACACTAAAATCACCTTACTACTCCAGATTAAATCCTAGCCCTTCATTGGGAATCTAGAGTGTACATTTGTCACTCACACATTTAAACAAAAACTAGCCGTTGGAGACCAACCCTTCATTTATTCTTCTTCCTTCTTCGATGCAGACAACACCCTTTGCTCAGGAGCTCTTTGCTGCCTTCGACCCCTCGACTCCAAGAGCTAGTTAGCTTCCAACACTCCCTTCTAAACTGCTTCTAGGAGTCATTTCCAGCAAACCCCTTAGGTAATTGAATCTCTCCTTCGGTAGTGTTTTTGTGAATATGTCTGCGATCTAATCTTCTGTGTTGCAATATATTAGTTTGATTGTATTGTCCGGCAATGCTTCTTTGATGAAATGATATCTTTTCTTGATGTGCTTTGTTCTTTGATGGAAAACTGGGTTTTTGGTCATGGCAATTGCAAAGGTGTTGTCACACAAGAGTGGTGTGGCATCAACCTGTAACTCACCAAAATCTTTGAGTATAAACCTTAGCCAAATAGCTTGAGCCGTTGCTTCTAATGCACTCACTTAGTCCACCTCGGCTGTGGACAATGCAACACTTTGTTGCTTCATAGAGGCCCATGAAAACACCCCTGAACCAAAGGTGAAAGCGTAGCCTAATGTGCTTATGCTATCATCTTCACTGCCACCCCAGTCACTATCACAAAATCCAATTAGGATAGTTGACTTCCCCATTTCATACTTAATCCTATAATCTAGTGTTCCTTGCACATATCTCAGCACTCTCTTAGCTGTGCCCATATGTATCTTGCTAGGATTCTGCATAAACCTAGAAAGTAGGCTTGCTGAGAATATTAGATCTGGCCTTGTTGCAGTTAAGTACAATAAACTACCAACAATGCTCTTGTAGAGACTAGCATCTGCAGATTCACTTCCATCATCCTTCTTAAGTTTCTCATTTGCAATTAGAGGTGTAGAGACCGATTTGCAACCCTTCAAACCAAACTTTTCAAGCAAGGTTTCAGCATACTTCCTTTGATGAATGAAGATGTTGTTTGCCTCTTGAATTACCCCAATGCTAAGAAAATGATGCAAGATGCCTAGGTCAATCATTTCTTCTTTGAACTCTTCAATCATTGTAGCATCATTTCCAGTGTAAACAACATCATCCACATAGATTGAGACAATGAGTGTCTTGTTGTTGCTTTCTGTCTTGGTGTAGAGTGTAGCTTCACTAGGACTTTTTTGAAATCCTTTTTCAGTGAAATAGGAATCAATCTCACTGTACCAAGATCTTGGAGCTTGCTTTAGGCCATAAAAAGCCTTCCTTAACTTGTACACTTTTTTTGGAAACTCTTGACTTGTGAACCCTTGAGGTTGATCCACAAACACCTCCTCCTCTAGCACTTCATTTAGAAATGCAGATTTGACATCCAATTGATGTAACTTCCAACCCTTCTTGGTTGCTAGGGCTATCAAGGTCCTTATGGTGTCTAACCTTGCTATTGGAGCAAAGCTTTCATTGAAGTCTACACCTGGTTTCTGTGAGTAACCTTTGGCCACCAACCTGGCCTTGTTCTTTTGCACAGAACCATCTAAGTTGAGCTTCGTTTTGTACACCCATTTCACTCCAATCACAAGCTTGTCACTTGGTCGATTTACAAGTTCCCAAGTGTCATTCTTCTCTATCATTTCAAGCTCTTCCTTCATTACTTTCTTCCAAGCTTTGTCTTTCTCAGCTTCTTCGTATGTTTCTGGTTCTACTACACAATAATTACATGTAGCATAAATCTCATCCAGGTTTCTCAATCTCATTGGAGTTAAACTTGGAGTTGTTATCTGTGATTAATTTGATTGTGGACTCATAGTAGCTTGCTATGGAGTCCCTTGTATGTCACCATTATCTGTGACTTCTTCTTGAACTGAGGTCTCCATAGGCTCCCTTGTTTGCCTTTTGTTGAGGTCAAGTTGTAGAGAGACATTGTCCTTTTCTTCTACCCTTGTTTCCCAGTTCCACATTGAGTCTTCATCAAAGATAACATCCCTTGATAGGATTATCTTTTGAGTCAACACATTATAAACTCTATACCTTTTCTCACTGGTACCATAGCCTACAAAAACACCCTTGTTACTTGATTTCTCTAACTTGTGCCTTAGTTGGTAAGGGATGAGAGTGTAGCACACTGAGCCAAACACTCTCAAGTGCTTCACAGAGGGCTTCCTTCCACTGAACACTTCGATGGTGTCTTCTTGTCTAGTGCTTTAATAGGGCACCTATTCAATAGGTACACTGAGGTGTTCACAACTTTACCCCAGAATGTATAAGGTATGTTCTTCTTATGCATCATAGACTTAGCCATTTCAACTATAGTCCTATTTTTTCGTTCTACAATCCCATTCTATTGTGGTGAATATGCCACAGTGAGTTGCTTCTCCAACCCCACATCTTTACAAAATGCATTGAACTCATGTGAGGTGTACTCACCTCCCCTATCACTTCTCAGTCTTTTGATTTGGTATCCATTTTGCAATTCCACCATTGCCTTGAACTTCTTGAATATTGTGAATACCTCAGACTTGAACCTTATGAAATACACCCAACACATTCGTGAGTAGTCATCAATGAAGGTTAGGAAATACCTGTTTCCACTAATTGTTGTTGTTTGCATTGGTCTACACACATCTGTGTGAATCTATTCGAGTGGCTTTGTTACCCTTCAAGCCTTGCCAACTTCAAATGGATCCCTATGATGCTTCCCAAATGCACATCCTTCACAGGTTTCATTGCAATGATCCATCTTAAGTATCCCTTGTACCATTTCATACTTTTGTAGATTTTCTAGGCTTGTCATGTTTAAGTGACCAAACCTCTTGTGCCATAGTTTCATAGAACTTGTCACACTTGCTTTCCTTGCCACTTCTTCTAAGCACTTCAACACAAGTGGAAAACTTTTGTTTTTCACTTCCACTTTGGTCACCAAATTTGATAGGGATCTGTCATCATAGATCTCAACCACAATTCCCCCAAAGAGTAGGAAATACCCATGCTCCATCATTTGACCCATACTAAGTAGGTTTTCATCCAGTCATGGCACTAGCATCACCTCCCTTATGCATCTTCTTCATTTCTTGGTGTTGATAACTAGAATTCCTCTTCCAGTGGCCTTGACAATGTTTCCATCTCCCATTTTCACTTTTCCAGTGAAGTTTGTGTCAATGTCAATGAGTAATGACTCATGTGCAGTCATGTGGTTGCTGCAGCCACTATCAATGTACCACACTTCATTGTTTTTCTCCACTTTTGCACTGAAAGCACATAACACATTTGCTTCTTCCTCCACTTGGTTTGCACAGTTCACTTGCTGCACATTCTTTGATATGCATTCCTTCATAATGTGCCCAAACCTGTTGCATTTGTGGCACCTAGGCTTGTCTTTGAACCAACACTCTCCAAGATGAAATTTGTCACAATATTTGCATTGTTGTTTGGTTCTTGGACCTGCATTAATGTTGCTGCCTTGGTTAGGTCTAGAGTTGTGATACCCTTTTCCTTCCCATTTCTTGTTCTTGCCCTTCCACTGTGGTTTCTAATTGCTTGCACTGGCTTGACTACCAGATCCAACATTGAGTGATTGAAAGGCTTTCTCAGGTGCAAAATCAGCATGCCTCTCGACTCTTTGGTCAAAAGCTCTTAAGGATGTCATCACATCTTGCACACTGAGAGTTTCAGTGTCTTTGGTTTCTTCAATAACACTTACTATTGAATCATAGGGTTTAGTCAAACTAATCAAAAACTTTTGGACAATTCTTTCATTAGGCAATTCCTCACCATATGTTTTCATCTTGTTTACAACATCAAACAGCCTAGTGAAGTAGTCTTTTAACAGCTCATTTTCCCTCATTCTTGTATACTCAAAATCTCTTCTAAGGGACTGAAGTTTTACCTTTCTGACTTTAGTGTCTCCTCTATACTCTTGCTGTAAAACTTCCCAAGCACCATTTGCAGTCTCTTCATTTGCTATCCTCGAGAAAATGGTGTCTGAGACAGCACCTTGAATGTTTCCAAGTGCTTTAGCATCCTCCATCCGATTCTGCTTCAGTGTTTTGAGTTGTGTTTCTGTGAGATCCTCCTCTAAAGCATTGATCTCCATCTCAGGTAGTTCATACCCGTGTTGAACCATATCCCATAGATCATAGGATTTGAAAATGGTTGTCATTCTTATTCTCCAAAAATCATAATTCTCCCCATCAAAGACTGGAGCTTTTAACTCACTGCTACTGCTAGATCCCTTCATTTTCAGAATTGTTTGCTGGTTGTTGTTGTTGAGGACACTTCATTGGTGCTCCCAAAAGTCTTAACTTTCACAGATTATGCCCAGAAAGTTTCTAGATCATAAACTAAGCTCTGATACCATGATAAAGTTTGTTTGTTTGGATGATTTTTTGTTATATTTTTTTGGATCGGTTTCTTGGGGGTAGAATGGCAGAGAATTGAGAGGATATCGGAGTGTTGTTTTCAACTTCAAGGTTGTGCTGAAAATGCAGCAGCCATACTTCATTAAATAGAGAAAATGTGTAAGGGTATGGTACATTTCCATCACCCATACTTGTGTAAAAGAGTTGGTGATTAGACAATATTTAAACACTAAAATCACCTTACTACTCCAGATTAACTCCTAGCCCTTCATTGGGATTTAAGTGATCTAATCTGGAGTGTACATTTATCACTCACACGTTTAAACAAAAACTAGCCATTGGAGGCCAACCCTTCATTTCTTCTTCTTCCTTCTTCGATGCAGACAACACCCTTTCCTCAGGAGCTCCTTGCTGCCTTCGACCCCTTGACTCCAGGAGCTGGTTAGCTTCCAACATCAAGTCCAAAGAAATGAGCTAGAAGGAGAAGTTCCTTAGGTTTGGTGTCAACCCTTGTTTAGGCCATGTACCAAGAGGAATCAATTCTACTCCAATGGCGTACTGGTTGACTTTAATTTAACATTGATATACCCATGTATCATTCCTTAATTGATTGGTAGATCTGCATATGTTCACATACGGGAATGATAAATATAATACATGTCCGACGTTTTAGGTGGCTTTGATAATCGTTTGAGAGAAAATGTTGAGTACTTAGAGGAGCTCAGAAGTCTAGCAGAAACGGAAGGAGTGTTCAATCAAGTTAACTTCGTCACCTCTTGCTCGACAGCAGAAAGAAATGCACTTCTCTAATGGCGTAGCCAGAAATTATTCGGTGGGTGGGCTAAGCTAAAATTATTAGTTCGAAATCAAATTTTGAATCCTATTTTGTCTACATGAAGTTATATAATAGTAAAAACTTGAATGTAGTAATTTGAAGCAAGAATTGTATGCTATGTTTTCTAGGTTTCTAGCTTTCAAAGTTTTCAAGTGAATAAAATAAAGAATCGTTTGTGGTATGAAAGTTTTAATTTATTACTATTAAATATAATATTGGTTAAAGTAATGAGTTTATTTAACATCTATTAGCTCTTATTATTCTTAAAAACAACTTTACTAATAAAAAAATTTCATTTCTTAAGTGACATATGACAATTAAAAATCCTAAACTAACCCAAAAATTAATATTTTTAAGCTTCAAGAACCAAACTCTCCCTATGCTATAGCCTAGAGGAGCCTTGTACTTGGCTCCGCCCTTGACTTCTCTCCCAATGCCTATGTGTTCTTTATACGCCAAAGGGGAAAATTACATAATTTTGTTCCGTTGATCAGATATTGTGGGGAGAATGAAATTGATGAGATATTCAAAAATGCAGGATGAGCATTTTGGCATTGTACCTCTGGAGGCAATGGCTGCTCATAAACCTGTCATTTTGTGCAACAGTGGGGGCCCTGTAGAGACAGTGAAGAATGGTGAGACGGGATTTCTGTGTGACTGTAACCCATGAGAGTTCTCTTTGGCTATGGCTAAACTCATAACAGACCCGCAGATGGCTCAGAGAAGGGGTATAGAAGCACGATAGCATGTCACAGGGTCATTCTCTACGAAAATATTTGGTCAGCACTTGAATCAATACATTGTTGATGTTGCTCGGACCAAAAGAGACTGAAGAGGGAGTTAACTCATAGACCGAAGTATAATCTGGTTAGTTTTAGGATTTTCTTATGTTTTATGATTTTGCTCTTTTGGTTCATATTTTAATATTTGATATTTTGTATGACTACTGTAAGGCAATTGCATTTTCTATGTACGACACTTTGATATTGTTAACAGTTATACGTAGCCATCGATAGGCATCACTGTATTTAGCTATACTCCCCAAAATTCAAATGTTCTGTTCTTTTTTTTAAGGCGTATTATATTAGTACCCCACGTATTATTATATTAGTACCCCACGTATTGTTGAATACATCCCACAAACTTAATACACCCCATATTTGCTTTCTTAATTAACAATTATCTTAATGCACCTCACGTCATTTCCCATAACACCCTCATAACCCACTTTCTCAACATACATCTTATATTTTCTACATACACCCCACATCGTTCACATCTTATAATACTCATTTTTAATTATTGTAAACTAAATTGACTTGGGAGTAAATTAAGGAGCAAACTGGTGTCTGCATCTCAAAGTATTCTACTGTCAAGGATTTTGACTACAAAATACTCACTGCATATAAAGACTCACTACAGAAGACTTCCCCGTTCATATATTCAGATAACTCGGACTTCTACAATTTCGTTTCCAATCACAAAAATGAGAATGCATGAAAATACCATGCATAAAGTATGGAGGGTATGAGAAAACCCAATTAAAAAGGGGAAAGAAGGAGAAAAATAATCACATATGTCTTATGCTGATTATTTTCTCTTGCAATTGTTGGGAGGGTTCTACATGACCATGGTGCAGATACAGCCCATGACTGCAGGCACTTGGAATGATATGACATAAAACCTTAAATTCCTTCTAAGAGCTTGAACACACAACAAAATATTATGGTTTCCTGGGAATCGCATGCAAGTATTTGCAGTATTTGTAATTCACAAATTCGAACAACTTAAAGTTTCATCGTTCATCAAACGAATATGATCCTACCCTAAATTCTCTCTATCGAAAGACTAATATCTCACTTTATATAGGGAGATGTCATTGAAATCACTAAAAAAAATGAAAAATATGGAGTCTTACCTCGTGAAAAGTTTCTAAAACATCGATTTCGTGTTTCATTCGTAAAAAAAATAAATAAAAATAAATAAAATAAATCTCAATCAATGTATTAGTTTCATTGGTTAGAATTTTATTTTACAATGGAGGATGAAAGGGGTTTTGAGAATTGAAGATAAATATACTTTAAAGATGATTTGGCGTGTATTTAGAAATTTCTTATTTTTTTTTAAATCTTATAAGGTCGAAATTGTCATTGTACAATAGGGTATATAAGTCATTTAATATTAAATTTCAATGTGAGATGTATTCAACATTATGTGGGGTGTATTCAACATTACGTAGGGTGTTAATAAAAAAAAACTTTTTTAATTACTTAACAAGAAAGGCATTAGTGCTTTTGAATGTTGTTGTCTTCAACTAATTTGCTAAACATGGCCCGTCGTAGACTTTGAAGTGCTCTGTTAAAAGGCCTTGCTTAAGGCCGCCATAGCCTGCCTAGACCCTAGGCTGCTGGCCATTGACACGATTAATTCTTAGGTGTCTAAAAATAAGAAACGGTGCCTAGATTTACCTAGGCACTCGCCTAGATTTACCTAGGCACTCGCCTAGGCACCTACCTACATTGTGTAGGTGACGACTCACTGAGACAAAAACTAGATAACTTCTATTTAGTTGAGTCAATTCAAGTTTTGGCACGCCAAATACGAAATGTTGATAATACTAAACAACATGTATGTATGAAAACCGCGTTCAGTGTCACTTCATATTCTTCTACTCCTCTAAATTAAATGCCCCGTTTGGTTTTCCAACTACGGCGTTGAAACAAAGGTATAAGTTCTGGTCCCTTCATGGTGGCCCCTCCTTAATTCAAAACATTATACGGTTATGGTTGTTTGCCAATTTTTCAGATTGCATGCCGCTAGCGTTTCGAGCATTAATGATTCATCGTTTGCAGGCTAAAAGGAAGAAGACAGGAAAGAACTTCGGATTATGCATGCAATTAGTTGCTCTATATATACCTTTCAGAATTCCGAATGTAAAGAAACATATCTATGCTAGACCAGCTTACTTTCTAACCCAATGGCTCATGGCTTTCTTCTCATCCTCTTATTCTCTCACATCATCTCTACAAATGTTCATGCATGCAACGAAACTGAGCGTGACTCTCTTCTGTCCTTCACCTCCACCCTATCTTCTCCCCCTTTAAAGTGGACTTCAGTTAACTGTTGTTGTTGGAATGGCATCACTTGTAATCAGGATGGTTTGGTCACCCATTTGCTCTTATCCTCCAAAGGTCTCAAAGGAGCTATTTTCCCCTCATCATCATCACTAGGAAATCTCACACACCTCACCCACTTGAATCTCTCTCACAATTCACTTTCTGGATCACTTGATATTGAATTCTTCTCGTCTTTGAATCATCTTGAGATCCTTGATTTAAGCTTTAATCTTCTTTCTGGAAAGCTACCTTTTTCTCTGCCATCCCACAATATCCAGATGTTGGATTTGTCAAGCAATCGCTTTCACGATGCAATTCCATCATCATTCTTTCAACAAGCTCGGAATTTAACTAGTTTCAACGTCCACAACAATAGCTTCTCAGGTTTGATCCCATCCTCTTTATGTCTTCATTCTTCTCCCTTGATTAGGCTGTTGGATTTTTCCCTCAATGCATTCAATGGTAGCATTTCTCCTGGACTCGGGGAGTGTTCAAAACTGCAAATTTTTCGTGCTGGTAACAACATCCTCTTAGGGCTACTCCCCAAAGATATCTACAATGCTACCAAACTCAAAGAAATTGCATTCCCTTCCAATTCGCTCCATGGAGCCATAAGTGAGAAAATTTTCAACCTCACCAACCTTGAAATCCTTGACATCTCCTTTAATCAATTGAGTGGAGTGCTCCCTCTCCATTTTGGAAAGCTCTCCAAATTGAAACTCTTGGCTCTTGATTACAACCATTTCGAAGGTTCTTTGCCCCCATCGTTGATGAATTGCACAAACATTGTAGAAATACGTATGGCAGCCAACAACTTGGGAGGAGATATCTCCATGCTCAATTTCTCGAAACTTAGTCACCTCAGTAAACTTGACCTACTTCGAAACCACTTTACTGGTACATTTCCAACAAGTCTTTATTCATGCCAATCCCTAAAAGCTATTCGCTTGACTGCAAATAATCTAAAGGGACAAATACAACCTGAAATTCTTTCATTGAAGTCTTTGTCCTTTCTATCACTGAGTGGCTTAACCAACATCACTGGGGCAATGAAGATATTAATGCATTGCAAAAGTCTTCAAACACTCTTGCTTTCGTATTCATTCAAAGGTGAGGAATTGCCAGCTGATGAAGGAATGCTTGATTTCGGTGGGTTCCAAAATCTTCGAATGTTGACTTTTTTTAACTGTGAATTCACTGGTCAAATGCCTTTATGGTTATCAAAACTCAAGAATCTAGAGATGTTGATTTTGAAAGGTAGTAGAATTACAGGTCCAATTCCTAGATCTTTAGGGACTCTTCCCAAGCTCTTTTACTTGAGCTTAGCAGACAACCAAATTTCTGGTGAATTTCCAAAAGAACTTTGTGGACTACCAAGGTTGGTACATGAACCCACCATAACTCAAGTAGACGATTATATTGACCTGCCAATCTTCACCCCTGTAAACCTAATTTACCCGCAAAGATTGTCTGGCTTTCCACCAACGATAAACCTATCCCTCAATTATATTCATGGTAGAATACCTACTGAGATCGGCCAAATATACCTTGTCCACAACTTGGAACTTAGTGGCAACTACTTTTCTGGCAACATTCCAGAACAAATATCCAACCTAAAAAATCTAGAGACTTTGCACCTCTCCATGAATCATTTGTCTGGAAACATCCCGTTGTCATTGGGAAGCCTTAATTTTTTAAAATCCTTCAGTGTCTCGTACAATAATCTCAAAGGACCAATCCCAACAAGCACTCAGCTCCAAACTTTCAGTGCTTCTGCGTTTGAAGGGAATTCAAAACTGTGTGGCCCTCCACTTCTGAATGAGTGTCTACCAACTGAGGGTATTAATGCAGATAATAAGAAAAACCAAGGTGTGGACAGTGAGCATCAATTTCCATGGTTGTATATTTTCTCCGCACTAGGTTTCATCGTTGGATTTTGGGGGAGTGTGTGGTTCTTAATTGTTAAGAAGACACAGAGATACGCAGTTTTAAATTGTTAGACAATGTACAAGATAGGCTTCATGTCAATATTACAGTGCTTATGACCATGATGAAAAGAAGGCTTAGAGGATACTAGATTGTACTTTTTATCGTACATCTTTGGTTTTCTTTTCATAATGAAGACTGCGAAGATATGTATATTTTTTAAGGAAAACTAATGAAAATGACTTGAAAACTTTGAGTTTTAATAATAAGGACAAAATAAAGGGTAAAGTGAATAGTATCAGGTTTGACTTTTTAGTGTAAAAATGTGGTTTTTCGTTAAAGTGAACAGTACCGTGGGCTTTTCGTTAAAACTCTCTATTTTTTATACTAGTTCTTTTTTTAAGTTTTATTTTAGAGGGGTTTTGGCTTATATCTCCTTTTTTTTTTGTATTTTTTTTTAAAAAGGGGTAAGGTTTATGTTCCTTTTTTTTTTTTTTTTTTTTTTTAAAGGAAGGGTAAGGTTTATGTCCCATCTTTTTCTGTATTTTATTTTTCTTGCATTTTGAGGGGTAATGTTTATATCCCCTTACTAAGTATAGCTTCTTTTTTTTTTCATATCAAAATTAAATTAAACTAAGAGTGTGTAGTGTGGGATTAACCCTTATTATAATGCATGCAGTATCAGAGCATTAATAAAAGTACATAAATGTAAAGAATATTTACAAAGAAATAACTTCCTACATTATCGGAAGTGAATATCACAAACTGCCAATGATCCTTGTCTTCACCAAAGTATAGATAAAAAGTCCTGGAGGAGTGCAAAACAAATAGTGTGAGCGGGCAAAAATAAAAATTTTAAAAAACCTTGCTTTTCGTAATATAGTAACCCCTCGCTGTAAAAACCTGTATAATGATTTTTTGTATAGGAGAACTTACTCAGAGAATTTCAGAGACAGGCATGCACGATGGTATATCATGCCATGACTTTAATCTAGAAAAAATAGAAATATATATTGTTGTTGTTGTTGTTGTGATTTATGAGTTTGTGAATCCAAATATGGCATGATCATACATGTATCTTTATCTGCTCATCTGCATATGCTTTCACTTGTATTATGGTTGGGGCATGCTTCACGTGTATGTTCACACTGCACTTGCATTTACACTCATTAGGCATTCTAGGATCCAGGTGTGATGTGCTTAGTGCGAATTTAAAGTAATTGCGGTACTAGAGCGTAAATTTATATACATAGCCTGTTCATGATAAAATATCTTGTGTGACTGCATTTATTGTTGATGAGCATATCATATTATACTACATTTAATTATTATTATTATTATTGAGTTTTATGTGATTTACCCGTATTCTCGAAATAACTGCATGTTTTTTATATTATTTGCTTTGTTTCTTCATACTTGTATCTAGTGTGATTTTACTGTATGTATATAGTCAATTCATGTGCTTAGGAACAATAACTTTTGTGGTTTTTAGTGTGTGTTTGTATAGATATATTCCTTAAGAGGGCGTTTGTTTGCCCTCACTAATTGTCACTGGACTAGACTGGACTAACTATTAGTCTAGTTAGTCCAGTGTTTGTTATCATGCGGCACTAGTCTTAATGAGACTAGCCAAAACTCGCCTACGCTAAAGGCTTCACCAAGAGGTCTTAGTAAGCCCCCCCTAAAAACTACGGGATTGCTAGTCTTGTCTCCCTCTTCTGCAAGCAGTGTCGTGCGAACCCTCCCCCGCGCCTTTTCATCACCGTGTCTGCTAGAAAACTCACCTTCATCTCTCTCAAAACAGAAGATATTCCATTGAAGACTGACCTTCATATCTCTAAAAATAGAGCAAAAACCAAGAACAGAAAAAATGGGGGAAAATTTCATTTCTTGACCAATCAGCAGAGAAAGCAAGAAGGAAGAAAATAAGGGAATCCATAGTTCTTTGCCCACTCCCAACACCTCATCACGCTCAGTTCGAGAACCAAGTCGTATATGGGTTCAACCACGACCTCAGTGGAGATACAGGTTGGGGATTTTGAGTGAATTTTTGGGGTGGGGGATAAGATGGGTTTGTGGGAAGAGGAGGTGAGGAAGATTGGGGATTTTAGTTGCTTCGTTGGTGAGGCAAATGGAGACACTCTCTGCCATCACTTTGGTTGCATCGCTTGTTTGGGTTAGAGAGAGACGGTGGGAGGGAGAGAAAGGGCCGGTGGGTGGGAGAGACAAAAATGGGGAAAAAGGGAAAGGGGGATGTAGAGGTGGAAGGTTACAGGGACTGGAGAGATGATTTTAGATTAAAAAAATGGAAAAAGATGAAGTAATAATAAAATATGGGAATTGTTATTAGCATTTTAAAAATCTCATTTGACATTCCAAATTTTCTATAATTAGAAAGAAAAATACGCTTATGAGGAGTGTAAAATAAGATTTTTGGATTGCTAATAACAGTTCCCTAAAATATTAATTAATATAAAATATTTTAATATTTTAATATTATAATCTTGCTTCTTAGTCCGACACTGCACCAAACATTTCACTAAAACAGTCCAGCTTAGTCTCTGAAGCTAGTCCAGTCCGAGTTAGTCTGGTACAACAAACGCACCCTAAATGAGCTATCATCCACACTTATTTTTATTTTTCACATACTTTTGTTAATTTCCGTTCTTTGATCTTTTTCAACACATTCAATCTGACAGCTTGAAATTGAAAAGAAAGTATGAAAGATAAAAAGGAGTGTATAACACCACCCTTCCTTAAATAGTAGTTTACGAGATGTGCATAAACAACTAATACTTATGGATAACGCTTTATAGATGACAAATGAATAGTTGGAAACATTGAGTATAGTTTCAGTCATTACTTTATAATAAGAGCCTATGTACAACTAAAAAGGCCTATACAAAATTTCAATCAGTCTCTCATTTTCTGTTTACACTCTACTAACTTTACATTAAGAGCTTGTGTACAACAAAAATGACATATTTCTAAATCTCGACTATATACGATTTCAAAAAATTACCCACATTCATCAGTCTCAGTTTGTATCTACATTCTACTAAATTTAGTCTGTATAAAAAAATGAATCACTTGCTCTCCTTCTCGTGACTTAATTTTCTACTCCTCCATTCTTGGGCTCGTAACTTGTTCTAGTGGTTTTTGAAAAAATTCAATTTTTTTTCTTTGGATTTTTCTCTATAGGAGCTTCTTTGTGGAGCGAAAAATAATTTCAAAAATCATGGAGCTAACAAGTAGATTATTTCCCACGAAAGACAAGACTACCCCAATTAAAGGCAGAGTAGGCAAAGATCAATGATTGCTCAAGGTACCTTTGCCCATAGGAAAAGTCAAAGGTATTTATGACAGAATAATTCATTATTCTTATCATAAATACATTACTAATCAAAGAAGATTTTTTTTCAAATAAATAATTCTAATTCCATTTATTTAGGATTTGCCTATTTACTCCATGATATTATTTACACAAATATCTTAGAATATTTCCACTAAAATACCATCTAAGGTTGGCCACCCTTATTAAACCCTAGAGGGTTGGCCTTTCTCATTCTCTCCTATAAATACTCACTTTATCTCCAAAATTCAGGAAGCCTTTCACCATATAGAATAGCGAAAAACTCATTCTCTCAAAGTTTCTGACTTAAGTATCGGAGGTCATTTGACCAAACCACCCGTGCACTTATAGTGGGCATGTGAGGCTTTTGATCTTTGACCAAAGGTGTTGATTTTTTTGCAAGTGCAAATTTGTCAATCAAAGTAAGGCGGAAATTTGCATCGACATTCCTCTATTATTATAAATTTTGAAAAAAAAAAATCTGTTAGTGTAGATGATTTGTCAAATTCCAGTAAAAAAAATTAGGATATATAAGAAAACAAATGGAGAAGTAGACATATGTTCAATATATACTGCAGGATTCAATATATATATTCTTTCTTACATGGGTTGCTAATATATTTAGGAATTGAGTGGGTTACAAATTATTTTAGCTTTCTTAAATTAGTGTAACTTAATTTTGTATCGTTTTTTTAAGGCTAATATATTAACACCCCACAAATTGTTGAATAAACTCCACATACTTAATACACTCCACATTTGTTTTTTCACTTAAAATTTATCTTAATACACCCAACATACTTTCCCATAATACTCCCCACACCCCACATTTTCAATATACCTCTTATATTTTGTACATACACCCCACATTTTATTTACACCCCACAATTTTCAAATCTTATAACACTCATTTTTAATTTTCAGGGATTGAATATAATCATTTGAACGTTTAGTTTGCCAAAAGATTTCAAATCAAAACTGAATCGATCTCAGATTTATTTCACAAGTCTTTAGACTTAATCTTGAACAAGATAAATAAAGACTCTCTCTGCTAATGATCCAGGTGTAGAAGTTAATTAATAAATCAAAACTGAATCGGTCTCAGATTGCTTTAAATACAGGCCATGTCTCACCTCATTTTCCACGAATCATCTCCCAGTGACAAGAAAAGAAAGAAGAAAAAAGAAAGAAAAACTCGCAATGAGAAACTTACGTCAATCAAACGGCAAAAGATTGAGAGTTGGAGTTTATGTGGAGAATGGCTATCCTCAATTTGTAAAAGTAGTATATGACTAACACTAATATGACTCATGTTACTGGGTACTCAAGATTAATATGAACCTTAAAAAAGATGAATATGAATATAGAAGTTTAAATAATGCAGCTAACGCAAAATTAAATACTTATCGATGTCATCGAAATCATTAAAACAATGAAAAATATGAAGTCTTACCTCATGTGAAGCTTCCGAAACATTGATTTCATGTTCCATTCGTCAAAAACAATTTTTCTCAATCAACATGTTTGTAGTTTCATTGGTTAGGGTTTTATTCAACAATGGAGGATGAGAGGGTTTTGATAGTTGAGAAGATAAATAATACGCTAAAAATGATTTGGGGTGTAATTATAAATTTATATATATTTTTTAAACCTAATAAGGTCAAAATTTGCATAGTGGAGTAAATAAGTCATTTAATATTAAATTTTAATTTGGATGCATTCAACAATTTGTAGAGTGTTAATACAAAAAACCCTTTTTAAAATATAGGAAGATAGTATATTTGATAGCGGCTGAGGCCAAATAAACCAAAAACCAAAGACAATAGAATCCAGGTAGGGAGGAAACACAAAGGAACCCCCAGCCCAATTACAACGATTCCTCCACAAGGAGATCAGCAATGAAGGGAGAGGGAGAGTACAACCATTGATAACTACTACCTATAGACAGATTAACGAGCTAGACGATGCACAATGGTGTTGGCTTGGTGATGGACGTGGGTACAAATATCTTCAGTGATCATAGGGAGCAACGCCTTTGTATCCTCAATGATGTTCCCAATTGAGGACAAATTGGATGAAGGGCATTGTTAGGCCCCTATGATCTGAAGAGAATCACCTTCAACTAACAAGTTACTGAATCCACTGGATGCCGCCCAAACCACACATTCTCTAGCTGCAAAAGCTTCCGCCAGGAGGGGAGATGAGACATTGCAGAAAAAATTACACGCAGCAGCCACAAAGACTCCCCTTTCATCCTTAACAATGAGACCCACTCCCCCCACATAGCGATCACAGTTCTAGGCACCATCAAAATTGATTTTCAGACTCCCTGGGGGAGGAAGAGACCATTTTGGGGGAAAATGGGCTTTGACTCTGGGTTGAGAAAGTTCAGAATTGTATTTCACGAAATCCTGCCACCACGATACCGCCCGGGATACAAAGATGTTGGGCGTATCGTACTTCCCGCTCCACAACATCGAGTTTCTGCAGTTCCAAAATACCCCAACAAATGACCACAAACAGGTCGAACTTGTCATGGGGAAGAGAGGTCGCTAATAACCATATAGTCATACTGATTCATGTAACTATATTAGTTAATCAATTGGTTTGAGTTAGTTAGGAGAAAGTTGTTATAAAGGGTAATTGAGTCATTTTGTATTGAGACATTAGCTATTATAAATAGCTGTTGTAGCTGTCAGTTGTGATGTATTGCGTTTCATATATTCTTCGAAATATACAGAGCTTTCTTCTTCTTCTTTTCATCATTCTTTCTGCCATTGTTCTATAATCTTAGTATATCATAATATTCTAGGTTAATATGGTATCAGAGCCGGAGAGGGCTCGCTGCCGTTTCCGATCCTAAGGGTTTCTTCCGCTACTCTGGTTCAGTTTCTTGGTGGTTCATCCAAGGGTTTCTTTCGCTAATCTGGTGTGGATTCTTGATGTTTCATCTGAGGGTTTTTTGGTTGTTTGGGCTACTGAAGTTTACAATGGTGTTCGAAGGATTGATCGTGAGTCGTGTTTGAAGAATTGCTCCATTTCAAGTGATATTGTTCATGTTTCTTCGTCTGGGTTTTTGTCTTGAATGTTAATTTCGTTTCTGAAGAATAATGGAGTTTGAGAGTCTGTCATGATTCTTGTGAATTGGGGATTCTGTTATGTTTTCTCCTGAATTGATGAATGAATTCTGTTATAGTAGTTGTGATGTTTAATGGAGTTTGAGATTCTGTCATGATTCTCGTAAATTGGGGATTCTGTTATGTTTTCTCCTGAATTGATGAATGAATTCTGTTATAGTAGTTGTGATGTTTAATGGAGTTTGAGATTCTGTCATGATTCTCGTAAATTGGGGATTCTGTTATGATTTCTCCTGAATTGATGAATGAATTCTGATATAGTGTTTGTGAGATAGTTAATTGAAGGGTTGATAGTGATATTGTGAATTGGTATATCAGTTTCAAGAAAGTGTTAGTCTTTCTTTGTTTCAAGATCTGCTTGCAAGAAAGTGTCAATCTTTCTTGAGTTGTCTAGAGTGTTATTCTCCAGGGTGTTATTCTCTGTGGTTAGTTGACTTGATCTGTGGAAGTGTCAATTTTTCTCTCATGGCTGCGTCTTCGTTTAAAGTTGAAGGTGTTTTAGGAATGCTTACTATCAAGCTTAGGGATGATAATTTTGCCAAGTGGGCATTTCAGTTTCAGTCGGTGTTAAGAGGATATAAGTTGTTTGGTCACTTTGATGGTACAACTCCTTGTCCATCAAAGTTTGTTGTCGATACGAATAATGGGGTTACAAGGGAGATCACAGAAGCATATACTGAATGGGAAACAACTGATATGGCTTTATTGAGCCTCTTGCTTGCCACTCTTACTGATGAGGCTATGGAGTATGTGATTGGGTGTTGAACGACGTATGAAGCTTGGACTAATCTGGTTGATTGATATGCCACTGTGTCTAAATCCAGAATCAATCATTTGAAAACTGAATTACTCACAATTCAAAAAGGGTCAGATACGATTGATAAATATCTGTTGAGGCTTAAGCATATTAGAGAACAACTTAGTGCTGCAGGTGAATTCATCTCAGATAATGATGTCTTGCTGGATTACCTCGGGAGTATGGTGTTATTCGTACTGTTATATTGGCCATCCCTACCACCACCTCAAGTTCAACAACCATATTATTCCCTACCACCACCTCAGTTTCCAAATGACTCATTTGGTTACGGTTGCTCTGCAAATTATAGTGGTCAAAATGCACCTAGACCACAGTCTTTGAATGCACAGTCTGGATCTTTTGGGAATAACTATAAAGGTAACAACAACTATAGAGGTGGAAACAATTTCAAAAATAACAATGGCTTCAGAGGAAGAGGGTATAGTTATGGAAATTCAGGGGGTTCCAGACAATCTGGGAATGGAAATAATAATTGGTCAGGCATGGTTGATACTAGAACTACAATGCTGATTGAATGTCAGATTTGCAACAAACGAGGACACACTGTAGTTAATTGCTTTCACAGGAATTCAAATGTACCAACCACAAGTGTTGTATTAGAGTGTCAAATATGTGGGAAGAGGGATCACTCAGCCTTGGATTGCTATCAAAGGGGAAACTATGCTTATCAAGGACAACCTCCACCTCCATCACTGTCTGCAATGAATGCACAACAGACTTCACAATTTCTTCCTCAAGATGCTTGGATTGTTGATTCTGGTGCGTCACATCATATAACTTCTAATATCAGTGCTCTTTCTCAAGTAATACCTTTTGAGGAATCTGAGAAGATAACAATTGGGAATGGTATAGGTCTACTAATTAAACATATTGGTTCAACTACGCTTCAAACTCCTACACGTTCCTTGATTCTTAGTAAAGTTTTACATGTGCGTAATATTGCTAGAAGCTTACTCTCTGTGAAACAGTTATATGCAGATAACAAAAGTTGGTTTATCTGTGATGATTTTGAATTCTTTGTGCAAGACAAGAAGACAAAGGAGATAGTGTATGAAGGAAAGAGTAGGCCTGAGGAATTGTTCCAGATCCCTGTGGTCACAAGTGCAAAGGGTTCTCAGTTCATAACAAAGTATCCAGCAGCTTATTTGGGCAAAGTAGTGAAGAATAATGTCTGGCATCAGAGATTGGGACATCCAGCTCATGATGTGATGATTACAATGTTGAAACAGTCAAATATTCCAGTACAAACAGATGATAATCATAGTAATTGTATTTCTTGTATTCAAGGCAAGATGTCTAGGATTCCATTTCCTGTTAGAACTGATAGGTGTACATCTCCTTTTCAGAAAGTGCATACTGATGTCTGGGGTCCATCACCTGTAAGATCCATAGAGGGATATAGGTATTATGTAACATTTGTTGATGCATATACAAGATTTGTTTGGATATTTCCCAGGAGCAATAAATCTGATGTGTTTACAATCTTTGTTAAGTTCTACAAGTTTATTCTTAATCAATTTGGTACAATAATGAAGTCACTGCAAACAGATGGGGGAGGGGAATATACAAGCAAGAGTTTTACTTCATTTCTAGCTGACAAAGGTATCTTGCAACTCATATCTTGCCCTTATACTCCTCAACAGAACGGAGTGGCAGAAAGGAAACATAGACATATTTTGGAAACTGCAATCACTCTTCTTAGTGCTTCTAGTTTACCTTCTGAGCTATGGTACTTTGCTTGTGCTCATTCGGTTCTGTTAATCAATAACATGCCTTGCAAAAGTTTGACTTTTAGTTCTCCATACTTGACCTTGTATAAGAAGGTACCTGATATACAATCTCTTAAGATTTTTGGCTTTACTATATTCCCATGGCTGAGACCCTACAACAGTAATAAGTTACAACCACGATCAGTGATGTGTGCATTCTTGGGCTATTCACAAGGATACAAATGAGTGATTTGTTATAACTTGTAGACCAAGAAGTTTATCCTTTCCAGACATGTCTGTTTTGATGAATCTTTATTTCCTGCGAAAATGGTTCAACACACAAGTCCTGCACGGTTGGATATACATGAGGAACAGGAACAACCAAGGGATGTACCTGTTATTATATCTATACCAGTGTCACATGCAAGGAGACCTACGGATCATGCAGAATCACAGAAATCTTTATCCCAATCAGGCACAGAAATTTTTTCTCCAAATACTACTACATCAGAAGACCATATCTCAACAACATTAGAAAATCAAGGGTCTGGAACACCTTATGCTCATTCCTCTTCACCAAACACTACTCATTTGCTTCCTGTCATTGATCCTGCACAACTCCAGGTAGTTCTTCCTTTTACCTCACCTTTACATCATAATAATTCAGTCATCACAGATGTCAATCAGAATTGTATCCAAACCAGGTTAAAAACTGGTACCATTGTTAAGAAGAGTTACGTGGGATATCTTGCTTATCTCCCTCAGTTGCATTCCTTATATCTTGATGGGTTATTCTCTGCTGATTTCTCTACCAACTTCAGTGCACATTTGTCTGGGGGTTTTTCATTTCTTGCTGACATCACAGATGGGGAAGAACCTAGAAATTTTAAAGCTGCATCATTGAAACCAGAATGGCAAATTGCCATGCAAGAGGAATTTAATGCACTGAAAACTCAAGGCACTTGGATACTTGTTCCACCTCCATCACATCGATCTGTTATTGGAAGTAAGTGGGTGTATAAGGTAAAGAAAAATCCATATGGTAGCATATCTAGGTTCAAAGCCCGGTTGGTGGCACATGGGTATTCTCAAGAGCACGGCTTGGATTACTCAGAGACATTCAGTCCAGTGGTTAGACATACCACTGTAAGACTTATCTTAGCCTTAGCAGCTCAGTTCAATTGGCAATTAAGGCAACTTGATATCAAAAACGCTTTTCTTCATGGAGACTTGGAAGAAGAGGTTTATATGAAACAACCATAAGGGTTTGTGGATGCTACATGTCCTAATCATGTCTGCAAATTGGTCAAATCCCTTTATGGGTTAAAACAGGCTCCTCGAGCTTGGAATTCGAAATTTACTAGTTTTCTTCCCGTTATTGGATTTAAATCATCTCTTTCAGATACGAGGCTATTTGTCAAAGTTGATGGTGGAGACATAATCCTTTTATTGCTGTATGTTGATGACATAATTCTTGCTAGTTCAAACTCAGTTAAAATATAGTCTGTAATCGATGATCTCGCTGGTGTGTTTGATCTCAAAGATATGGGGAGGTTAACAAACTTTTTGGGGTTGCATATACAGTATCGAGATGATGGTTCCTTGTTTATATCACAGACTAAATATGCCAAAGATGTGTTACAAAAGGCAGGCATAGAGAACTGCAAGTTTACTTCAACACCATCTAAGCCTCATACTCAAATTCTTGCTGGTGAAGGAACAATGTTATCAGATCCGAGTCACTATAGAAGCATAGTTGGGGCTCTTCAATATCTAACTTTTACTCGTCCTGATATAGCCCATTCAGTGAACATGGTTTGTCAATTCATGGCACAACCAACTGATTTACATATGTTTCTGGTCAAAATAATCTTGAGATATATACAAGGCACTATTGGCTATGGCTTACAATATACAAAAAGCAAGGAATTCAATATAACTGCTTATTCTGACTCAGATTGGGCAGCTGATATCAACACCAGAAGATCAATTACAGGTTTTGTTGTGTATCTTGGGACAAATCCAATTTCTTGGCAGTCTAAAAAGCAATCCACAGTCTCTAGAAGCTCTACAGAGGCAGAGTACAAGGCATTAGCACACTGTGCAACTGATGTTTTTTGGCTCCGCTCAGTATTTAAGGATATTCATCAATACATATCAGTCTCACCATCATTATACTGTGATAACCTCTCAGCATTGGCTTTAAGCTCAAATCCGGTTTTTCACTCCAAGATCAAACACCTTGACACAGTTATCACTTTGTGCGTGAGAAGGTTTAGAAATGAGATCTTATGGTTCACTATATTCCGACAGAGGATCAGGTAGTTGATATATTCAGCAAGGGATTGCATAGTCCAATATTTCAAAAACATTGCAGAACCCTTGGCTTGGGAGTTGGTTCTGCAGCAAACTCAGCTTCGTTAGCTCAGCTTAGTTTGAGGGGGGAGTAATAACCATATAGTCATACTGATTCATGTAACTATATTGGTTAATCAATTGGTTTGAGTTAGTTAGGAGAAAGTTGTTAGAAAGGGTAATTGAGTCATTTTGTATTGAGACATTAGCTATTATAAATAGCTGTTGTAGCTGTCAGTTGTGATGTATTGCGTTTCATATATTCTTCGAAATATACAGAGCTTTCTTCTTCTTCTTTTCATCATTCTTTCTGCCATTGTTCTATAATCTTAGTATATCATAATATTCTAGGTTAATAGTCGTAAGTTCCAAAACCCATGAATGGAAATTAGGTGGAGACGATGATCGATTAAGATTTCCCAAGGGGGGTGAAAGCCACACACACTTGGCAAAGTGGCAGTCACGAAGAAGATGGATCATAGACTCTCCGTAGTGGCTACACATGGCACAACTAAAATACACGGGATGTGTTTCACGGCGAGGTTAACTTTCGTGAGGACAATGTCCTTGCAAGGTTTCCAAAAACCCACCCGTACTTTTGGAGGAACCTTAGCTTTCCAAAAGGAAGCCCAGAGAAGGGACGGGGATGCCACTAAAGATGAACTCGGTTGGTGCATAGAGGCCGAAGAAATCCAATCTCTAACAACTTGGTAATCAGACTTGACAGAGAACTTTCCATTAACTTCGTAATGCCAAATCAATTGATCATTCTAGTTTCGAATACTGAGGGGGTATGGATTGGATAGTGATCATTTCCTCCGAAGAGAAAGTAGAAGAGAGTAAGTCAGCCCTCCAGGTTTTTGACACGGGATCAATAAGGTTAGCCACCATTTCCAGAGTGCCACCCTTAGTCCTAGCAGTTAGGGGACATGGAAAGAGTGAGGCAAAGGATACCAAGGGTCCCTCCAAATCCTGGTCATCGATCCATTGCCAATCAGCCATCTCATCCCACGATTGATAATAATCCAAGTTGATCAGATACTTTGCTAGACAAAAGAGGAATTTGGTTTCACATCTGCATCAAGGAAACTCCTCGAAGGGAAATATCTTGCTTTCAAAACTTGGGCTACCAAAGAATCCGGCTTCATAACCAATCTCCACTCTTGCTTTGCTAGTAAAGCCAAGTTGAAAGCAAGAAAGTTGCGGAAACCCAAACCGCCCTCCGATTTAGGTTAGCATAGCTTTTCTCATGATAGCCACTGGATCTTGTTTTCCCCTTCCATCCTGTTCCACCAGAAGGAGGCGATAAGCCTATTTAAATCATCAAAAAATACTTAGGGATGAGGAAGGAGCTCATGAGATATAATAGGATAGCCTGAACAACAGATTTGATCAAAAGTTCCTTGTCGTAGTGCTCAATAATTTTCCTTTCCACCTTTGTAGATTTTTCCAAAGATGCTCTTTTATATAACCAAAACAAACACCCCTATTTCGATGCATAATGGTAGGGAGACCCAGGTGACGTTCATGCTTAAAAATAGTCTTATCCCCAGGATCGACGCAAGAATAGCTTTCTCCTGCCCCTTGACATTTCTGCTAAAGCAGACTTCACTTTTGTGGAGGTTAATTTTCTGCCCCAAGGCTAGCTCATAAGCCTTCAGAATGTCAAAAATTTGGCGGCAATCCAAGATCATTGCTCTGGAAAATATAAAGGAGTAGTCTGCGAACAACAGGTGCACCACTTCCGAGAGAAATTCCGTGTAACAGCCTAACTCTCTCCTTAGCCATGAAAAAGGGACGAGAAGCCTTCAGCGCAGAGAAGGAACATATAAGGAGAGAGTGTAACTCCCTGTCAAAGACCCCGGGATGGAAAAACATAATTGAAATGAGCACCATTAACCATAAGAGTATTGACACCGACGAAATCATGGTAATTATGAGATTAATCCAAACCCCAGGGAAACCCAATTTGGACATGACCCTCCGAAGAAACATCCATTCAATCCGGTCATAAGCTTTACTCATATCCATTTTGAAGGAAATTAGCCCATTTTTACCTCTTCTGCGCTTAAATAGGTGATTTGCAATTTCTGAGACAATAATCGAATTATCTGAGATATTACTTCAGAGGACAAATGTCGATTGCTGCTGAGATATGATGCTTGGGAGGATGCGTTTTGATATGTTGGCGAATGTCTTAGAAATAATTTTAAAGCACATTACAGAGGCTAATCAATCTCAGCTAAGCCATGTCTTTCGAGGATTTTACCTTAGGAATTAGGCAAACATGCATGAAATTGATCTGCTTTAAGAGTTTGCCAGTAGATAGAAAGGATTGAATGACGCAAACGATGTCGGTACTAACAATCGTCCAATATTTCTGGAAGAAAATGGGTAGGAACCCATCGGGATCGAGGGCCATAGAGGGTTTCATTTGGAATATGGCTGGTTCAATTTCCTCATTAAAAAATGGGAGATCTAGAAGTTCCCGCATTTCATGAGTAAGCTCTGGGTGTATAGCATCAATGACTTCCTCATCATTCACATTATAGGAGGACTTAAACAAGTCATTAAAATACTCAACAACCACAAAATCCACGTCCCGATTCCGAGTTTTGCCAACACCCTTGAGCATCTTTGATCTTCCAAATACAGTTCTTAGACTGTCGGTTGTTAGCCCTTTGATGGAAAAAGCAGGTGTTATGGTCACCTTCTTTCATCCATAGAACCCGAGACCGTTGTTCTAGTAACATTCATCTTCCCCAAAAGGGAGTCAAGTTGTTGTTCCAGAGTGCATCTTTTCGTAATAGAAGCCTGAGTGAGAAGTTGACTAAGTATAAAGCCCAGCTTCGATCAAACCTGTGATATTGACAATTTTTTAGAGTTGTAGACTTTGTTGTTCCATTGAAGCAGAGCTAGCCAAGTTCCTTTGATCTTATGAACCACTTGAAACATAGGGACACCCACCACAGGACGATCCCAAGCTCCTTCAATGATTCCAAAGCACTCATCATTCTTAATCCAAAATTCCTCAAGGCGAAAAGGCTGTGAAGTTTGTGCCTGGGTGCAAGGTCATTATGGAATGAGAGAATGATAGGAGAATGGTCTGATTTACAAGGGTCAAGATGAGTGACAGAGTGGCATGAAAACATGGCTTTCCATTCGGCATTAACTAGGGCATGGTCAAGTCTTTCTTTTATTCCTCCAAACTGAGTGGTAAACCATGTGAACAGAATCCGCCCAACCAAAGCTTCATAGAATCCCAAAATTTGTCTGATGGGTCGAGGATGGCCCCTTTCACATGGAGGACTTCATTACAGTCTCCTCCAACAACCCAGGGGACAGAGCATCGATTAGCCAGACGCCGCAACGAGTTCCATGAAGAAGGTCTCTGCTCAGTGATAGGGTTGCCATAAAATCCGGTAAACAGCCAATGTTCCTAATCTCCTATTCCCCCAATTTTAGAATCAATAAAGAGCTTAGACAAATCCAGAATACGAAGATTCACATCATTAGTCTAGAGTAGACATAGACCACCAAATTGGCCATTTGAGTTAACAGCAAAAGCATTATCGAAACCTAGCTGAAATTTTAATTGGATAAGAACCAAACCTTGGCATTTCATTTCAGAGAGAAAAACAAAGATGATACCTTGTTGCCGGATGAAGACCTGCAACGCTTGAACTTTCCAAGGGTTCCCAAGCCCTCGGCAGTTCCAACATAAAATTTTCATTGGAATCGGTGAAGGTGACAGCCGTCAGTCTCCATCGTTGGTGATTTTACAGGTTTCCATTTCCAACCAATCTAACCATCACGTTCTGCCTCCACAAGGTCCTTAGAAGGGCTGATGGTGACTTCACAAAGGAGGGATGGATCAGGAATAGGTGTGTCAACCTCCAGGAGTATTCTTCGAGATCTGGTAGGGAGTTTCGTCCATCTGGAAATATTTGCCCCACCTCAAGCATGAGATCGTTGGCTAATGTTAGAGAAATGGAGTGGGCCACCACAACTAAGGCTATAGTTCAATCGAGCTATTTTCATGGAAGGAATAAGTTTTGTTCCTAAAGGGCCACCGGAACAATTGGAAGTAATTTAGGACTTAGTTACTTGCTCAGGAAGGGAGCCGAGAAGGATAACTGAGCCTGGAGGAAGACAATCTCAAATTGTAAAATGAGTTGGGCTGGCCCTAAGTTCTTCCAAGGCCTTGATAAGCCTACCTACATTGTTTAAGGCCCAAGGGGGAACTCGGCGAGTGTCATACCAGTTATTATATAGGGAAAATCCATTAACTAATATAATAAGAGACCCATTAGTGAATTGGGTCCCAAAACTATTAGGGTGCCACATGTGCCCATAGTCAGGGGATGAATCCAAGCTAGGACTGGGGAATTGGGTCTTCCTAGTACCATGAGTCAGCACAACAGATGGGACATGTTCGACATCAGTACCCATTGCAGGGGGGACAACAGGGATAATTGCAGGAGGAGTAGTAGGGGAATTGTCCATAGCTGGAATGTGGTGATAGCATAACGGTGTGTTAGATTCTGCTCTGACCCATTCCCATGCACTTCTTCGAATCAGGAATTCATTTGTTGGAGCATCCCAAGTTTCCTCTGGGATACCATAGAAATCGTCATCACCAACCCATTTCCTTCTTCAGTGTCCCTTATCCGCACTCGACGACATTTTTGGTCTCTTGCTTTAGGGAAAGAGCAGGGATTAGGCTTGGGATGTAGGAGGCGCTCGTAGCTCATTTGAGAATCTGTTTTCCTCAATCGTCTACGTGTTCGCCAGCCAGGGATAGCCACTGGCATGACCGAGCCGGCCGCAGCGATAGCAAAAGATCTTCATAACCTCGTATTTGAGACAGAGAATTCTGGATCTAGCTTGTTGGCAGGGGACACGAAAACTAGTAACCAGGGGTTTATGGGCATCAAAGTCCACTCGGAGGCGGAGGAATCCCCAAAAATCGGTTTCCATTGGGTCTTCAACCTCAAGCATCGTCCTTCTCTTCTCACCCAAGCTTCAAGCATTCTTAAGTGTGAAGAATTGTCGAGGAACCCCATGGACCTGAATCCAATATATAGCCCTGTTAAGTTCAATAACGTCTAGAGAATGGAACGAGGGCCATAACTTCACCGAAAACGTATAGTCTTTGATGAACCATGGGTTCCCTTCAAGAAGGCATCTACCCACATTTTCCTTTCCAATTGTTATGGCAAAAATATTGGACTTGGCCTTAAGAACCTTAACCACTCCCATCTTGTTCCACGAACTGCGCAAAACCTCATTGACCACATGCTCGGATGGTTCGTTGTCACCGATTAAACGCCCTACAAGATGGATATTGTTTTCAAATCTTTCCTCAAGATCCAAACTTTCCTCAAAAGTGAGGTTCAGGCAATTGATTATGTTCTCATCGCTAGCCATGGCTTGGAGCGAGGAATGAGAAACAGACCTAGAGGGTAAGACCCACATGTACAAGTAACGGAAATGAACAGCAAAGCTGGGCTTCCATAATAAAACTCACTTGGATGTAAACCTAGTATTCATGTCGTGTTTTCCGTATTCGTGTCGTTTTTGTGTCATACCAGATATCTTAACGGGTCGTGTTGTGTAACACCCATTAAAATAAACGGGTAAAATGACCCGACCCGAAATCGATCCGATAATATTAACAGGTAATATGACCCAATCCGTTACCTGTTGAGGAAAATATATTTTAAACCAATAAATAATCAAATGAAAAACATAATACTAAATAAGTATATACATACCATATTGTCACATCCAAAATATAAAAATGCATTTTTCTGTTAAGTATATTTTCGCTTACCTAAATTGATTGCTCTAGCCTTTTTCTTTGCAAGACTCGTATTTGTATTGTCTATATTTTCGCTTCCAAGATCTCGTTTTGTTCCCATTATAATCTCCACGGACTCCTCAATATTAATTTTATTAATTTTGCCTCAAATAAAAACATTATTCATGAGGGTTTGGAGGATTTTAAAAATCTAAACGATGATGTAAGTGTAACCATTATCTACTCGTGAAGGAATAATGATGAATCACGAGTTTTTATATTTTCTTTCACATTTTTCATACTTGTATTTATGTCTTCTTAGTTATTGCCTATACAAATATTATACTAGTTTATTTTAATTTTGGACAACAACATGTTAAGTAAAATTTATCCTAGTAATGATAACAAGGAACTCTCATAATAAAATTAAATAATGACTAAATTTTTTTTTTATATTGTATATATTAATATGACTATTGTATTTTATAATAAATCTTTTAGTAATTAAACTTTAAAATTATCAAAAAAAAAAATTCTTAACGGGTCGAAACGGGTTACCCACGTGTTACCCGCATGTATATCCGTTAAGAACCCGTTATTAACGAATCACCCGATAATGACCCGATTAGTTATCGTGTTGACCAGAAACCCGTTATTTTTGTATTGTGTAACAGGTTCTTAACGGATCACCCGATAATGACTCGATTAGTTATCGTGTTGATCAGAAACCCATTATTTTCGTATTGTGTCAGAAACTGCCGGGTCTACTTGGATGTTGGACATTTTAACAAGAGAAGAGAACCAATAAGCTCCTATTAGCCATATGATGTCCAAGAAATTACTAATAAGTTACCTTGTGAATCAATGTGCGAGAATGTTTTTTAAGCATTGGTATCAATTTGTCCTTTTTTTTTTTTTTTTTTTTTTTTGGGTTGGATATCATGTTTTGATTTATTGCCCAAAGAAATTGGGATAAATTACATTTTATCCCCTCCGATTTGGAGTCAAATACTTAATACGTTTTTAAAACATTTCAATCGCATATATTTTATTTTATTTCATTTCAATTTCATATATCCGTTTGAAAATCCGTTAATGGCAGGTTCAACATTTCCGCCGTCTATCACCTACGTGCTGATTAATTAGATTGCTTCAGAATCCAGAGCTCTACTCCTCATTAGCAATACTTCAAATCTTACTTCAACAAGTTTAGTCGCAAACTAACATTTAGCCTGTCATGTAATTTATATTTAGCAAATTGCATTGACTGAGCCCAAAAACTAGCGAATTGAATTGAAGGATTTTTTTGTGTTGGCTCTGTAATGCAGGTGCAGCAAAACGACGGCAGTTGAGATGCAAAAACGACACCGCCTCCTCCACCGCCTATCGCAGCCACGCCCCATCTTTAATTTCACAATCTTAAACCAAACAGCAGTCTCGCGCAGACAACGGCACCGCCAACTCTACCATTTGCTCCTTGTTCAAGTTCATCAGGAGATGGTGAACTGCCACATCCGCTGCCTCAAGCACCTCCAGGAAACCTTCGAGGAGTCCGACATGCTCCATCGCCAGAATGTTCATCTCGGCTCTCTCAATCTTGAGCTCAACAAGCACCCCAGTCTGCTCATCCACGCCTCCGTGCAGAAATAATTTGGTTCCCTCTCCTCTGTGCAGATGACGAGAACGAGCAAGAAGAACAAAAACAAAAAAAAATTTGTACTGAAAAAACCTAATTATTAATACCAAATATCAAGAATGAAATTGTTTAAAAAGCAGGAAAAGTTAATAAAAGTTATTAGGGACAGATTGGGTAGAACATCAACAGAGATATGCAGAAAAAAATTGCAGCCAGAAAGGGGGAGAGAGATGAGAGAGAAAGAAGGGAGGTTTGAGGTTCAACAATCGATGGTCTAGGTTGGGTTCTGGGTCGCGCAGAGCATGAGGGAGACGATGAGGCCCTTGATCTGGTCCTTCTCAACGTCGTGGATGGGGGTCTCGTCGGAAGAGAAGTTGGGAGCCATCGCGCCTTGAGGTGGTTTTTGAAGACATTAGTATCTGGATGTGGAAAGACATTCTCGTGCTTTTCTTGGTGAAAGTTAATGGGAGTTGTGTATTGGTTGAATTAGTTAGTCGGTTGAGAGTTAGTTAAAACTGTTGAGGGCATTATTGTAATAAGAAAAGGTTGATAAGGGTAATGTTGTAATAGGAAAATAAGGGCGGTTGCTATATAATGCCTTGATGTAATTACCTCATGGTATCATTGTGGAATATAATAAACTCAGATTGCATATTATCTCTAACTCTCTTGTTCGCACTACCTTCTTCTTCTTTAAACTTCTTCAATTCCTCCATAGTTAACATGGTATCATAGCCGGTATGGCTAGTTGCCGTTCTCGGTTCTGAGGTGTCTTCCATTACTTTGCTTTCTTCCGTCGGTGTGCTGTGCAATTGAAGTGGGTTTCTAGGCGGTGTAGTTCTGCAATCGATTGATCAACTGTAAAGGGGTTTTGCGATTTCTATGCTGGGAATCGTATCAGGTGATATCAATTCACTTACAGGTATTCTTTTCTGTCTAATTCGTGTGGTTGATTGTTTCAGTTCATTCTTGATGTTGTGATTCTTGTTCAAGATTTCGGGTTCTTTCATAATTTTGGGGGAGTTGTTTGATTAAGAAGCAGTTAAATGTTGATGTAATTGTTGGGTTGTACTATTTGTTTGATTCAAGAAAGTATCAATCTTTCTTGTGGGGTACGAAAGTGTCATTCTTTCTACACCGGTGTTGTTATCTATGCATTGTATATCAGTTGTTGTTCTAGAGTTTCAGTCTCCTCTTTTCCTTGCAAATTGTGCATTTTGGTGAGTCTGGAGAAATCATGAATTCTTCCATTGTTAAAGTAGATAGTCTTTCGGGTATGCTTACTATCAAATTGAGAGATGATAATTTTGCAAAATGGGCGTTTCAGTTTCAATCTGTGCTCAAAGAGTGTAAGTTGTTTGGTCATTTTGATGGGACTACAGTTTGTCCACCAAAATTTGTCATTACTACTGATCTCGGTGTTACTAAGGAAGTTACAGCTACCTATCTTGAATGGGAGTCTACAGACATGGTTTTGTTAAGTTTGTTACTTGCTACTTTGTTTGATGAAGCCATGGAGTATGTTCTTGGGTGTATAACTAGTAGTGAGGCTTGGCTTAATCTTGTTGATCGGTATGCGTCTGTGTCAAAGTCCAGGGTAAATCATCTTAAAACAGAATTTCTTACTATACAGAAAGGCACTGCTTCCATTGACAAGTATCTTCTCCAGATTAAAAGCATTAGGGATTAGTTAATGGTTGCTGGAGAACCTGTGTCAGACAATGATGTAATCATTGCTGGTTTGGCTGGTTTACCTAAGGAATATGCCATTATCAGAACTGTCATTTTAGCTAAGGATTCTTCTCTTACCTTGAAGGAATTTTGAGCTCTGTTACTTAGGGCTGAAAAAGAGATTGAATGGGAGATTAATTCCTTATCTCAAAGCTTATCTGTCTTATATGTCCAAGGATCTGGTGTAGGATCTTTTCTATCTAATGGATCATCATCTAATCCACAGAATCACAGCCATATACCTGCAAGTACTAGAGGTGTTCTTACTCAGGTTCCTTATGGGTCTTCGCAGCTTACTCCACAAACTCCTAATGCTTTTACTTTTCCACCAGATTATCCTATGTATCCTCAACAGTTCTTCCCTGGTTCTGATTCTCAATCTCCATATATTCCATTACCTCCTTTTGGTTATGGTTTTGTGGGTAACTCTGGACCTAGGCCTCCATCATTTAACTCTGGTTCTGGTTCTGGTTCTAAATCTTTCAATGGGCAAACTTTCAGGGGTTCTCATGCAAATAGGAACAATAATGGGTACAAAGGTTGAAACTCTAATTCTAGAAGTTTTAGGTAGAATATGAATCCCGGTTGGTTTGGTAATACTGAAGCAAGGATGCAAACTGTTATTGAATGTCAGATATGCAATAAAAGGGACACACATTAGCTAATTGTTTTCACACGAACTCTTCTAGTCCTACTTTTGGCTATTTGATTGAGTGTCAAATCTGTGGCAAAAAAGGTCATTCCGCACTTGAGTGTTATCATCGGGGCAACTATGCATATCAGAGTCAACCACCTCCATCATCCATGACATCAATGGCAGCTCAACAAACTTCCCAAATCTATCCTAATAATGCCTGGATTGTTGATTCAGGTGCCTCCCATCATATGACTGCCGATGTTAGTAGCTTATCACAGGTTGCTCCTTTGGAAAGCAATGAGAAGATTACAATTGGTAATGGTACAAATATGTCCATCAAGAGCATTGACTCAACTACTCTCAAAACCAAAGATCATTCACTTTCTTTGAACAATGTTATATATGTTCCGCATATTGCAAGAAATTTATTATCTATTAAACAACTTTGTGCAGATAACAAGAGTTGGTTCATTTGTGATGAGTCTAATTTCTTTGTGCAGGACAAGAAGACAAGGGAGGTCCTGTATCAAGTAAAGAGTAGGCCCAAAGAATTGTTTCAAATTCCCATTATTCATCAAGCTAAAGGAGTACAGTCAGCAGTTATGGGATTGGCTGTTTTGGTTGGACAAATGGTGCAATCAACAAGGTGGCATCAGAGGTTGGCGCATCCTTCCAATGCAGTATTGTCTTGTATGCTTAGGCAGTCTAGTATTCAACATAGTATAGATGAAAAGCATAGTGTATGTTCCTCTTGTCTTTAGGGTAAAATGTCAAGAATGTATTTTCCATCTAGGACAGAACATTGTTTGTTTCCTTTTGATAAGGTTCACACTAATGTGTGGGGACCATCACCTGTAAAGTGTTTGGATGGATATCGATATTATGTAGTCTTCGTTGATGAATATACAAGATATACTTGGGTATTTCCAATGTGCAACAAGTCTGATGTGTATAATATTTTTACAAGGTTTTATTACTTTGTTTTGAATCAATTTGGCAAGTCTTTGCAGTGTTTACAAACTGATGGAGGGGTAGAGTATACAAGTAAAGTTTTTAAGATGTTTCTTGCAGTCAAAGGCATAACACATATGTTGTCTTGTCCCTATACTTCTCAGCAAAATGGAATTGCTGAGAGAAAGCATAGGCACATTGTGGAGACGGTTATTACTTTACTCACTGAAGCTAGCCTTCCTTTAGAATCCTGGTACCTTGGTTGTGCTCATTCAGTGTTTTTAATCAATCGTATGCCTTGCAAGTCTTTGTCAATGTCTTCTGCATATAGTTTATTGTATGGAAAGCAACTTAATGTGATATCACTGAAGATCTTTGGTACTGCTGTGTATCCTTGGCTGAGACCGTATAATGCCAATAAATTGCAATCTAGGTCTCAGATGTGTGTTTTCTTGGGCTATTCTCCAGGTTACAAAGGTGTGGTGTGTTTTGACAGAGCTTCTAAAAAATGTATTGTTTCCAGGCATGTGATTCATGATGAGTCTGTTTTTCCTTACAAATTTCCCTTGCCAAAGTCAACACATGTACTTAGTGAATACAATGCTTATTCAAGGCCTTCATCAGTGTTAGTACCTATACTGGTTTCTTCATCTACAAGTGCTTATCAAACTAACATCTCATTACACACTACTGCCACATCAAATTCAGCTGCAAGTCTGCCTTATGTCTCTATGTCCTCTACACCAGTCAATACAAGGCATCTACACAGTCAACAAGTGTCTAATTTTGTTGGTCAGGAGTTTGAAACATCTAGGTCCTCAACTCTTACTCTTTCCTCATCAAATGATACTCCTCATTTGCTTCTTGTCCTCGATCCGGCTTAACTTCAGGTAATATTGCCAACTGTTCAATCTCCTATATCACTGGGAGTAGTTTATAATGTACCAGGAACTAGAACCTCATGTATTCAAACCAGATTACAAACTAGTGCTATTCAACGACAAAATTATGCTGCTTATCTGAGTTAATTACCTGAATTGACTTCTTTGCAATCCTTGAATGATTTCACTGAAGGATTCTCCTTCTTAGCTGATGTGTATGATGTTGATGAACCTAAAACTTTCAAGGCTGCTAGTTCTAAGCCACAGTGGCAGGCTGCTATGCAGGAGGAATTTAATGCGTTACAAGCACAGGGTACTTGGTGTTTAGTTCCTATGCCTTCCGATAGGACTCTTATTGGAAGTAAATGGATGTTTAAGGTAAAAAAGAATCCAAATGGGTCTGTTTGGAAATATAAGGCTAGACTCATGGCGCAGGGTTATAGTCAACAACCTGGAGTAGACTATACTGAGACATTTAGTCCAGTGGTTCGCCACACAACAGTTCGATTAATTCTTGCCTTAGCTACTCATTTTGGATGGAAATTAAGACAATTAGATGTTAAGAATACATTTCTGCATGGAGAACTTGAAGAGGAGGTTTATATGAAACAACCTCAGGGTTTATAGATTCTACTTATCCCAACCATGTTTGCAAGTTAGTAAAATCCCCTTATGGATTGAAACAAGCTTTTCACGCATGGAATTCAAAGTTTACTAGTTATTTACCCTCTCTTGGTTTCAAAACATCTTTGTCTGAAACTAGCTTGTTTGTCAAAGAAGATGATGGAGATATTATTATTCTTTTACTATATGTTGACGACATCATCTTGACTGGTTCCTCTATATCAAAAGTTCAAACTGTGATTGCAACATTGGCTGAGGTGTTTGACCTAAAAGATTTGGGACCTCTTACCTACTTTCTGGGCCTTCATATTCAGTATCAAGATGGTGGCTCTCTATTTGTTAGTCAGTCAAAGTATGCTAAAGAGCTGATACTTAAAGCAGGTATGGATCAGTGTAAACCTACTTCCACACCCTCTAAACCACATGCTCAATTACTGGATGCAGAAGGTACTCTTCTCAGTGATCCTACATAATACAGAAGTATAGTCGGGGCCTTGCAATATCTGACTTTTACAAGACCATATATTGCACATGCTGTTAACATGGTGTGCCAATTTATGACCAAGCCTACTGATCTTCATTTTCACTTAGTGAAGAGGATTCTTCGAGATTTGCAAAGGACAATTAATTGTGGGTTGTTGTACACCAAGTCTGCTTCTTTATCCATAAATGCTTATTCTGACTCTGATTGGGCAGCAGATATAAACACTAGGAGATCTATTACAGGCTATGTCGTTTTCCTTGGTTCTAATCCTATATCATGGCAGTCTAAGAAACAATCGACTGTATCTAGAAGTTCGACAGAGGCAGAGTATAAAGCTTTAGCTCATTGTGCTGCATATGTGTTTTGGGTTCGATCTCTACTCAAAGATCTCAATCAATGTTTGCCTTCTCCTCCTTGCTTACAATGTGATAATCTGTCTGCACTTGCCATCTGTTCTAATCCTATGTTTCATTCCAAGATTAAACATCTTGATACCGATTATCACTTCGTACGAGAGAATGTTCAAAAGTGTGATCTTCTAGTTCAGTACATTCCCATTGAAGACCAAGTTGCAGATGTATTCACTAAAGGTTTACATAATCCTGTGTTCAACCACAACTTTACGATTCCTTCCCAGCTATGGTTAAGGGGGGAGTAATGGGAGTAGTGTATTGGTTGAATTAGTTAGTCGGTTGAGACTTAGTTAAAACTGTTGAGGGAATTATTGTAATAAGAAAAGATTGATAAGGGTAATGTTGTAATAGGAAAATAAGGGTGGTTGCAATATAATCCCTTGATGTGGTATCAATGTGGAATATAAAGTCAAATTGCATATTATCTCTAACTCTCTTGTTCGCACTATATTCTTCTTTAAACTTTTTCAATTCCTCCATAGTTAACAAAAGTATGAAAAAAGCGTATGCAGACCAAATAGCAATGAACAATTGTGCTCAGTTTTGTAAGCGTGTATGACGTACAACCGAATCAGAACCCATATGAGTGTTCAAATTTTCCTTTGTTGTTTGCGAAAATATTTCCGCTTTGTTTTGCATGAAATTATGTGAAAAATATATACAAATTTCAAAATTTAAATAACACTGGCCATAATGACTTATAAGACCATCAACTCCAAAGAAATAGGGTGATAACTGCGTAGAAGACTGCAATGACCTGGTATTTGGGAGGTGAAATGAATTTGGATTGACTGGAGGATAACATACTTGTTTGATCTCTCAAAAGTTATTCTGCAGGGTTCGGAATAATGCAGATTTTGTAAGAAACAAGTGTCATAGTTTTAGAAATTCTACGTTTAACTTAAGCAATAGCTTCTGACCATTTAGTCAAGACATTTTGAGATATTAAATCTTGTCTTAATTAAAAGTTCGGTCATATTGGGGATTCATATGGGGTTGCCTTCTACCTACTGTGGATGCTCGGTAAACATAACCATATGTACGCTGGATTTCTATGTTAGCTTGCAGGACAAGTTATGCTGGGTCCTTAGGTTTGGTTTATCCGGGTCATCCCTTGTCTGGGCCATGTACCAAGAGGAATCAATTCTACCTCAATGGCGTACTGGTTAACTTTAATTTGACATTGATATACCCATTTATCATTCCTTAACTGATTGGTAGATCTGCATATCTTCTGTACATATGGGAATGATACAAATATAATTCATGTCCATGTCTGATGTTTTTCGTGGCTTCGATAATCGTTTGAGAGAAAATGTTGAGTGCTTAGAGGAGCTCAGAAGTCTAGCAGAATGGGAAGGAGTGTCCAGTCAAGTTAACTTCATCACCTCTTGCTCAACAGCTAAAAGAAATGCACTTCTCTCCCAATGCATAGCGTCCTTTATACGCCAAAGGTGAAATTACATAATTTTGTTTCGTTGATCAAATATTGTGACACGCCCGACCCCGATATCCTCCAAATACCCGACGTAGGCACGTGTTGGCCGACTTCCGAAGGTGACGAAGCCATGCTAACATGCATGTGAAGTAACAAGTATAAATAAAACTTATAAATTTAGATCCAATACTTATGCAATTGAGGAACGTATTCAGAGCATACAACTAAATCGAGACACTAGAAAGGAAATAATATAAAATTGAATGAACAAAGGAGTGGGTTCTACACCGAGAGGACTTGAAGATGCTGATGCAGGAGTGCCTTGATGCCGGAATTGTACGCCTTGATTGTAAGTCCTGAGGGGGCGGAAAACAAAACATGAGTGGACCAAGGTGATAAATAAGTAATACAAACACAGTTAATCTTTAACGTACTAACCCCCAAGTTTAGAAAACTCATATATCATAATAAGTAATAGGTTTTTCCGAAAACCCTAGCATGCCATAAAACCTTTGTAAAACATATATTATATATAATGTGCTAAGTAGTTGATAGGATTAAAAGCACACCACAAAGTAGCACACAAATGTCCTATTGATTTTCCTTATTAAAGTTAAGATTTGTCAATTGTAGCATATGAAAAGAAGAGTCTTTCCCGCAGATGATTGTTTTATCTAACTACTTAAAACGTCACAAAAACTGGGCTGCTGTCCATACTGACCAGCCACCGAAAAATAATTATTAGATTGAATTACGCTTATCTAAAGTTTACGAAATTTTATATGAAAACACTAGACACACAGAGCTACACTCACACAAATTTTTGGGATTTTTGGAGTTGATTTTCTATTTAAATTAAATTGAACAAAAACAGGACAGAAACAAATTTTAAATAGTTCATAAATTAAGAAAAACGAGTTAGGGGAATTGCTATCCACCACCAAATAATCATGCAAACATGTTATGTTTCATTCAAATTCCTTTTATTTTCGGATGAAGATGCTCAAGTTGGCTCAATATTAGAACTCAACCTATTACTCTTTCTTACGTAGTATGTTAAGAGAATGACGTTTTCAACTTAACTTAGTCCCTAGCATGCAATCTAGAATTGCGTGTTCATAGATTTAACAAGTAGAAATCATTAAGAACGAAAAGAGTTTGAGTCATCACAAGGCATTGTAAGTACTGGCGTTGTCTTACTTATCCTAGAAATTGGTTCACATGTTAATTGCAATTAACAAGTACTACTCTAGAATATATGTAGGTCCTCATTCGACAAGGGCAGGCACACACATATTCATAGCATTAGAATCCTAGATATGCTTACTACGTATGCATCCATAGAAAACAAATAAATAATTCATCAATGAGACAAGTAGTGAACCAATTTTCATCCATTCATAAAAGTAATTCAAACGAAATGTCATAACAAAATTGCAATCATATTCGGGGCTTCAAAACAGCCCCTAACTACTAAAAATTTAGTTACACACAATCCTTAAGTTAAAACAAAAGATAGACATGAGTTTGAGAAGATAGAACCGAAAGAAATCGACTGAGGCCTCCTCCCCTTCCTTCCTTCCCCAATGCTGCTTTTAAACTAAGTCTTGCTGCATCATTTTCTTCTCCTTAACTCACCCACTAATAGCTATTTAGTGATGACAATAAGTGAGAGGAAATGTGGTAAAACAATTGTAACTCTTTAGGTAGCCTTTATGCCAATTACTCCCTCTTAATTCTCATCCTTATTTCCATTCCCTTTTATATTTGAATAAGTTTCAGCTGACTTGTTCTTGGCTGCATTAGTTTTGGCTGCTAGATTTATTGGGTTTTTTGCTTCCATTGCAGTTACAAACTGCTCAGCCTCTTGGGAACCTTTCAGTGTTAAAACGGCCATAACTTTTTCTAGAAAAATGATATTACCAATCCGCGAAATGCTCCAGACAATAGACATCCGTAGCTTTCCAAGCATATAAGACTCATTCTCTAATTCATTCTGAGATATTCGCAACTTGCTTCCAAAGTCAGCTGATCTGCACAGGCAGTTTTGACGAATTTGTTACTTAATATCCAACTTGTGATATTTTTCTTTTCTTTGCTTGACAAATCCTAGAAAACACAAAAACAAAGTAAATAGCTCAAAAATATAAGGAACTAACTACGAAAAGACAAGTGAATTTGATGTAAAATATATATAAATATGAGCTTATCAGTACTGGTATTATAGATAAGGCGTATATATAAATAATATTTCATTCGCCCGAAGGCATATAGAACACTTCTTCATTCATTCGAAGATTCTACATCACGCGCCTGTAGGCATATATATATCATTCGCCCGTAGGCACTACATCTCCCGGCTGAAGCCAATATAAGTATCAATCGCCCGTAGGCTGATCGTATGAAAAATCACTAAGTACATAAGAACAATAGCATAATATTTCTAATATATATATACATATATATATATATATAAAACACAAATTGGAGTTTAGTAACTAAAACGTCATATAGTAAAGCCACGTTCATAAGTAGGTATATAGTCATCAATCATATATACCACAAAGAACGTAAAATCGATAAAGCATAAAATATCATAAAGTGTAAATCCAATATACTCATAAACGTTTCATAAAATGTAGCCAACAAATCATGCTTTTCATGTATGCTTTGCTACTAGTAAAATATACATTTTGGAAGGGGTCCACTCACCTTACACCGTTGGTGAAGACGCCGTGCAAACAAGGAAGGACACACATACCATAAACAATTGCACCTAAACACATAAAGGGTCCAATTAATAAAACTCTACTAAAACGATTGAATTTAGGAAAACGGACGTCGAAAACAGATTCAAGACGTTGAATTACCCTAAGAAGGGTCCTGGGCAAATTTGGTAAAAGTCAACAAAAGTCAACACGAGAATATTCCAAGAATATTTCAGAGAATATTCTTTGATGGAATATTCCTCAGAATATTCCATCGGATCTAGGTTGCAGGGGTTGGGCCGATTCTGGGCTTGGACCAAGGTTCAGCTGTTGTAACCCAAAAGATTTCTCCTTGGCTATGGCTAGCCTCATAAGAGACCCAAAGATGGCTCAGAGAATGGGTGTATGTTGCGCATTTAGCAACCTAAATATTAAGTTACTAATTACATGTTTAAACTCGTAAGTGCACAAGATCAAACACATAGTATAGAAAGCAAGTACGAGATCATTCCCATGAGGATTGCACTAACATGTATCTAGATTATGATTCCTAACAATTTAAATTCATTCTTTTACAGTAGCTATCAAATTTGCACATAAAGGTTTTAAAAAATAATATAAAAACACAATATAAAGAACGTAGGCAAATAAAAGTAATTGACAATAAGGGTTTTGAAAATGATGTTTGAATTTCCACCTCTAACCTTTTTACCTAGGCAATCGATACACACATTGACACAAAACAAATTTTTGATGCTTAACGTTGGTCAACCTAAAGACATGGTATCTACTCTATAAGCTATTGATTTCCCTAAACAACGAATTAGGCATGGTGTGTACACTAACTCTTTTCATTCTCGAAGTATTTAGCATGGTATCTACTAAGTTGCACTCCGAGAAAGCATAATACAATGGAAATCGACAAACACACAAATCCTAGAACATGGTATCTATTCCGGTTACTTGTGATAATTAATTCCAAGAACTGTAACTAGTTCTCTTGTTACTCGACATAGGTACAAGACTCGATTATCCAAATTTACCTATGTAACTCAATTACAAAGCTATTCTATGGTGATCAATCATAAAATAATTCAATAAGATTGGAATTAAAATAGAAATTAACCATTAAAGCATCAAATTGTCTTGTAACAAAAATGTATGAAAAATACTCAAGGAAACATGATTACGACTTCAACCAAATCCCAACTATGGAATTTAGTTACTCATAATGAAATTGGCTAGCTAAAACATTAACGAAAAATAAAAAGAGGAAGAAGGAAACTCTGGGGATGCTGCGACCGCCACTTCTTCTATTTCTCCGTTGCTGCTGGCTGCCTCCTACCTTTTCTGATTTTTTGTTATTCCCCGCAGCCTTTTCTCATCAGGGATGTAAATCCCCTTCAATTTGCAACCGCTAAAAAGCCAATGGTCTTCCCTTCATTTCTAATTTAATGGGCTTTCAGGTCCCATTTTATTAAAACCTTCTTATTTATTTTCTTCCAATCTTTTTGGCTTCTTTTAGCTAGATAAAAAATTCCCCATAAATAGGAATTTAATAAAAAAAAACTAATGAAAAGGATTTGAAAACTTTAAGTTTTAATTATAAGGACAAAATAAAGGGTAAAGTGAATAGTACCAGGATTGACTTTTTAGTGTAAAAATGTGGTTTTTCGTTAAAGTGAACAGTACCGATGCTTTTCGTTAAAGTTCCCTTTAATAAATAGATTGGCAAATAGTTTCAAATATGCAAAAACCAGTTTCAAATAGTTTTATAATCACACAATTTGGGCCACACCCGACCCGTTTCGGCCCAATATAGCATAAATGGTTTCTCCTTCTTAAGATTTTGAATCAGAATCTGCAGAGAATTGGGGAGAAAGAAGGAGCTGAAAAAATGGCGAAGATCAAAGGAGGCTGCAAGTTGAACGTTGCAATCATTCATCCCGATCTGGGCATCAGTAACTTCTTCTTCTTCTTTTTTCCTTCTGTTGTTTATGAAGATTGTGAAGGAGTTTTTGGGAATGAGTTTTATGATGCTGCGTGTTTGGATCAAAACTTGAAATTTGGGCTCAAGAAATGGGCTGGCCCAAAAGGATGCCTAAAGGAAGAGTCGGCCTAAGCCCAGCCAAAACCCAGAAAGCAGAAAAGGGCTTTTCTGACTTGGTGCAGCTCATGAAGACCACTTGCTCACCTACCCAAAAGCCAAGTGGTATAGACTGATCAGCTATACAGCCCATAAAGTACTTTATAATGGCAGAACAAGTAAAATAGCTGATGAGTCACTACCTCTCAAGTTGCATTCGGGCAAGGCTGCTGCTACAAGAGGCCAAACTGAGTTGTCTATAAAAGAAGAAAGAGAAATCAGGATTAGTGACACTCAATCAAACAAACAAATGCAAGCACAAACTCTGCTCAAAGCCAGATTTGCCTTCGAAACGAAGCTGTAGTCAGCCCAAGCCTTCATCCCTCTCGCGACAAGCCTTCACTCAAACCTTTGTAATAGCTCTGCTACCCTGTTCAACCTTGTTGTAGTATCGATTTCTCTTTGTAAACTCCTCTCTTTACCTCTCTCTAAAGCTCTCAGACCCTTGATAAGCCACAGAGATAGGGACCTCCAAGACGAACAGGCTTGCCCGACAAGGTTAAACCTTGCCCGACCTTCTTTGTTTTTGTCTTTTCATTCATTAGCCTAGCAATATGTTGTATACTTCCAGTTGTATTCAAGTTATTTCTAGTAAGATGACTATTAAAAGAATCTCTCAGTACTTGGATCCGATTTGAATATATCTTCATTATTCAAACCAGATCTAAGTTATAAGCCCTCGGGCATGTAAATTTGATCAGTTGAAAGTCCTTGGCCTCAAGGCATAAAAAAGAACCTTATGTGGACTTAACCCATCCACGATAGTCCTTGATAAACAAGAAGTCCGAAGTTACTTGGGGAGCAAGTAATCGACCTACCCCTTAGTTTTATTTCTATTATATTGTGATTATCATAGAACGCTTAAGCATGGAATGGATTCTGATGGGAAGCCTCAAGGCCTACACCTAAGGCCCCACAAAGGCACCTATTTGGATTCATTCCGTTCTGCGGTCTAGAACGTTTGAGTATAAAGAACGAATTCTGATGGGAAGCCTCAAGGCCTACACCTAAGGCCCCACAAAAGCACCTATTTGGGTTCGTTCTATCTTTCGGATTCGGGTAATCAGAAGTATAATAGTAGTAAGACTCCTGCAAACAATGGAACAAATATTATGTGTTCGAGCACTGGTTTCGTTATTGATGGGAAGCCTCAAGGCTTACACCTAAGGCCCCACAAAGGCACCTGTTATAACTAACACGGTTTCTCAGGCATATATATATATATATATATATATATATATATATATATACACAACTAAAACTCGACATCCATTTTACATTTGCCATGCTAAAGATGGCAGTGGAACGACTGAGTACTTAGAAGTTAATCTTGATTGTGAGCCTCAAGGCCTACACCTAAGGCTAAGGCCCCACGAAGGCACCTCTCAAAGTTAACGCTGTCCTTCTCTTCCAGCCTTGCCCAACAAGCCTTGCCTGACGAGTCTTGCCCGATAAGCCTTGCCCGACGAGCCTTGCCCGACAAAGCTCGACAGTGAAGCAGAAGCCCGACAGCAGCCCTCAACCGACGCCAACCTTCCGGGGAGCTGTGTGCTCGTCGGCCAGGAAACGTCCCCGACGGAAATTCCAATTTCATCTGAGAGATCGGAAGGAAAGGGCACTAGTGAAGAACTACAAGCTACTATGATCCAAGTACTAAAAAGCATGGAAAGAATCTCCTTGGAAACCAAGGGAGAAGTGAGTAGACTCTGTACATTAACAGGGAATCTACAGAGAAGACTTGATCTGGAGTTTTCTACTCCAAAAGGGGCTCAAGGAAGTGGGATGAGCCAAGTTACCATGAGAAGTGAACCAATCATTCCCTTATTCCCACTATTAGAAGAAGAAAAGGATAAGGGAAAGAATAAAGTAGTTCCTGAAGGGAGTCAACCTGTGATAGAGCCAGTTCTAGAGAAAGAGCTTCCCAGCTTCCCATTATTATCATTTAATAATAGGAGGCAGAGCGAGCAAGAGAGAACGAAGTACGGAATACCTGTAATGATAGGGGAGACTAGCAGAAAGGAAGGCACCATTACTTCAGATAAACCTCCACCTTACAGGCCACCCCCATTGGCTAATAAGGGATGGGGAACTAACTGGAGGAAGCCCGAACCAAGGAGAGAAGCAGGTGCGGGCAACGACCGGAGCCCAAAGATCGAATCTGCTCTCATCGGTCATGATGATAATTCAGCTACTCAGCAGCTGAGGGAAGAATTGGCTGAGCTAAGAAGGACAGTAGCTCAAAATGCTCAACCGCAGGCTCGCCTAGTGTTCAGGGTCACTTACCAAAAGCCTTATCCTAAATATATTGACGAGCTAAATCCATTCCCTCTCAACTTCAAAATGCCTGCATTCCCAACGTTCACAGGTGAAGACAGTAACGTGTCCTCCAGAGACCATATTTTCAAATTCTCCAATCATTGTGTGGCATATGAGGACAACCCAAATTACAAATTGAGGTTGTTTGGGAATTCATTGGCGGGTTTAGCATCTTAGTGGTACTCTCTATTACCCCCTAACTCTATTGCCAACTAGGGGCAAATGGAGATGGCTTTCCACGAACAGTTTTACAGAATAGAGCCAGAATTAACTATCAATGACCTTGTTGAAGTCAAACAATACGATCATGAATCTATTGAGGACTTCATGATGAGGTTCAGGAAAACAAGGATGAGATGCCAATTCCCCATCAACCAAGCGCATCTCATATCAATTGCTTAAAGGGCTCTGAAATTACCTTTGAGGAAGAGATTTTATGATACACAATTCAACGAGCTGCAAGAATTGGTAATTGCTGCCACTAAGTATGAGAGGCTGTTGCAAGAAGAGCAACAAATGAAGCACACTTCCAAGGTTCATCCCTTCTACAAAAACAAAGCTGCAATTCATCGTGTGGAAGTAGGAGAAACCAGGCCAGAGCATGAGGGTGGCCATGATGAAGAAGACATTGACGTATGTGCCGCTGAAATGACCACACCTTTCAAACCACTGACGATAAAAGGGCTAGTCCAACCTGTCAAAGATCAGAAGATCGTAATGAACGATGGTGGTTTCGTCCCCATGAAACCACCCAAGTACCAGAGTTATTCGTTCGATCTGACCAAGGCACCTGAGATCTATGAAGAACTGGTGCGGGCAAGAGTAATTTTGCCCGACAGTAACAAAAAGATGCCCAAACCAGAAGAACTCAGAGGGAAGAAGTATTGTAAGCTACACTATACCTTCAACCATTCCATAGTCAATTGTGTCCAGTTTAGAGATTGGATACAAGACCTGATAGTGAAGGGAAAGCTGTTACTTGACAAGCTCCAAGCCAGTATGATGGTGGATATAAACCCTTTCCCGGAGGCTCCTATCAATATGATCAACCTCATTTAAAAAAGAAGAGCTAGGGTCACCAGTTGGTACAGCAGAGGAAAGAAAAGATCCCGAGTTGTCCCAACACCCCTGCATGAATAAAAGTACCATGAAGGGGACCAAGGAATCAAGATCAGGCCCTAAGATTGGTGCTGACGAGGGAAGTAGAAGAAAGAAGAAAGTAAACAAGGGGGAAAGAGTTGCCCGAAGTCAATTCAAACAGTACCAAGAGCAGAGCAGGGGACAAAACACATGTTCATTCCAATAAGAAAAGGGTTACAAATCATCCTATTCTAAAAAATTAACATCTTCACTCAGGGTAACTATTCGAGAATGATATGTCTGCATAATGGCAAATATCCTACTAGGTTCGGCCAAAACAGTATGGTTATTTACAAGTTGGGACCTAGTATGCTCTAACTCCGCGTTTGACTTCTCTACTCCCTCAATTTGGTTTTCGAGGGTATCCAGAAGAGTTGCTTGTTCAGCTTTAAGAGCAACCAGTTGTTCCTCCAGCTTTTGGATTTCAGAAGTAACAACTCTAACCCTTTCTTTTGTTTGCAAGCTTTCATCCATCAACCGATCAACTTGAGCGGAGGTGCTTGACTCTTTCTCCATAAAGCATCTTGCCCGATTAGCTTGTCTATCAGCTCTCTGGTATTGCTCCCTAAGAGCCCTTAAATTCTCAAAGAAAGAGAGAAAGGAATCGTGCTGAGGTTTTGATAGCCGACCAGTTTTGAAAGACTCAATTGTGACCTTTTCTAAATCACAAAGAGCCTTGAGGCTGAATGATGCAGTGAAGTCATTCCTCGCCCATTCTTGGAAGACTCGTTGTTGCTCTAAAGAACTGGAGGTTGCTGAAGAATGTCTTGAGGATTTCAACCTCGTCTCAAGCTGCCCAAGTGCTTCAAAAAGTTTAGGCAACTTAGCAGGGTTTGAGGATGGAAAAGGAGGAGGATCCTGCACTGCAACTCCCTCTAATGGAGCAATGCCCACTGGGGGGGCAATCTTTGTCTGCCTAATCTTCTCAATTCCAGAAGGGGGAATCTCTGTACCTCCAGAAGATAAATGAGGACGAGAGCGCTTTGACTTACGGACCAAACGAGGGGGGGAAGTCTCTTTCAGGACTTGCTACGAAAAGCCAAAAGGACCAGGTCAAGACAAGAATACAGTTTGAGGCAAAAAGAGGCTTTGGAGAGAAGAAATGTACCTGACTTAGCCATGGGGTTTCACCAGGAAGAGTACTAAATCCTTGTTGAAGGGAAGACTTTCCACCACCAGCAAAAGAAGAAGGAGGTTCATCAATATCAATTATCGGGCAAGCAGGCACCCGTGAGACTATTACCTCTAAGGTTACAGGAATCTCAAGGACTATGGGTTCATTATCTGATACCACTGATGGATGAGGTGGCTCATATACCGGAGAAGGCTGCAGAAAACGTGACTAGGAGTTAATTTGGAAGCAATATACAGGAATTCAATTCGGGAATAATGGCTCACCAAGTTACTGCCCTCATCCACGAAGTGCAACATAACTCCTGTAGAAGGGTCAAACTGAGAGGAAGGAGTTGCATCCAGGGCAGGAGAAGAAACCATAAACTTCAGAGGAGGGCCATGACTAGGCAAGGAGGCAGATGCCCCAGCCTAAATACAGATAGAAGAAGAAGAAAGATTTAGGCATTAAGTCCAGAAACTATAGAGTTACCTAAGGGTTGAAAAAGGAAGAAAAGGTACCTCTGAAGGGTTGACCTGAGGAGGAGAAAGGCTGGTTTCTCGGGCAAATGATGGGGAAGCCTCAGGCGGAAGAAGCTTTTCCTCTCTTGCGGCCTGATTCGAATAATCAGATTTTGAGTTCTGTGAAAGCAAGAAGGGATGTGCAGATAAAAAATATAAATCATACCTCAAGTTCTTTGAGGATGGTATTTTGCAGTTCTTCAGCCTTTTTGTGCATGGCAGCTCTTAATGGTTCCTCCTCAGAAGCAATAATTGGTCTCTTAGATGCTTGAGGTCCTGTTTTTCGAGGAAAACAAGAAGCAATTAGATAAAGGAGAAAGGTAGCAGTTTGGTAAAGAAGAACAGAAACTTACTTGAAGAGTGTTGCTTCTTTATGCCTGCCTCGGGGACTGGAGCAGATGGGGCTGATGACTTAGGAGGAGCGACAGTTCTTGCTCTCTTACTCTTTCTAGTAAGAGTTGGTCATGTGGTTTTGGGTAGAAGTGCAGGATCAGGATCTGAAGCCTCGATCATAGCTGCTTTATTTCGCTTGGGTGCTATAATAATTTCCTTGGGTGTTTTTTCAGCTCCTGAATCTCCAAAGGATTCCGAAACATCCACACCTTCCCCAGCTTCTCGTCTTTCAGCCTTTGTTGCAGCTCCATGGAGAACTGCAGCATCAGCTGAGTCATCCTCGGACTCAATGGCTTCTGATTCAACATCCACTGGGGCTGCGGGGTCAAGCAAAAGTAAGGTTAGAAGGACTTCAGAAGGGAAACAGAATCAGGTTAAAAGGAGAAGTACCTATCAGAAGTGACCGATTCTTCTCTTGGATCATCTCCTTCCAATTTTCAAGCTCGCCCGAGTCGGGGTATGACGTAAGAGAAAGTTGACTGAAAAGGCGATCATGAGTCTCTTTCAAATCTCCTCCATACTTCTTAGTCCATCTGTCTTCCCACCAAGAAGAGAAGAGCGAAGTACATTCAAAGTTGAGGATGATGGACTTTCGGGCAGCCTGACTTATTACGTCAAGACTGCGTCGGGCAGCTCGGAAGATCACCTCAGAGGGAGTTGGAAGTCGAAATGAAGTGCCACAATGGATAGAATCGAAGAACGGGACGGGAATAGCCTGCCTGAATCCTAACTGCCTGCTGCAAAAGTTAGGATGATACACCTCAAACCTCGGTCATATCTATTACCCCGAACTCCCCAGGCCAGGTCTCTCGGTTGAATGCAGCTAATGAATTTCTCCCTACAAAAGGGGGTAGCATCTTCACCAGGAGCATCTTAAAAGACTTGGTCAGAAAACCAAGGGTATCTCCTCAAGACCGACGCACCCCATTCTAAATCTGATCGAGTCCTACAAACTCTGAAGAAGTAGAAGCAGACAAAGGTGGTGTGATCTATAGAGGCAGCTTCAGCCAGGATTCAGGCAGAGGCCACACCCTCCGGGAACTCCAAATTGGCAGCCCGAAACTCTGGGAAGTACCATTGAAGCCAGGTTTGTATCATCTAGATAGGCCCATTCAGGTTGGTCTCAAATGGCTCACCTTGAGTCATTTCGAAAAGGAGATGATAAAGATGAGAAATAAGGAATTGGCCTGTAGCTACATCATTGAAATTATGAAGAACTTCTACTAAGGGGATCCATTCAACCCTCACCCCTTTAGACTTGTTGGGGAAGATATGTTTGTTGAGCTAGTATAAGAGGAAATACATGTGCTCTTGATCTTTATCAACCCGAGGAGAGCTTGCCCCAAAATTTTCCTTTACGAAAGGAATGAAGCCTTTGAAAGAGGTCCCATAACTCTTGAAAGTTGCAGAGTTATAGTTCAAAGAAAGGAAAATAGTGGATGAACCTGAGCTTCCAGTGGTAGAGGAAGGAACCCAGTCTTGAGTGACGTCCATTATCCTGCCCGATGGCCTTAACCCGAAGACTTGGGCCATGTCAAGAATGGTTGGTGACATAGGGCCCATGCGGAAGTCGAAAGTATTCGTGCCCGAATTCCAGAAAATGAGGGCAGAAGCAAGCAATTCGGGCTTGGAAGCAATGGAAATTTTCGAGAGCATGATTAATTCGTAAATACCATTACTCATCCATTTCTTCTTAAAGGTGGGCCCTAATTCATCAATCCACTGAGCCCAAGTAGGATTGTTCATCAGAGGAAAGCCTCGACGGTATGACGACCATTTGGATGAAGAGATGCCCGACCTAGCCAAAAAGGGATTTGGGGAAAAACAATTATCCCTGGGCATGTTGCTTTCTACCACTGAAGGGACCTGAGAGATCCATGCGGGACCCAATGATTGTGCCCCATGCACCTCAAAGAAGAGCTCGGAATGCAAACCTGCCCGAGGGCGATGCAACCCGTTGAGTAGACGACGCAGAGTGGCGATTCCTTCGCCAGATACGTAGGATGGTTGGGTTTGGCTAGATCCCGAAGCCATTTGATGAAGTTTGAGAGGGGGATACCAAAGAAGATGACGAGGGTGAAAGATATCGAGCAAAAAAGTGAAAAAGAATCTGAAAGATTTAAGAGAAGAGAAATAGCTGGGAGAATTAGGAAATTTTTAAATTACAGAGGGATTTCTTGCCGTGAACACAGGGGATTGGAGGGTTCGAATGCAAGGGATTCATGGGTTTTAATAAGGAGCTTTTCAATCAATATTGGCGCCTGGAATTCCAGGCTAAATATCAATTGAAGGGGACACTGTTTGGATCAAAACTTGAACTTTGGGCTCAGGAAAGGGGCTGGCCCAAAAGGATGCCTAAAGGAAGAGTCGGCCTAAGCCCAGCCAAAACCCAGAAAGCAGAAAAGGGCTTTTCTGACTTGGTGCAGCTCATGAAGACCACTTGCTCACCTACCCAAAAGCCAAGTGGTATAGACTGATCAGCTATACAGCCCATAAAGTACTTTATAATGGCAGAACAAATAAAATAGCTGATGAGTCACTACCTCTCAAGTTGCATTCGGGCAAGGCTGCTGCTACAAGAGGCCAAGCTGAGTTGTCTATAAAAGAAGAAAGAGAAATCAGGATTAGTGACACTCAATCAAACAAACAAATGCAAGCACAAACTCTGCTCAAAACCAGATTTGCCTTCGAAACGAAGCTGTAGTCAGCCCAAGCCTTCATCCCTCTAGAGACAAACCTTCACTCAAACCTTTGTAATAGGTCTGCTACCCTGTTCAACCTTGTTGTAGTATCGATTTCTCTTTGTAAACTCCTCTCTTTACCTCTCTCTAAAGCTCTCAGACCCTTGATAAGCCACAGAGATAGGGACCTACAAGACGAACAGGCTTGCCCGACAAGGTTAAACCTTGCCCGACCTTCTTTGTTTTTGTCTTTTCATTCATTAGCCTAGCAATATGTTGTATACTTCCAGTTGTATTCAAGTTATTTCTAGTAAGATGACTATTAAAAGAATCTCTCAGTACTTGGATCCGATTTGAATATATCTTCATTATTCAAACCAGATCTAAGTTATAAGCCCTCGGGCATGTAAATTTGATCAGTTGAAAGTCCTTGGCCTCAAGGCATAAAAAAGAACCTTATGTGGACTTAACCCATCCACGATAGTCTTTGATAAACAAGAAGTCCGAAGTTACTTGGGGCGCAAGTAATCGACCTACCCCTTAGTTTTATTTCTATTATATTGTGATTATTATAGAACGCTTAAGCATGGAATGGATTCTGATGGGAAGCCTCAAGGCCTACACCTAAGGCCCCACAAAGGCACCTATTTGGGTTCGTTCTATCTCTCGAATTCGGGTAATCAGAAGTATAATAGTTGTAAGACTCCTGCAAACAATGGAACAAATATTATGTGTTCGAGCACTGGTTTAGTTATTGATGGGAAGCCTCAAGGCCTACACCTAAGGCCCCACAAAGGCACCTGTTATAACTAACACGGTTTCTCAGGCATATATATATATATACAACTAAAACTCGACATCCATTTTACATATATATATATACAACTAAAACTCGACATCCATTTTACATCTGCCATGCTAAAGATGGCAATGGCACGCCTGAGTACTTAGAAGTTAATCTTGATTGTGAGCCTCAAGGCCTACACCTAAGGCCCCACAAAGGCACCTCTCAAAGTTAACGATGTCCTTCTCTTCCAGCCTTGCCCGACAAGCCTTGCCTGACGAGTCTTGCCTGATAAGCCTTGCCCGACAAGCCTTACCCGACAAGCCTTGCCCGACGAGTCTTGCCCGATAAGCCTTGCCCGACAAAGCTCGACAGTGAAGCAGAAGCCCGACAACAGCCCTCAACCGGCGCCAACCTCCCGGGGAGCTGTGTGCTCGTCGGCCAGGAAACGTCCCCGACGGAAATTCCTGACGCGAACACTACAAATGTGATAGGTAGGTGAAGCTGAAAGACTGATCCTTCGCACAGCCATAAAGTTCATGTTTTCACTTCGCACCACGATAAAAATCGATGCTTTGAGGAGACCGTTTCTGGTGTGTGTGGCTTTCTCTACTTCAATCTTATGCTTTGATCAAATAAATCAATTTTTCATCAATAGTATCAGTAGTACGAGAATTGAAGGGCCGTGATTGTATTGAAAAAATACTATTTTTTTTTGTAATTGCCAATCTAATGGATAAAAAGTCGGATGGATAATTGCCTCTCCACCTGTCGCAAATTGGTTTTGGGTTGAATGCTCACATTCTAATATGGTAAATGGGAGCTTCATCAAATAGGGTAATACGTATGTAGATGGATGTTAGGCCTTGGGGTTAGAAGGTGGTTTATACGTTTCGCTTCTTTTAGGCCCTTTGGGAATGTATAAAAGTTGGAACAAATACAACATGCTTTCCTTTCTTTTGTTTTTATTTTTTATCGGTTTCGCGTTGATCAACTGCCATTCAAGATCACTGCATAGTTTGATGTTTTACTGTCTTTTGGTTTCACAGGTTATCTTTCCAGTTACCGTATATGGTGCCTTCCTACCCCGACTCCATGCTTTGTGTGCATATATACAGTGCCCTTCTGTTGCTCTCTGTATGCTGTTCATGTGGCCATCGTTTGATGTATACTAGCAGATCAGGTTTCTGTTGTCATCCCACTGCTGAAGCTTAAGAAGGCAACAAGGGTATTTGCACCTATTTCCTGTGAATTGTTATCTGGTAACTTCTGGTAGTAGAGTTGTTTAATGCATTACATCTTTCTGTCCAGGTTTCGTGTTATTGTCATTTTCCAGATTTATTGTTGGCTCAGCACACAATTGTTTTGAGGAGGATATATAGAAAACCCCGTAGACTTCATAGAAGAATTGACAACTGGTCTGATTCCATATCTCAGCTTTATGACATTCATCTAATTTTTCTTGTGCATCTTTTCAGTGTTATTTTTGTGTGGATATACTACTATTTCTTACTAGATTTCCTATTTCTTTTTGATAAATACTGCACGAATGGTAGATAAGGCAGATAAGATTCTTGTTAACAGCAAATTCACAGCATCTATGTTTTGCATAGACATTTAAGCATGTTGACGCACGAGGGGTTGAGCCAGCTGTTCTTTATCCAGCTGTCAGCGTGAATCATTTTAATGAACCAGCCAATTCTTACAAGTAATGAACATGTTTATATATCTGCTGGTGCCTTTTGGTTTTACATTTATACTACCTTTATGATTCTATATCTAACCATAACTTGGAGATTTTCTTCTCAGACTTTCATCTGGTAGTTTACTGTTTTTTTCTTCCTGCTTTGGTTTTTTCATTCCAGGCTAATTTTCTGTCTATCAATCGTTTTGAGAGGAAAAAGAAGGACCTGGCAATTTCAGTTTTTTCTTTTCTTCGTACCCTCGAAGGGGATGTGCTTCAAGGTCCTGATTTGGCTCAAGCGCTTCCTTGACAATTGCCTGCAAGTTCCTACTTATTATCTCCCCTGAGTAATCTACTAATCTTAACGATTCTATAGGGATATGCCTTCATTACCTTATGTTGCTGTTGAAGACGGTTTATATTAGTTAGGCTATCAATAACCAAGTAGAAGCATGCAGTAATAACCTGGTTGTGTGATTAAGCTTTCCCTTAGTTCATTTGTGTGTTGAGAGCTTTACGAATCTTGCAAGTTAACATTAGTATCTGGATGTGGAAAGACATTCTTTTGTGTTTTTCTTGGTAAATTATGAAACATTAGCCTATATCTAGAATTTATAGTGAAGGCTTAGACCCATAGCCAAGCCTAGAATTGTAATTTATGAGAAAAAAAGAGCATATGTAGTTGAAATAGCAATGAACTATTGTGCTGTTATCTTACAGTATCTTATGTCCCTTTATGAGCAGTTTAATAAGCTTGTCTATCGTACAGCCGAATCAGAACCCTGTATGGGGTGTTCAAATTTTCCTTTGTTATTTGCGAAGATATTTCCACTTAGTTTTGCATGAAATATGTGAAAATATAGATATACAGAATGATCATCAAGTCCAAAGAAATGAGCTAGTAGAAGTTCCTTAGGTTTGGTGTCAACCCTTGTCTGGGCCATGTACCAAGAGGAATCAATTCTACTCCAATGGCGTACTGGTTGATTTTAATTCAACATTGATATACCCATGTATCATTCCTTAATTGATTTGTATATCTGCATATGTTCACATACGGGGATGATAAATATAATACATGTCCGATGTTTTAGGTGGTTTTGATAATTGTTTGAGAGAAAATGTTGAGTACTTAGAGGAGCTCAGAAGTCTAGCAGAAACGGAAGGAGTGTTCAATCAAGTTAACTTCATCACCTCTTGCTCAACAGCAGAAAGAAATGCACTTCTCTCCCAATGCCTATGCGTCCTTTATATGCCAAGGGTGAAAATTACATAATTTTGTTCCGTTGGTCAAATATTGTGGGGGGAACTCCGCCGTGTAAGTTTATCTTACATTGCCGGTCCCAAGCCCGGATAAAGGAGGAGGGGGAAGGCGTCAGGTAGTCGACAGCCGGCACTCCATGATTACGTCGAATCCTTATGAAAATGAATCCAGAACGAAATCGCGCTAAAGCTAGGGCGTCACCCGTAAGTGGCGCGCTGTGTGGCCCGAGCACAGTGATAAGTGAGCAAGGGTCGCTGTATCTCCATCGGCACCCGGATGCAGTGTTAAATGAGCAAGGGGGCTATAGAAACTTCTTTTCGAACGACTCCACTCAAAGTTGTTTGGGAGCATATGCTCCTATCAACTTTACACGGGACACACAAAAGAAGTACTTTGATCCTATTAGACGAGGAAGGGTGAAGAAGCTAGGACAGAAGGGTAGAGTTCAAGAGAGCAAAATGCGTTTAGGAACGTGGAATATAGGAACCTTGACGGGAAAATCTATGGAAGTAGTAGAAGTTATGGTGAGGAGAAGGATAAATATTATGTGCCTACAAGAAACTAAGTGGGTTGGTCGTAAGGCAAAGGATCTAGAAAACTCAGGGTTTAAACTATGGTATTCGGCACAAATAGAACGAGAAACGGTGTTGGCATCATCGTGGACAAGACCTTGACACAAGATGTTGTAGATGTCAAGAGGGTAGGAGATAGAATCATGGCAATCAAGATTGTAATAGGACAAGAACTTATCAATGTGATTAGTGCGTACGCACCTCAAGTAGGGTTGGATATGAGTTCGAAGGAGAAATTTTGGGAAGACCTTGGAGACTTGGTGCAAGGAATTGCTCAGACGGAGAAGTTATTTATAGGAGGAGATTTAAATGGACACGTGGGCAGGGAGACAGGCAACTATGGAGGTTTTCATGGTGGCCATGGTTTTGGGGAGAGAAACGAGGATGGGGAAGCTATCTTGGATTTTGCAATGGCATATGATCTCTTCTTAGCCAACACCTTCTTTAAGAAGAGAGAAGAACATGTGATCACCTACAAGAGTGGGTCGTCAAAAACACAAATAGATTTTCTTCTAATGAGGAAAGGGGATCGTATAACTTGTAATGATTGCAAAGTTATACCAGGAGAGAGCGTGGCTAATCAACATCGCTTGTTGGTGATGGATGTACATATCAAAAGAGTGAGAAAAAAGAACAAGACTTGGAAGTGCCCAAGGACTAGATGGTGGAATCTAAAAGAAGAAAAACAAGCCATTTTCAAAGAGAAAGTAATCACCCAGTGTGTGTGGGATAGAGAGGGGGAAGCTAACCAAATGTGGGATTCCATGGCTATTTGTATCCGAAAAGTAGCAAAAGAGGTATTAGGAGAGTCCAAGGGCTTTGCCCCACACCAAAAGGAATCTTGGTGGTGGAATGAGGAGGTACAAACAAAGGTGAAGGCTAAGAAGGAATGTTGTAAAGCCTTATACAAGGATAGGACCGATGAAAATGGTGAAAGGTATAGAAAAGCGAAGCAAGAGGCGAAGAAAGCTGTGAGAGAAGCTAAGTTAGCGGCTTATGACGATATGTATAAGCGACTAGATACCAAAGAAGGAGAGTTGGATATCTATAAACTAGCTAGAGCAAGGGAAAAGAAGACAAGGGACCTAAACCAAGTGAGGTGCATCAAGGATGAGGATGGAAAAGTTCTTGCTACAGAGAACGCGGTTAAAGACAGATGGAAAGGTTATTTTCATAATCTTTTCAATGAAGGACATGAAAGGAGTGCTTCTTTAGGGGAGTTGAGTAACTCAGAAGAGTGTAGAAATTACTCTTTTTATCGTAGAATCCGGAAGGAAGAAGTGGTTGTAGCTTTGAAGAAGATGAAGCATAGAAAAGCAGTAGGCCCAGACGATATACCAATCGAAGTGTGGAAAGTTTTGGGAGAGACAGGTATAACATGGCTCACTGACCTTTTCAATAGGATTTTGAAAACGAAGAAGATGCCAAATGAGTGGCGAACGAGCACTTTGGTGCCTATCTACAAGAATAAGGGCGATGTACAAAATTGCATGAACTATAGGGGTATTAAGCTAATGAGTCATACAATGAAGCTCTGGGAGAGAGTCATTGAGCATAGATTGAGGCAAGAGACACGGGTTTCGGACAACCAATTTGGGTTCATGCCAGGGCGCTCAACCATGGAGGCAATCTATCTCTTACGAAGATTGATGGAAAGATATAGAGATGGGAAAAAGGATTTACACATGGTCTTTATAGATTTGGAAAAAACGTATGATAGGGTCCCAAGAGACATTCTTTGGAGGATTTTAGAGAAGAAAATAGTACGAGTAGCATATATCCAAGCTATACAGGATATGTATGAAGGAGCAAAGACTGCCGTAAGAACTCATAAAGGACAAACCGAAAGCTTTCCCATAACTGTAGGAAGTGTTGGAATCTAAAGGTCTTCGCCTAAGCCGATCAAAGACAGAATATATGGAGTGCAAGTTCAGTGCAAATGGAGGCCAAAACGAGTTAGGGGTGAGGATCGGAGATCAAGAAATACCAAAGAGCGACCGTTTTCGTTACCTAGGATCTATCTTGCAAAAGAACGGAGAATTAGATGGAGATCTCAACCATAGAATACAAGCTGGATGGATGAAGTGGAAGAGTGCATCCGGCGTGTTGTGTGACCGCCATATGCCACTGAAGCTCAAGGGAAAATTTTATAGGACGGCAATAAGGTCGGCGATGCTGTATGGCACAGAATGTTGGGCGGTGAAGCATCAACACGTACACAAAATGGGTGTAGCGGAGATGAGGATACTTCGTTGGATGTGTGGGCACACGAGAAAGGATAAGATTAGGAATGAGGATATCCAGGGTAAAGTAGGAGTAGCCGAAATTGAAGGAAAGATGAGAGAAAATCAGTTACGGTGGTTTAGACATGTGCAAAGAAGGCCTACTGACGCTCCAATTAGAAGATGCGACTATGGGACAGAGGTTCAGGGCCGAAGGGTTAAAGGAATACCTAGGAAAACTTTGGAAGAGACCCTAAGAAAAGACTTAGAGTACTTGGATCTAACAGAGGACATGACACAAGACAGAACACAATGGCGTTCTAAGATTCATATAGCCGATCCCACTCAGTGACTTGGATTTTCCAAGTCTCCAACCGAGAAGTTTTCCTCACTCGGGAAATTAAGGGAACACTACCTCAACCTACATGTTCCACTCACAAAGCTTCAACATACAAGCTTCAACAAAAGAAAATTCAAGAACTTAGCGAAGAAGGCTTTGGTGTATTTAACACAATACGTTGAAATGAAGGAAAGCTTATTTATTGATATCCCCGATAAGTTACAAATATGTACATATACTTGAGTCAAAATAAACAAACAAGAGGGAGCCTCACAAAGGTTGCTTAGGAGAAGTCTCAGCAGTCGGTAGAGCCCCAGAAAGAGAAGGCACCGGAGGGGGATCAGTCGGAGCCTCAGTACTGGACAGAACCCTAGAAGGAGGAGGCATCAGAGGTTGATCATTTGGAGCTTCATTACGCGGTACAGCCCCAGAAGACGAAGGCAATAAATGCCTTTGGAACAAACCCACAAATCTCTGATGATCAAGTAAAACCTGACCATCAGATTCCTTCATCTGGTCAAGCTTCCTCTTCATGTTTGTAGCATAGTCATGTGCGAGTCGGTGCAACTGTTTATTCTCATGCTTGAGCCCTCTAATCTCCTGTTTGAGACTCATCACTTCAGCCGCCAATGATTCAACTTGGCGGGTTCGAGCAAATAGGCGTTGGGCCATATTAGACACAGAACCTGCACACTGAACACTGAGAGCCAGAGAATCCTTAACAGCCAACTCATCAGACCGTTTGGAAAGTAGTCTGTTATCTTTGGGAGTGAGAAGGTTCCTGGCCACTACCGCAGTGGTCATATCATTCTTCATCACTGAATCCCCAACGGTAAGAGGACCAGTAGGGGAGACGAAGGATGAGCGCCATAAGTTGTCTGGAGAAGGCGGGGCTGCCTCTTCAACAAGGTTCAAGTCAAAACGACGGTCGGAGAGGCCAGACATTTTCAAAGGTGTTGAAGAGAGAAGAGGTCGGACAAATCAAGATCTTAGAAGTGCAAGAATGGAGCTTCTACTGGTGGATATTCAAGTGTGCTTTGAAACTTAATGTCAGCCCCTATAAAAATCTGCACTCGACGAAGCTTCAGAAATCGAAGAGGCGTTTGCTTTCTCAAAAGCTGGGCTGCTCAAAGACCACGAGGGTCGATCTCAGAAATCGAAGAGGCGTTTGCTTTCTCAAAAGCTGGGCTGCTCAAATACCACGAAGGCCGATCTCAGAAATCGAAGAGGCTTGCTTTTTCAAAAGTTGAGCTGCTCAGAAACCACGAGGGCCGATCTTAGAAATCGAAGAGGCACCTACTTTTCCAGCCTTGTCAGCATCTATCACACGCACACTCAGCTTTGCGGAAATTATGGGCATTCTGTCGAAGATTTCTGGCGAAGTAGAAAGCACATGAATCGTACTGTTCAATCACCCACTTCCCACACGCAACAGTAGCTCATGGGTACCACAGATAACTTTGCCAAAGTTCTCTGACAAAGTTGAGACACGTGAAGCTTGCAGCTCCCACTACATCGCTCTGACCAAGAAGGGTAAAAGAATAGCAAAGAAACAACACTAACAAAGTTTAGACACATAAATTTTGAAGGTCTAGCTACCATATTATTACCCACAAGGGTAAAGGAACAGTACCATTGCTGGATAATTGGAAAGTCCTTGTGTGTCAACCTCTGTGCTTCGTGGTAAGGTAGACTAGCAAACATGCCCAACCTTTACTCACATTCAAGAAAACACTCCCAACAAGATTGCTTGCTCCAAAATCGAAGAGGCACCGCCCTTCGAATCTCGAGAGCCAGACTCCCAACATGATTACTTTCTCAAAAATCGAAGAGATGGTAAAGGAACAGTACCACTGCTGGATAATTGGAAAGTCCATGTGTGTCAACCTCTGTGCTTCGTGGCAAGGTAGACTAGCAAACATGCCCAACCTTTACTCACATTCGAGAAAACACTCCCAACAAAATTGCTTGCTCCAAAATCGAAGAGGCACCGCCCTCCGAATCTCGAGAGCCAGACTCCCAACATGATTACTTTCTCAAAAATCGAAGAGACACCGCTCTCCGAATCTCGAGAGCCAGACCCCCAGCAGGTTGCTTTCTCAAAAATCGAAGAGGCATCGTTCTCCGAATCTCGAGAGCCAGATCCCCGACAGGATTGCTTGTTCGAAAACCGAAGAGGCACCACTTTCCCAACTTCAAGAGCTGGATCTCCTTGGATAAAGCTTGTCTGTAATCTTCACACGCAACATCAGCTTTCCAGATACCACAGACCACTTTTTCAAAGTGCTCTGACAGAGTTAAAACATGTGAAGCTGGCAGCTCCCACTACCGTGCTATGACCAAGCAGGGTAAAGGAATAGCATTATTACTTGATGTTAGGGAGACTCCTATATATGTTGACCTCAATCCCCAACGGACAGGCAGACCTACAAAAATGCTCAACCCTTCCTCTTATCTAAGAGGGCACTCCCAACGAAGCCTTTCGAAATATTCAGCTTTCTTTCCCCCCGATAATACCTCTGTAAACAAGCTATACTAGAGCAAGAATATCTCATATCATCAGGGTTAAAAGCAAGAGTATCCCATATCATGCTTTTTCCCTATCTTTTCCTTTAGCCTTGTTCTTACCTGCAAGACAAGGAGAAAGAGAGCAATCAGTCAGCACTTGGAATCAAGCTTCCAGCCAGGAACTGACTGCCTGGAACCCCTTACCTGATTACTTACCTGGCATTGCTCTCGAGTACTTATCTTCAACATCTTATGCTTCCAGGGAAGATACCGCATCTGCCTGAGGAACAGATTGGGCAAGTGAGAAGGATACAAGGAAGCATGTGGAGACAAGCGTAACAGCACACGTGCCGATACATCCACTACTCTGTCAAAAGCAAAAGTATCCCATATCAGCAGGGTCGAATGTACTCTAGATTTGATGGACTTGTTTTGACCCTCAAATTCTTCAGTCGGCCTTATACTCTGGAGAAAAACAGAAAACCCTCCAGCCCAGTTCAAGAATAAGCCTGTGGAAAGTTACTTCTTCAAAAGCAAAAGTATCCCATATCATCTCTTCTCATTTTTCTTCTCTTTATCCTTCATGCTGCCTGCAAGATATGGAGAATGTGAACAATCAGCCGGAGCTCTGATTGCTTACCTTGTCTGTCACCTCTTTCAGCAGATCCCCTAACTCGGCGACTTGGGGGACTCCTACTACATGGTTTGTATCGCGCTTGACCAAGCTTGAAACTACAAGTAAGCTTCAAGTGAAAGTGATACATTACCTTGTGCATCTCCACCAGTTACAGATACCACCCCTGGATGGAGGAAGAGTACTTCCAGAGAAGATGCCACATCTACCTATGAGACAGATAAGGCAAGTCAAGAAGATACCACACTCCGGTACTTAGAAGTTTCGTGGTTACGAGATCATTCTCCCACAATATTTCCTAATGTCATTTGTACTAAATCATTCACTTGTACTCACTAAAGGAGAACTTGAACCTATGTACTTGTGTAAACCCTTCACAATTAATGATAACTCCTCTATTCCGTGGACGTAGCCAATCTGGGTGAACCACGTACATCTTGTGTTTGCTTTCCTATCTATATCCATTTATATACTTATCCACACTAATGACCGGAGCAATCTAGCGAAGATCACAAAAAGTGACCGTTTTCGCTACCTAGGATCTATCTTGCAAGAGAACGGAGAATTAGATGGAGATCTCAACCATAGAATACAAGCTGGATGGATGAAGTGTAAGAGTGCATCCGGCGTGTTGTGTGACCGTCGTAGGCCACTGAAGCTCAAGGGAAAATTTTATAGGACGGCAATAAGGCCAGCGATGTTGTATGGCACAGAATGTTGGGCGGTGAAGCATCAACACGTACACAAAATGGGTGTAGCGAAGATGAGGATGCTTCGTGGGATGTATGGGCACACGAGAAAGGATAAGATTGGGAATGAGGATATCCGAGGTAAAGTAGGAGTAGCCAAAATTGAAGGAAATATGAGAGAAAATCAGTTCCGGTGGTTTGGACATGTGCAAAGAAGGCCTACTGACGCTCCAGTTCGAAAATGTGACTACGGGACAGAGGTTCAGGGCCGAAGGGGTAGAGGAAGACCTAGGAAAACTTTGGAAGAGACCCTAAGAAAAGACTTGAGTACTTGGATCTAACGGAGGACATGACACAAAACCGAGCGCAATGGCGTTCTAGGATTCATATAGCCGACCCCACTTAGTGGGAAAAGGCTTTGTTGTTGTTGTTGGTCAAATATTGTGGGGAAAATGAAATTGATACGACATATTCAAAAATGCAGGATGAGCACTTTGGCATTGTACCTCTGGAGGCAATGGCTGTTCATCTACCTGTCATTGCATGCAATAGTGGGGCCCCTGTAAAGACAATGAAGAATGGTGAGACAGGATTTCTGTGTGACTGTAACCCAAGAGAGTTCTCTTTGGCTATGGCTAAACTCATAACAGGCATGCAGATGGCTCAGAAACGGCATGTCACAGAGTCATTCTCTACGAAAATATTTCGTCAGCACTTGAATCAATACATTGTTGATTTTGCTCGGACCAAAAGAGACTGAAGAGGGAGTTAGAGCATCCCAAATGGGGGCTCTATTCTCCATGAGACTACCATATTTGAAGCTCTAGTGAGTAATTTCATCCCTAATGGGCCGGAAAATGGGGCTACGGTGCAATTTGGGATTGAGGTGATTAAAAAAACAGCTGGTATGAAAAAAAGCTGAAAGGGTTTTTGGTGTTTGGTAAACTTTCAAAAGCAACTTTACTTCAAAGTTTGGGGTGAGAATAAGCCCAAAACCTGAAGCTGCAAATAGCAGCTTCCCAAAAACAGCTTATTTTCGAAAACATGGGTGAACAGTGGTGCGTTTAATGAATTTTTCAATAACCCAAAATTGCCCTCCTTTCCTCTCGCCTTCAGCACACTCTTGCATACCCGAACCAGAAAACCAGCGATCTCTCTCGTTCTCTTGTTCTCTAGGTTTCTCCGGCTCGGCATCCTTCCTTTGGTAAGCTTCTCTTGTAAAATTTTGTTATTTATTTGTTTGAATTTTTAAATTTGGGGATGGGAGATTGAGAGGGAAAGAGGGGTGGGAAGAGCAAAGGGATAAGGGTATGGGTGTCGGGAAAAACAATAAAAAATTAATTGGGGAAGGTGATATGGTTTGTGGAAAAAATTAATTGGGGAAAAAATTAGGGTTTGTAGGGGAAATAAGAAAAATTGAGAGAGAAGTTTGATTACTTCTCTATTCATTGTTTTTAGAAGGTCTGCTTTTGATTAGGGTTTGTGGGGGAAATAAGAAAAATTGAGAGAGAAGTTTGATTACTTCTCTATTCATTTTTTTTAGAAGGTCTGCTTTTGATTTGGGTTTACGTAAAGGATAATTTCTTATAAAGCTTTGCTCTACTTCTGATCTGTGAACTGTGCTTCTGATTTGTCATGTGTTGTTCCCTCGTCTCTTGCGATTCAGCACACCCCTCTACGACGCCGTTTCATCATCTTCTTCAAGCTCTCGCAGTCTCTTCTGAAACTCCAACCTCTAGGTCAGTGCTCTCAGTCTGCTATCGTGTTTTATATTTTTTTTTCTGAATTCTTCATTCCACCATTACATGAAACTTGGTTATGGAGAGTTTCTGAATTCTCCTGCAAACTTGGTTTGGCAGTTGTCTAACAGATCACCATTATGGTGAGGATTACACTTTTGCCAAATGTGTCTATTATGCTCTGTGTCTTATTTTTTGACTGCTTCTACTGGAGATTTATATCATACAATGCGAACTTATGCTTGAAGAAAATTTATTGTTTTTACTTGTTGATATTTCTATGTTCTTGCCCTACCGTTGAAAACATTGAAAGTTATGCTTTGTGTTCCTGCCCTATTTTCTATGAATTTTTCTGAACTCTACATCTGTTTCTATTTCTATTTCCACAATCCATTATGGCCAACCTTCCATCATAAGTTTGACAGAGAGAACCCTTGATTTTATCCTTGACATCTTTCCCTTAAGAAACCATGCCTCCCGTCTATCAAATGTCTGCTCAGCATCCTTAAGAAACCGCTCCGCCATACTATGTAACCTGCTTTGTTTCAAAATTCCGAGGATAGTAATAAAGTCTTTGCTTTTAAATTTTGAGAAATTTGTTTATTTTCCATTGAAGAAACTAAAGCGAAGACAAAGTAGATTCCTATGGATGCAGCGAAGTATAAGAAAATTAAAGAGAAAACATCAGGCCTTAGGTCTTAAGTTTCATATGTGGACCTTACTTGGATAAGGTTTGTCACTCAATTCATATAGTATCCACAGTGACATCTAGACTGCTGCATTAGTTTTGGTGGTAGCCTATGTCGTTCCAGTGCTGACCATTTAGGGCTAGTGCATATTCGTCTAAGCCTTGACTCTTTGGCTTCAACTTATTCAGGAAAGCACCCATCAGACTCATTGCAGTACCGACCATTTACTGTGCTAGTGCCAAACACGTGCTCATGTCTGTTTTCTCCTTATGAAATGAGAAATAGATCCACAAAAGGGGGCGCAGTAAACTTATCCTGGCACAAACCACGGGACGCTAAACAGAGTTTTCCTCTTATTAGGAACAGTAATTTGTTATTTTTCTTGGCCAAAAATAATAGGTCACTTTAATCTTGAAAAATACTATTTCCCAAGTGTGTTTCTATGAAAAAAATTATTTAACCATAGATTTTGGATGCGAAAGCTTGTTAACCTTTCAAACCCTGCAATTCACTGTGGTAGAGCTTCAAACCAGCAGTGGATGCATTGGGTTTGCCAAACTAATTATGGCTGCATACCCAGGTTGCATCTGTTTACTGCATGGGAGATTCTCACTATTGCGTATTGAATGTCTTTTTGAAAGTTTGCTAAGAAATCACGTAGTAGTGCAATGTAATTAATTGTACAATCCATAGAAGCATGTGTCTGTATTCCAATAAACATTGATCTTTACGAGTTATAACCGGTTCTGAAATTAATCTTGTGATTAATGGTCCAGTTTTTTTCATTAAAAAAATCATATGAACATCGATTTTACTGCTTGATAGGCGAAAAAATGCTTTCAAACAGGGTGTCCTTGCTCATTCTCATACAAACCTGCTATTTCTCACGAATTATGCTGCAAAATCTTGCTCTTTATGCTAGTATGCATACTCTCTCCATATGGTTTATTGATTATTCATCCTCAATTGAATATGTTTTCTCAATCTTTCTTCCACTTATCCATCACTTGATGCATGAGATGTTTCAAAACCAAATTGGATAGCTATTTAACTAACTTTTCTTTTGTATGTCATGTACGACTTGTGCAAAACAAGAACGGAGAGTTGAGAGCTCAATGGGTTTGCAAAAGGAGAATGAAGATGTTATCCACAATTGAAGGTTTTTTAGCTGCGAGTCAGTGGTAGACAAAATGCATAGGGTAGACTTTTTGGTTAGCACCTCAATATATCTAGAGGTGTCCAATTGCTGTTAAGTTGAGATGAGACACCATAAGGGTATTCGACTTGTTAGCGTCTAGGATGTTTATGTTATTTTTGAGACTTCACTTGGTTTATGTATTCAACTTATATGATTAAATTCTTGATTAATGAAAATGTGATTAACTAAAGTATTACATTACATTTGTTATCAGTTCTAATTCCAAATTATGAACAAGGATTATGTGGTAGTTGGTTCATCACAAACTAGAAGCAAATAGGTATTGGATTTTGACATGTGTGATGCACACTGCACCACGTATCAAAGGAATAAGTGACAATTTCAACGTCACTCACATAAATGATATGTGACGAATTTATTGGTTATTGAATTTAGTGTTTTGCAACGCTTACTTCGTCACATATCTCCTTGAACCAGGTATTCTAATCAATTATAGTGGCAAGTTTGATGAATGCATTTAATTAGACTACTTTCAAGTACATTAACGATATTGTACTAATGAATCCTAGTTATTCAGTCTAAAATATTTCAATTGAAGTAGTTTGTCATACTAATTAATATTTAAGATAAAGTTTATAAATATTTTTTTTAAAATAAAGTATATTTAGTAATTTACCTTTATTTGTTACGAAAATTAAATTAATAGCATATCTAGTATTATACCCTTTTTTATCATTTCATACAGTCACAACTGTTTTACATAAAAGTTTATCAAACACTATCATACTGCTTTTTAGCAGTTTTTTTTTTTTCAAAGCACAGCAATACCAAACCAGCTTTACATCAACCACAAGGGTTAGCAATTTCATTTCTTGGATAGCAAACTATTAGGCTACATCTAGCCTAAAAAATTAATGGAACCCACATCAAAAAGGTAGCCCAAACCTTTTTTTTTGTTTTTTTGTTATTTTTAATACAAAAATGGAGCTCACCATCTATCTTTTTTTTTTTTTTTTTTTTTGCCGTTTTGCTATCCCAATTATTTTCCTTCCAAGTTTTATAATTCAAATTTTGGTTTTTTTTTGGGGGGGCCCAAAAAAAACCCAATTTTTATTACCGTTTGTTTTATACCGTTGAACAACGGCTATATTTTTAATTTTTTTGGGTACTTTTTCTCTTCACATATTTGCTATAAAATCCCCATAAATTGAGATAAAAGAACCTAATCCGACGGTATATAAGTGATGAAATCTAACTTTGTCAGAATTGGAATTTTTTTAGGTTCAAAACTTCATTAAAAAAAATTTAAGATAACGTGTCTAAAAATCAAATTAAGAAAAATTAAGACTAAAATAAATTTAATGTGTAATCAAATTACTAGATAAATAAATATATAGTCCTATATAGAGCCTGAAATGTACATAGCCCATCATTGGGAGAGTTCTTTTATAAAGCCCCAAAGATTCATTGGAGCTCTAAATGGGCTATATCCACTACTTTTCCAGCCCCATATAGAGCCCTTCATTGGGGATACTCTTAACATAGCACGATATGGAAGACTCTATGGCTAAGTTGGTCAATTGAGTCAACCCATTGACTGAAGTATAATCTGGTTAGTGTTAGGACCTTTTTTTTTTAAGTAAATTATAGCAATTGTCCTTTAACTTTAACTCAATTGGAGCAAGAGTCCCTCAACTAAAAATTCATTACCATTGGTCCTTCAACTTATCAAAACGTGCAATTATGGTCCCTCAACTAAAAATTAATTACCATTGATCCCTCAACTTTAATCCAACTAGAGAAATGGTCCCTCATCTTTAACCCAATTGGAGTAATGGTTCCTCAACTTTAACCCAATTGTAGCAATGATCATTCCATACTCATTTTGACAAAATTCTGATGAAATTGACGAAAATGAACATAACTACACGTTTTGATGAGATGAGGGACCCCATTTGTAGCCATGGTCCTTTCAACATAACTTATTTTGACAAATTCTGATGAAGTTAACGAAAATGATCATAGCTATACATTTTGATGAGTTGAGGGATGTCAATGAATTTTTAGTTGAGGGACCATTGCTTTAATTTGATTAAAGTTGAGGGACAATTGCTACAATTTACTCTTTTCTTTTGGTTCATGTTTCAAAATTTGATATTGGGGTGTGCTATCCACACACCCTTTTTTACTTCTCCCACACCCTTGTAATTTATGTCCTTTGATTTTCTTCAATTCATCTGATCCGACGGTTGAAAATTAAAAGGGTGTGAGAGAAGTAAAAGGGGTGTGTGGATATCACATTCCTTTGATATTTTGTATGACTACTATAAGGCAATTCAGGCCATGCATTTTCTATGTACGACACTTTGCTACTGTTAACAGTTATATGTAGCCATCGATAGGTGTCGCTGCATTTTAGCTGTACTCCCCAAAATTCAAATGTTTGGTTCTTTTTGTCAATTACGTAACAGGAAAGGCATTAGTGCTTTTGAATGTTGATGTCTTCAACTAATTTGCTAAACATGGCACGTCGTAGACTTTGAAATGCTATGTTAAAAGGCCCCGCTTAGGGCTGCCATAGTCCGCCTAGGCGCTAAGCAGTTAGCTACTGACACGATTAGTTCCTAAGCGTCTAAAAATAAGAAACGGCACCTACACCTACCTAAACACTTGCCTAGGCACCTGCCTACACTGCTTAGATGATGACTCACTTAAACAAAAACTAGATAACTTTTATTTAGTTGAGTCAATCAAGTTTTGGCACACCAAATATGAAATGTTGATAATACTAAACAACACGTATGTATGAAAACCGCGTTCGGTGTCACTTCATATTCTCCTGCTCCTCTAAATTAAATGCTCCGTTTGGTTTTCTAATTACCGCGTAGAAACAAAGGCATAAGTTCTGGTCCCTTCATGGTGGCCCTCCTTAATTCAGAACATTTTCATGGTTATGGTTGTTTGCCAATTTTTCAGATTGCAGTGATGTTTGCCGCTAGCGTTTTGGAGCTTTAATGATTCATCGTTTGCAGGCTAATTAAAAGGAAGAAGACTGAAAAGAACTTCGGATTATGCATGCAATTAGTTGCTCTATATATACCTTTGAGAATTCCGAATGTAAAGAAATATATGTATGCATGCAACCAAACTAAGCGCGCCTCTCTTATGTCCTTCACATGCACCTGTTTTGACAAGTTTACATGAAAGTGACACGTGGGTAATGTGGAGCCAAAAATATTCGCTAGGCGACACGTGGACTTTTGAACGAAAGAGGACAAAAATACCCTTGAGGCATACCGGGATTCCTACGCGCAAGTAGTGGGTAATCATCCTCAACCAATTCAAAAATGCTCCAAAAGAGGTAACCAATTCCAAATTATCTTATTTTAGGTAATTATTTCCAAAACTTAATTTCCCTAATATATTATTTAGTTAATTAATTATCTAAATAATATATTCTTCCCATATCTCCTAAAATCATCCCTTAATTATCAATTTGAAACATCCACTCAAACCTAAAAAATGATATAGGGCCGGCTACCCCATTCAAAGCCTATTCCATCACCTTTTTCTACCTTTTCCACCTTTCCTTCCCTTTTAAATTAGCCAATCAATACCATAAATACTAAAACATTTCCTTTCATATTTAATTAGCCAATTAATTGGCTAATTAAACCTAAAATAAACCCTAAAATCCCACCTAGTAGACCGGCCACATTCCCTCTCTTTGCTCCACACCTTTTCAAATTTCTTCCACTTTATTAGCCAAATAATGCTAGTCATTCAATTGGGTAACTTCCCATTTATTTCTATTATATTTTATTAGCCAATAAAGTGGCTAATAAAACCACAAAATTCATCCCAAAGCACAAAGAAAGGGCCGGCCATTTCTTGAAGATGTGGACCAATTTGGTCCTATAAATAGTCACCCATTTTTACCAAACACTCATTCCAAATCTCTTGCAAAAATTCCAAAACACTCTAAACACTATTTCTCTCTAAAATTCTAACTTTGGCATCGGAGGTTCTTCGGCCAAAGCCCCCCCCATTCACCGTGGGCGCGTGAGGCTTTTGGCCTTAACCTAAGGTGCTAGTTGTTTTGTAGGTGCAAAATCGTCCAAGATCGAAGAGGAGAAAATTTGCATCCACAAATTGGTGCTTTCATTGAGAGTTGAAATCCATACTCGTAGAAGACTCTCGCACAAGAAAGGTTTTTTCTTTATTTTCTAGTCCATTTGAATATTTTTCATACGTTCTTATTATTAGAATTTTTTACTTGCAAAGGTTCTTTGATAAAACGTATAAGCAAAATATAATGGCTAGAAATTTAGAAAATTCCACAAGTGAAAATTCTAATGTTCAAGAAATGGGATTGCGGAGATCCGTGAGGCTAAATGCGACAATAAGGGGAGCGGCATCATCATCACGAGCTTCAACCATGGGAACCACCGTGGTGGCTACTTCGGTAGCTACCCGCGGCGAGGTCCATGGTGCCTTCACCACGGCCACCATGGGAACCACCGCGGTGGCTACTTCAGTAGCCACTCGTGGCGAGGTCCATGGAGCCTTCACCACGACCCGGAGATCCGTAAGGCAAAATGCGACAATAAGGGGAGCGGCATCATCACCACAAGCTTCCACCATGGGAACCACCGTGGTGGCTACCTCGGTAGCCACCCACGGCGAGGTCCATGATGCCTTCACCACGGCCACCATGGGAACCACCACGATGGCTACTTCGGTAGCCACTCATGGCGAGGTCCATGGAGCCAAGACCACGATCCAAGCCGTGCCATCCAAGTTCACGTGGACCCAAGCCCAAGCCTCGCATTCACATGCACCGCGCATTGAGCAGCCTGCTCCCGTGATCCAGCCTGCTCCCGTCGAGCAACCCACTCCCGTGGCCCAGCCTGCTCCTGCCAAGCAGCCCACTCCCGTGGCCCAGCCTACTCCTGCCAAGCAGCCTACTTCCGTGGCCCAGCCTGCTCCCGCCAAGCAACCTGCTCCTGCCAAGCAGCCTGCTTCCGTGGCCCAGCCTGCTCCCGCCAAGCAACCTGCTCCTGCCAAGCAGCCTGCTCTCGTGACCCAGCCTGCTCCCAACGAGCAGCCCACTCCCGACGGGCAGCCCACTCCCGACGAGCAGCCCACTCTCAAGGCCCACACTGCTCCCGTGGCTTTCCAAGCAGCCCAAGTCGGCCCAAAACTATCTCAACCATCTGGACCTACCATCGAGCCGGGGGCATTCTCACCACATTTTTTCGCGGATTTGACATTTCCCAACTCAAATCTCGCGCCCGGAGTCTACCACCCTTCCACTGCTCAAGGAGGCGCATTCATTCCAAGCTCTTCCAATCCAAATGGCGAACAACACTTGTCTCGACAAGTCATAGAGTTGACGAGCGCCCTTGCACAACAGACAACTTTGGTGAATCAACTTTTGCAACGCATCGGGATCCAACGTGCCCCGGACGAGGTATCCCGAAGTAGGACAAGGGCAGACGAACCTTTCCAGCAGCATCCCAGCAAGCAGCCATTCGACCAGCCACGAGCTGAACGTTCAGGCAGTGTACATTCCCGATTGGGCCCCCGAGATAGCGTATACTCCCGTTTTAGCGCGCGGATGAGCGTGTACACTCGACTAGGCCAACGGATGAGCATACATTCACGGTTGGGGTCACACTCCGATAGTCAACATGAGCAACCTTCCAGACAAAGTGTTCATTCGCGGCTAAGCCCACAAGGAGCATCATCCACCTCACATCAGAGTAGGCAGCACGACGGACGGAGAGAAGCAGTCACTCAATCCAGCTCAAGTTCAACCAGCAGCCTGCAAAGAACTCGCTCGCCTGCTAGGAATGCACCATATGCACTGCATCTGCGGCATAGACGAGCCAAACACATGGAAGAGCAGCCTAGACCAGCAAGTCATGGCTGGGGGCAGCCGAGAGCTGCACTACCCCAACAAAGGCAAATTCAGGAAGAAGTAGAGAGACTCTTGACCAAGCGATTGCATGATTTCCAACGCAATAAGGTCACCGACGAGGCACTACGACGGAACATGACCAACATAAGCAGGTCACCCTTCACGGACGAGATCGAGCAGGCAGAGCCTCCACGAGAGTTCAGCATGCCACATTTCACATCTTTCAAAGGGGATGAAGACCCGGAGAGACACTTAAAGCGCTACCGAAGCGCAATGATCCTTTATCGAAACAACGATGAGCTCATGTGCAAGATATTCGCCACCACTCTACAAGGCGAGGCGCAAGATTGGTTCTACACCTTGCCGCCACAATCCATCCGGGATTTCTACGAACTTTCTTTGGTTTTCACCAAAGAATATTCATCCTATCGCTCGATCAAAAAGAAGTCTGATCATTTGTTCAACGTCAAGAAGAACCCAAAGGAGTCGCTTCGCGACTATGTGAGGAGGTTCAAAGTAGAGAAGGCAAAAATAGTCGGATGCAACGACTCGATAGCTAGAGCAGCCTTCCAAAAAGGACTTCCAGCAGACCACCCGCTATTCGGAAAATTGATCATGAAAGAAGATCTAACTCTGGCAGACTCTTTTGCTTTGGCAGAGAAGTATGCACTTTGGGATGAGGCTCGCCAATGCACATTCAAGGACTTGAAGAAGTACCCAACATCACCTCCCTAGAAGCAGCGGATGACTTATTCACATGTTTGACGGTATCTAAAGTAGCAATAAGCTCTACCATCATGCGAGAAGAGATGGGGGCCCGACTACCTGTATTCCACAGTTACCTGTATTCTACAGTTCAAAAGCTCTCCTCGATGTTATTAAAAATTCAAAAGCTAACTTTGGCGATAGTTGTTGCAACCTAGAAGCACAAGTTTTACTTTCAAACGCATGCAATCATCTTAATGACGTACTATTCTGCCCAATCCAGACGCGCGACGATAAAGGCGTAGACCCTGGCATATGTAAAGTTTTCTGACAAACACAACACTGGAAGGACACACTCGAAAGCAAGTTTTGTCCTCGTCACCCTAAAAGATTCTACATAGGAGCAACATGTACCGGCAGTTGAGTACCATTTCTTGCTGCGCATCACACGGCCCTAGCCGACCCTTGCTCAATGATTCAACTCTAGAGTGGCCCAATACTGGCAGTTGAGCATCTCCTGTTGCGTATGACATGGCCCCATCTCCACAGCTCCCTACTGCGCCTTCACGCTGAGCCTAGGTGACGCAACAGAGCGGCCCAACGATGCCTCAGAAGTAGCCGAGCACACTCTAGCTGCGCCTACTCCACCCGATGGAGACTTCTGGCATTTGCATGTCGACGACGCAGAAAAGCCTTCATCACTGCCGGCAGGGAAGGCTCCAAAAAGATGGATCCCATCTGGGAAGGTCCGTACAAGATCAGCAGAGTAGGGAGTAAGAGTAATTACACCCTCACCGCCATGAAGCGGCAAAAAGATTGAAAAGAAATGGATGGCCTACAATCTAAAGAAGTACCATGTGTGACCTCCCGCTACATCAAAACCCGAAGACTCAATAAGCTCGACGGGCACCACCTCACAAGCTGAGGACTATCCAGTTGTTATGCAGTTCCTACCTTACAGCTAAAGTTCTCGTTCGTTTCACTCGTTTTTCAATGAGGAATTTAGAAGTAATCACAACTTGGCTTGGCTGCATGCTTACAACAACTAATCACTCCTGCACTTCAAAAGAAGATTACGCCCTTCTTAGGGACTCATCGCAGGAATTGCGCCCCCCGAGGGACCAACCATGCTCTCCAGTGCGAGAGGGTAAACCAATTCTCCGACACCCATATGGGTCAGCTCTCCAAGACGGGAGGATAAACTTTACACTCCGAATATCCAGACGTGGATGAGCCTGGCTGCCCTAGTATAACTAGATGCACGATGGCTTGCGCCGGGATTCCTAGAAGTAGCCGCAATGGTCTTTTTCAAGGCTTAGCTAACTGAAGGATTTTGGGTCTCTTGGCCTAATCCGTGGGGAACCGGGCCCTAGAGACGGAGAGGGCACATTACGCCGTACATCCAATGGACAGCTGCCCTGGAATCCTAAAGCTGCTACCGAGTGCACTAAGGTAGCCTACGGATTCCGGAAGATTGCCTACGGCTTGCCCTTCGAGCAGTGAAGCCGCACTAGACTTATACAACCGCACATTCTTGTGAAAGGTTAAACAAGCTAGCGCGCATATACGAAGTTTTATCCACTGCCGACATGCTACATAGTCGATAAGCTTCACCTCTGCCAAGCGCGGAACAACCTACACCAAGTCCTAAAGTGTTGTGATACTTGCTACGCAACCTACGGAATTGAAGAAAGTCAAGGTTAACAGCCTAGTGGTTACGCGGACTTGTCTGCTTCTGTAAGTAAGGCATCCGGCTGCCAACCCTATGGCTAACAACTTTGCAAAGTTCTACACCAACACCTACGGCTGCATAGGCTACGCGAGTTTGTCTGCTTATAAAAAAGTAGCATGCCTGCCACTGGTCTATCAAGTCTAAAGGTTAGGGCATGAACAAAAGAAGTGAAAATGAAGAAAAACGAAGGAAAACATGTTTATAAACAACTAGCAAAGGCCGAAGGAATTCAAGCAAAACAAAAGCTACAAGGAAAAACAAAGAAAATCCTAAAGGCTACCTAAAATACTACATTACAGCAGCTTGGACATCCCACGACTACTCGGTCGCCACACCTTCAACAGCCGTAACGCTCTTAGCAGCGGCATCATCCGACGCTTCACCCCCGGCTGCCCCAGTCTGGGCACTAACTTCTCCAACTACTTCACCAATGGAAGCCTTAAAAGTAAAAGCAAGCAAGTCTTCTGGAGAAATAGAGAAGCTCATCCACTCTCTTCTTAGCATAAGTAGCGAAACGAAGCTCAGAAATTGCAAGCTTAAGATCTTGAATCTGAGGCGAATCAATCTCAGCAGCAAAGGGAGCAGGCTTTGGCGCCACTTTAGCAGCAGAGTCCACCTTACCACTCTTCATAATAGCAAGTCTCTACAAAGGTGAACCGGACTTGGCTCCCAAAGAACGTCCTACAGACTTCGGCACTGGGGGCATGATAAAACCTTTACGCTGAGTAATCTTATCCACAATTGTACTAGCCATTCTCAACATGGAAGACGCCACATGCTCAGATCTAGCAGCCTTATTTTTCTTCCCATTAGAAGAAGTCATGTCAATCACATACCTCTCGGTAGCAAGCGGACCATCATGAGCAGCAGAAGAAGTCTTCAGTTTTTTCTTAACTAGGCATCTCATGAGCAGGCGGGGAAGATCTCTTCTTTCCATCTTCATTCATAGTAAGCTCCACGACAGCGATCAGACGAACCAGTGCATCCGCCTTGATCCTCTTTACCTCATCTTTCTGGAGCAGCCCACCTTTCTTTCAGCAAAGAAGACTAAGTAGCCAACGACATTCATGGTACTCAGCAGGGGAGCTCAACCCAGCATTCCAGCAGGCAGAAGGCATACATGCCCAACATTCCAACAGCCCATGAGACCCGCAATCTCCTTATTTCTCTCAATCGCCAGCCTGGCCCGAGTCAGGTCCAGGAGCCCAAAGGACATGAGCTATGCGGCTCGCCTAACACTGTGCCCTAGCGCCACAATCCTCGACCCCAGCTGCACAAGCTGCCCTTGGCTCAGGCCAAGCCAAGCTGCCCAAGCAGTGGTCCCTGCCACGACATCTCCTCAGCTCATGCCGAGCCAGCTCCTGGCCCCTGCCAGCCGACGTGCCGCACCACCCCGCAATAGCACTATCCAAGAATAAGGCAAGAAAAATTAAATTTTTCTTACATTGGTGCGGCACGAAGAAGACGAAGAAAGCAACGAAATACGGTCCTTTGCACGGGCAAGATTTAGAAGATTGCTAGAGGAGGGGGAACAAATATCCTCTAAGCTATCTCTCTCTTGTAGGGTAGAATAAATCGCTCTCCAAAGTTGATTTAATAACCCACTTAAGGTGGACTTAAATAGGCTTTGAGAGAAATTTATTTCCCTTTCCTAGAAGGATCTAATTTCCATTTAAAGAGAGAATCAACAACAAAATAGAAATCAATTCAGAGTTGCCTAAAACGAGAAAATCTCTACACCTGTTGCCCTTTTCTGCAAGCAGCCCAACAGGTGTGGGGGCATTTGTGGAGCCAAAAATATTCGCTAGGCGACACGTGGACTTTTGAACGAAAGAGGACAAAAATACCCTTGAGGCATACCGGGATTCCTACGCGCAAGTAGTGGGTAATCATCCTCAACCAATTCAAAAATGCTCCAAAAGAGGTAACCAATTCCAAATTATCTTATTTTAGGTAATTATTTCCAAAACTTAATTTCCCTAATATATTATTTAGTTAATTAATTATCTAAATAATATATTCTTCCCATATCTCCTAAAATCATCCCTTAATTATCAATTTGAAACATCCACTCAAACCTAAAAAATGATATAGGGCCGGCTACCCCATTCAAAGCCTATTCCATCACCTTTTTCTACCTTTTCCACCTTTCCTTCCCTTTTAAATTAGCCAATCAATACCATAAATACTAAAACATTTCCTTTCATATTTAATTAGCCAATTAATTGGCTAATTAAACCTAAAATAAACCCTAAAATCCCACCTAGTAGACCGGCCACATTCCCTCTCTTTGCTCCACACCTTTTCAAATTTCTTCCACTTTATTAGCCAAATAATGCTAGTCATTCAATTGGGTAACTTCCCATTTATTTCTATTATATTTTATTAGCCAATAAAGTGGCTAATAAAACCACAAAATTCATCCCAAAGCACAAAGAAAGGGCCGGCCATTTCTTGAAGATGTGGACCAATTTGGTCCTATAAATAGTCACCCATTTTTACCAAACACTCATTCCAAATCTCTTGCAAAAATTCCAAAACACTCTAAACACTATTTCTCTCTAAAATTCTAACTTTGGCATCGGAGGTTCTTCGGCCAAAGCCCCCCCCCCCATTCACCGTGGGCGCGTGAGGCTTTTGGCCTTAACCTAAGGTGCTAGTTGTTTTGTAGGTGCAAAATCGTCTAAGATCGAAGAGGAGAAAATTTGCATCCACAGGTAACCCGTTTTAACACGTTTAGAAAAAAATTATTTTGATGACTTTACTTTTTTAAACTACTAAAAAACTTACTATACAATAACCATAGTGTATATGTATATATTGTATATTACATATGTATTATTATTCTATATAAATTTAAAAAAAATAATTTTTATTTATTTATTTTCTTAGTATACTTTGGGCAAAGAGTGAGAGAGTGCTAATGTAGTATTTATGTTGGAAAATGAAGTAATACATCATTTATATAATATTGTACGATTGTTTTTATTTATTTTCATTATTATTTTTTGTATTCATAATTTGAATGATTTACAATGTTTGGTTTTTTATGCTTAGTTTATGTGAAGAGAGTGATAATGTGGAAAGTCTTAATGAAAACATCGTCAATATAACTCTTGAAGACAATATATCAAGCCAATATTTCAATACCATTTCCCTTGGTGATTGATCAAAATTGAAGGGTTTTATTGTAAAAAACGTGTAAGGTTCCTCAACTTTGAAACGTAACTCCCTTCATTTTGCATATCCTGAAACATATGGTATTTTGAAGTAATATACTAATGTTTTTTCATTAGGCTATTATTTTGGGGTATATAATACTAGAAAGACAAATGTTTATTTCTTAATGTTTTGAAGTAATATTTATGTGACAATGTAGTATACATATTCTAATTTAGTATTATTATTTCCATTTTCATTATTTATTGATTTAAAAAATATTTCCATTTAATGATTCATCGTTTGCAGGCTAAAAGGAAGAAGACAGGAAAGAACTTCGGATTATGCTTGCAATTAGTTGCTCTATATATACCTTTGAGAATTCTGAATGTAAAGAAACATATCTATATGCTAGACCAGCTTACTTTCTAACCCAATGGCTCATGGCTTTCTTCTTATCCTCTTATTCTCACACATCATCTCTACAAATGTTCATGCATGCAACCAAACGGAGCGCGCCTCTCTTGTGTCCTTCACCTCCACCCTATCTTCTCTCCCTTTAAAGTGGAATTCAGTTAACTGTTGTAGTTGGGAGGGCATCACTTGTAATCAGGATGGTTTGGTCACCCATCTGCTCTTATCCTCCAAAGGTCTCAAAGGAGCTATTTTCCCCTCATCATCGTCACTAGGAAATCTCACACACCTCACCCACTTGAATCTCTCTCACAATTCACTTTCCGGATCACTTGAAATTGAATTCTTCTCGTCTTTGAATCGTCTTGAGATCCTTGATTTAAGCTTTAATCTTCTTTCTGGAAAGCTACCTTTTTCTCTACCATCCCACAATATCCAGACGTTGGATTTGTCTAGCAATCGCTTCCAGGGTGCAATTCCAACATCATTCTTTCAACAAGCTTGGAATTTAACTAGTTTCAACATCACCAACAATGCCTTCTCAAGTTTGATCCCATCCTCTATATGCCTTCATTCTTCTCCCTTGATTAGGCTGTTGGATTTTTCCCACAATGAATTTAGTGGTAACATTTCTCCTGGACTCGGAGAGTGTTCAAAACTACAAATTTTTCGTGCTAGTAACAATAATCTCTCAGGGTTACTTCCGAAAGATATCTACAATGCCACCAAACTTGAAGAAATTGCATTCCCTTCCAATTCACTCCATGGAGCCATAAGTGAGAAAATTTTCAACCTCACCAACCTCGCAATCCTTGACCTCTCCTTTAATCAGTTGAGTGGCGTACTCCCTCTCCAATTTGGAAAGCTCTCCAATTTGAAACTCTTGGCTCTTGATTACAACCATTTTGAAGGTTCTTTGCCCCCATCGTTGATGAATTGCACGAACATTGTAGAAATGCATATGGGAGCCAACAACTTGGAAGGAGATATCTCCAAGCTCAATTTCTCGAAACTTAGTCACCTCAATAAACTTGACCTACGTAGAAACAACCTTACTGGTACATTTCCAACAAGCCTTTATTCATGTCAGTCCCTAAGAGCTATTCGTTTGCTTGACAATAATTTAGAGGGACAAATACAACCTGAAATTCTTTCAATAAAATCTTTGTCCCTTCTCGCACTAAGTGGCTTAACCAACATTACTGAAGCAATGAAAATATTAATGCATTGCAAAAGCCTTCAAACTCTCAGCTTTTTGTATTCCTTCAAAGGCGAGGAAATGCCATTTGATGAAGGCATGGTTGGTTTCGGTGGTTTCCAAAATCTTCGATATTTGAGTTTTATTTATTGTGATTTCACTGGTCAAATACCTTTATGGTTATCAAAACTCAAGAATGTAGAGATCTTGGTTTTGGTAGGTAGTAGAATTACAGGGCCAATTCCTAGATTGTTGGGGACTCTTCCCAAACTCTTATACTTGAACTTGTCAGACAATCAAATTTCCGGTGAATTTCCAAAAGAACTTTGTGGACTACCAAGGTTGGTACATGAATTGACCAAAACTCAAGTAGACGATTATATTGACCTGCCTCTCTTCCACTTTGATGGCAAAAATTACCCGCGAAGATTGTCCAACTTTCCACGAACAATAGATCTATCTCTCAATCACATTCATTGCAGAATACCTACTGAGATCGGCCAAATACACCTTGTCCAAACCTTGGATCTTAGTGGCAACTATATTTTCGGCAACATTCCAGCACAAATATCCAACCTCAAAAATCTAGAAAGTTTGCGCCTCTCCATGAATCATTTGTCTGGAAACATCCCGGTGTCATTGGCAAGCCTTAATTTCTTAAGATCCTTCAATGTCTCGTACAATAATCTCGAAGGACCAATCCCAAAAAGCACTCAACTCCAAAGTTTCAATGCTTCTGCGTTTGAGAGGAATTCAAAACTGTGTGGCCCTCCACTTCCAAATGAGTGTCTACCAATTAAGGGCATTGATGCAAATAGCAAGAACATCCAAGGTGTGGACAATGAGCATGATTTTCCATGGTTGTATATTTTTACCGCACTAGGTTTCATTGTAGGATTTTGGGGAGTGTGTGGTTCTTTAATTGCTAAGAAGACATGGAGATATGCATATTTTAAATTCTTTGACAATGTACAAGATAGGCTCTATTTCATGATTATAGTGCGTGTGAACATGATGAAAAAAAGGCTTAGAGGAGACTAGATTGTGCTTTTTATTGGTTTTCTTTTCATACCAAAGACTACGAGGATATGTATATTACCATTTGCTTTAGGTCTATGTCCCTTTTTTTTCCTTGTATTTTCTTTTATAAGAAGGGTAAGGCTTATGTCTCCCCTTATTTCCTGTATTTTATTTTTATTGTTTTATGAGGGGTAATGTTTATCCCCCTTACTTGTCCCTTCTTTTTTTTTTCTTGTATTTTCTTTTGCAAGAAGGGTAAGGTTTATGTCCCCCCCCCCCCCCTCATTTCTTGTATTTTATTCTTATTTTGTTTTTCTTGTTTTGTGAGGGGTAATGTTTAGTCCCCTTACTAATTAAATGTAACTATCCTTTTTCATATCAAAATATATTAAACTAAGAGTGTGCAATGTGGGATACATTCTTTTTACAATGCATGCAGTGTTAGAGCATTGATAAACGTGCATAAATGTAAAGAATATTTACAAATGCAAATTTTTCGTGCTAGTAACAATAACCTCTTAGGCAAGGTTCTAAAAGTCGCTAGGCGCTAGTCGGGCGGCGGGCTTGGGCCTAGCGCCTAGGCGGCTAGGCGGGTGCCTAGGCGAACTAGGCGGATTTAAGTAAATCTATCATATTTCATGTAAATAAGTGTCTGCTTCTACTTGAAATATATATAATTTCATCATAAACTACAAAATAGAATGCATATATATCATGAAGTATTGGAACATAATGAAAACATGTGAAATAAGGATATAATGTTTGTTCATTCAAGTATGCAACAAGTCTCTTACAATTTATTGGAAAAAAAAACAAAATACAAAATGAAAGTTATGTATTTTTTGTCTAAGTGAGTTGCAATCTAGGCGGGTCTAGGCGGATGCCTAGGCGGGCTGGGCGGGTGCCTAGGCGGGCTAGACGGGTGCCTAGGCAGTCTAGGCGGTGGGTTAGGGCCTAGGCATTAATCGGGGTGGTGGGCTGGGGCCTAGCGCCTAGGCGGGGCCTAGGCGGCACTAGGCGGGGATTTTTAGAACAGTGCTCTCAGGGTTACTTCCGAAAGATATCTACAATGCCACCAAACTTGAAGAAATTGCATTTCCTTCCAATTCACTCCATGGTGCCATAAGTGAGAAAATCTTCAACCTCACCAACCTCGCAATCCTTGACCTCTCCTTTAATCAGTTGAGTGGCGTGCTCCCTCTCCATTTTGGAAAGCTCTCCAAATTGAAACTCTTGGCTCTTGATTTACAACCATTTTGAAGGTTCTTTGCCCCCATGTGTCGTTGATGAATTGCACAAACCTTGTAGAAATACATATGGCAGCCAACAACTTGGAAGGAGATATCTCCATGCTAAATTTCTCGAAACTTATTCACCTCAATAAACATGACCTATGTCGAAACAACGTTACTCGTACATTTTCAAAAAGCCTTTATTCATGTCAGTCCCTAAAAGTTATTCGTTTGGCTGCAAATAATTTAGAGGGACAAATACAACCTCAAATTCTTTCATTAAAATCTTTGTCCTTTCTCTCACTAAGTGGCTTAACCAACATTACTGGGGCAATGAAGATATTAATGCATTCTTTTTGTATTCGTTCAAAGGCGAGGAAATGCCAACTGATGAAGGCATGGTTGGTATCGGTGGTTTCCAAAATCTTCGATATTTGAGTTTTTTTATTGTGATTTCACTGGTCAAATATCTTTATGGTTATCAAAACTTAAGACTGTAGAGATCTTGGGCTTGGTAGGTAGCAGAATTACAGGGCCAATTTCTAGATCGTTGGGGATTTTCCCCAAACTCTTATTCTTGAGCTTGGCAGACAATCAAATTTCCAGTGAATTTCCAATAGAATTTTGTGGACTACCAAGGTTGGTACATGAATCGACCACAACTCAAGCAGACGATTATATTGACCTGCCTCTCTTCACCGTTGAAGGCATAAATTACCTGTGAAGATTGTCCAACTTTCCACAAACAATAAACCTATCTCCCATTCACATTCATTGCAAAACACCTACTGAGATCGGCCAAATACACCTTGTCCAAACCTTGGATCTTAGTGGCAACTACTTTTCTGACAACATTCCAGAACAAATATCCAACATAAAAAATCTAAAGAATTTGTACCTCTCCATGAATTATTTGTCTGGAAGCATCCTATTGTCATTGGCAAGCCTTAATTTCTTAAAATCTATCAATGTCTCGTACAATAATCTCGAAGGACCAATCCCAACAAGCACTCAGCTCCAAAGTTTCAATGCTTCGGCATTTGAGGGAAATTCAAAACTATGTGGCTCTCCATGTAACACCCCGCCCTCGAAATATATGTTTTCGGGAGTTAATTATAGTAGGCTCAACTTACCATCATAGTTAATTTATTTCCATTAATCATATTCCTCTAAGTCAATAATTAGAATTCTTACAATCTATCCATATTTTCTTAAATGTCAAAACATATCTTTAAATTAACATTTGAATTCACTATCATTAGTCATCATTCTCCAAATAATTTCCTTCATCCCACGTAATCCATAACCATTAATCATTTACCAAAACATACAATTTCACTTCCAATTTAGAACCATTTCCTCTCTTAGATCAAAATTCCACCTAAATATTAATTCTTGATTATTTAATCTCACTTGTTGTATGGCTGCATCTAACATCTCGTTAGGCTGCCTAGGTACCCTAAACAGGGATCAAGTCATTCGTAGTTCACATTTCGAAAATTTAAACCAAATCTGAATATATTCATTTAATCCAACATATACCACAATCGTATTAATATTCAAACCACTGCAGTTAGGTCTCAAAAGCATAATTAGAATAACGAAATTCGCATAAAAACACAATGTCAGCTCCCTGGCCGTGCGCCTCAGCACCCGCCGCCCCGGGTGGCGGTTGGCCGCCCCGGCTCGCCGGAAATTCAACTATTCCTAAAAATTTCCAAAAATTATAGAAATAAAGATCTCAAATAGTAGAACAAACTTTATACCTACGGCCAAGTCCAATTTGGCTTGGAAAGGCTCCAACTTGCCTTGAACCCGCCGTAAACCCTATAAATGGGTGGCTTCAAACGTCACCTCTAGTGCTCCGCCACCCCTACCATTGTTTGAGCATTGTTCCAGACCTCAAGGGGAGTCTAATGGTGGTGGAGATGGATGTAGTTTGCTTTAGATTTAGTTGATTTGAACACACACCTGCCGCACCCCACCGTGAGGTTTCTCCCGATTTAAAGCCCAAATCCCTATATTTTTGGGATGTGATAGGAAGAGGGAAGGTCGTGGAGGGGTTTCCAAGTGGTTGTTTGATGTAATTCACCGAAAAAATGGGTGAAAACCTGTCGAAAATTATGTATGGTCGCTGATCGGGTCGAGTCACCAAGACCCAGGTCCCGATCCTTCGTTTCTCTTTTCTCTCCTTTCTCCTCCCTGTTCTCTCTCCCCATTGGTCAGCCTCCTCCAATTCCTTCCTCATTTTCCTCATTCCCATTCTTTTCTTTTTATCACAACCATCCATCATTTATTTTTCTCTTCAATCACATCCACACATGTGGCATAACTTATGGCTCCAGATTTCTGGAGCCTTCTAAATAGAAATAAAATTACCAAAATAGCCCTGATTTTAAACACTAATAACTCTTTCGTTATAACTCCATTTCACGAACGGTTTGCGCCTACGCGTTGGTGAGATTGTACTCTGTTCAAAAATATAAATTGTGATCTCAAAAGGTCTACGGATTTTAAATAATTAATTCCCAAATTCCAAACTTCATAACTAGTTTAATTTAAGACTAAACTCAATAAATTAATATAAATTCTCGATTCTTTCCACATATTCCTGATGATGAATATGTAATTCATGTATTTAAAATTTTTAGGGTGTTACTTGATTAGAACAAGATTTTAGGTTGAGGCGTGTAATCCTTGTCCTTAAGAGTAGATTTTGCCCCTCTAAGATAATGTCTCTGTGTAGCAAGTTATGGCACCCCACCCTCCAAAATACAACAACTTATGATCCTTGTAAGCGTACACTTGCAATACATGGATCAAGTGAATAACTTGATTCTTTCCTTTAGTATGGAGAGAGTGAGAATATGATAAAGCTTTCAAGAATATGGACCAAAAGGATAGAAGAAGAAGAAAGAAGGGGAGATGATTGTAATTTTCATTCTAGGCAATAGAGATTAACAAGTATATATATAAGGTTGAAAACGTTAGGAAATCAAACCCTCAAATTTTAATACTAATCAATAACGTTATAAAGTTATATTATCGGATGCAATATGAGTGTTGGAATGAAACGGTTGAATAGAAATTAAAGACCTTGAATTTGATAATAAAGAGTCAATATAAAAAGCATTTGGAATAACAGTTAAGTATAGGAAAATATCTATATTGTTATAAATATGTAAAAGTTAGAGAGATAACCTTTACTAGTGACAGGAACGAAGCAGGTGTAAAATATCACAATGAAGCTATAGCACAAGAGGATGACAAATAAAAGAGGGAGGAATAGATACTGAAGTTATTAATCTTTTCTTTCTTCTTTGTATTCTTTCTATATCCTTTAACTGTAGTCGGAGCGCTCTATTTATAGAGCGGCTCCATATAAACAGGTTCTTACAGTTTGAAATTTACATCACATGACTTTGAAAATATGATCACCTTTATTTCCAAATCTACATCGCTTTGTGTGGGTATTGAAAAACTTATGTGGGCATTCATTAAATTGCCAATGGTTTCAACATTACCAATGCTTTCAACTGCTAATGTTTTCAACTGTTAATGTTTTCAACATATATCAATTATATGATATTAAACACTTGTATTTTGAAATACCCTTAAAATTTTCAACAGGTTCCATGTAGAGAAAATCTAATTATTCTCTATTTATCTGAGAAAGGCTGTGATATTTGTGCTTCAGTCGAAATGAATAAACTTAAACAAATATTTTAATTAGGGATTGAATATATTAATTTATTATGGATTGTCTCGTGGGGTTTCTCCTCCCCCAGAGTTTCGGATGATCACTGGTTCTCTTTCTTTGCAGAGAGGTTGGCAAGAATAAAATGCAAAAAATAATGTTTGCACTCTATCTTGACATGCTCAAACAATGAAACAACCATTACCATAAAACAGAAACCCAACCTGTAGCAAAATAACTTTGTATGCTAAGGAACATAAAACATGAGTTGAGAAATATAGCCAATCGAAGCTTGGCACCACATTCTGAAGGTAAGTTATGAAATATCTCCGCGTGGGTTTTCAATTTACACATCCAACACACGAATCAATCTCCGTAAATGGGCTTCAAAGACCCTTCCTATATTTTTTTGTAAACTGTGCCTAGTTCAAGAAATTATTCTTGAAAAACCACAAAACTAAGAGTTGAAAAAGAATGCAAGAAGCAACAAAACGAAAAAGGAAAACTGATCCTAATCAAAGAAACCCTTCTTCCCAAACCATTAGATGTAGGAGGAAGGGAGAAGCAAACTTCCAATTATTCATCTCTAAATACTGATGAAATATGGGCAGTTATTTGTGGCTGTAAATTTCCGTTGTCTTTTCTTTTGACGAAAATACACCTGCAAAATAATAACACGTAAGATTAAAGCCAAAAGCCTTATGCGCCCATGATGAATGGGAGGGCTTTGGTCGAAGAATCTCCGATGCCAAATTTAGAATTCTGAAAATAATGTGTTTATGAGTTTGTAGGTAGTAAATGACTTAGCTTTTTAATAGGAGAAAAAGGCTATTTATAGGGGAGTGGCTGGCCATATGTGGTGAAATTGTGTGAATATTGCAACATATTATGTGAAATAATATCTTGCAATTAACATGACAATTAATCCTAAATTAAATAGAAAAATTGGGAGTTACCTTTTGCATAAGGATTTGATGACGAGTGATGAGAATGATTTGATTAAATAGTATTTTGATCACCTTTATCTCTTTCTTGATTTCCGTTATTGTCAGTTGCATGCAAATGGAAATCCTGATGTGCCTTGAGGGTAATTTTTTCATTTTCATTCAAAAGTCTACGTGTCACTTCCATAATTTTCTTGATTATTTTTTACTCCACATTATTATTGAACTTTCCACTGAAAATCAGATCAAATCGTGTGCGTTATTTAGAGAAAACTGCTAACGGTTGGACCCTATTTTCTCGGTCATTTTTAGGGATCATCACGTAGGCGTTATCTTTTCATTTTTTTTTTTTAACTTTTAAAACATTTTTATTATTTTTTTATTTATTTTCCAACTTTTCCGTTTGAGCTATTTTTATTATTTATTATTTTTCTTTTTCTTTTTGTATATATATTTTTTATTTGTTTCTCTCACTATTTAAATGTTTTTGTTTGGTTTTTTTCAATACAGTTTTTTTGTGCAGTGATGCTTTTTCACCTGTCTATCCTCTTTTTTGAAGTTTTTGAGTTTTGATTGTGAAGGAAATAAAGGGACATTTTCGGCATTTTGGAAGGCTTCACTGTTTTGGGCTCTCACTTTATATAGATAGATAGATAGATAAACATATCATATTATACTACACATAATAACTATTATTGAAACTTATGTGATTTACTCGTATTCTCGAAATAACTGCAATCTTTTAGAGAGAACGGAGTGAAAAAATTTAGTGAAAATTAGGTTTCTAAACTATTTTTTTCAAAAAAATCAATCCTTGAATTATAAAAATCTACCAATTACATCCCTAATATTAGAATTGAAGCTAATATATTTTTTGTCAACTTAAGTCACGCTATTTGCATGTGATACACATTGAAGGGTAAATTGGTAATTTTTCATAACGAAATTAGCAATCTTTAATGAAGTGGTAATTCAAGGACTAAATCAATACTTTACCCTTAAAAAAAATTAGAAAATGATGTTGATGAAACCCGTGGGTTCTTGAAACTTGTCATTTACTTTAAAGATGTTGATTCATAATAAATAATAAAATTATAAAATTGAATTAGTAAATAATAAAATATTGTGATCTAATAAAGGGATGAGAAAATTGTAGCAATTGTCTCTCAACTATAACCCAATTAGGGCAATGGTCGCTCAACTAAAAATTCATGACAATTGGTCTCTTAACTCATCAAAACGTGTACCTATGGTCTTTTTCGTCAACTCTGTTAAAATTTCCGTCAAAATGAGTCGCACGCCAAGCACGTGAGGTCATAATCAAGGAGAAAATATGGGAAACTAAATGGAAATATTGTACAAATTGTCTCTTAACTTTAACCCAATTGGAGAAATAGTCCCTCAACTTTAACCTAATTGGAGCATAAGTTCCTCAACTTTAACCTAATTGTAGTAATGATTAAACTTTCAACATGACTCGTTTTAATGAAAGTTCTGACAGATTTGATGAAAATGATCATAGCTGCACGTTTTGAGGATTTAAGGGACTATTGGTCATGAATTTTTAGTTGAGTAATTATTACTTTGGATTAAAGTTGATGAACCTTGACTATAATTTCCTTTGAAGGGATTGATTTGACTAACGATAAAAAATAATAATTTTAGGGAAAAAACAACTTGTTTTTTTGGTCAAGTACTCTGGATTTCTAGGCGTCACTGTCACAGTATTTTAGCTGTACTCCCCAAAATTCAAATGTTATGTTCCTTTTTCAATTACCTGACAGGAAAGGCTTTAGTTCTTTTGAAAGTTGTTGTCTTCATCGAGGGCAAATTTGCAACCGCATTTTAGGTATACTCCCCCAAATTCAAATGTTATGTTCTTTTTTCAATTACCTAGAAGGAAAGACATTAGTTCTTCTGAATGTTGTTGTCTTAATCTAGGGCAAATTTGCAAAATATGGCCCGTTGTAGACTTTGAAACGTTTTTTTAAAAGGCCCTGCTTAGGGCCGTCTTGGCGCCGTTTAGACGCTAGGCGGCTGGCAACCTCCAAGGTTAATTCCTAGGCATTTAAAAAATAAGAAACAATGCCTAAAACTACCTAAGTGACGCTCACTTAGACAAAAAATAGATAATTTCTATTTGCATTTTAAAATAATTTTAAATATATATGTTTAAAATACTCGTTCGATTGAGTTAATTCAGGTTTTGGTACACCAAACACGAAATGTTGATAGTACTAAACAGCACGTGCATACGAAAACCAACATTCGGTGTTGCTTCATAGAGGGGTTTGGAACATTTGTATGGCTATGGTTGTTTGCCAATAAGAAACGGCACCTACACCTACCTAAACACTTGCCTAGGCACCTGTCTACACTGCTTAGATGATGATTCACTTAGACAAAAACTAGATAACTTCTATTTAGTTGAGTCAATCAAGTTTTGGCACGGCAAATATGAAATGTTGATAATACTAAACAACACGTATGTATGAAAACCGCGTTTGGTGTCACTTCATATTCTCCTGCTCCTCTAAATTAAATGCTCCGTTTGGTTTTCTAATTACCGCGTAGAAACAAAGGCATAAGTTCTGGTCCCTTCATGGTGGCCTTCCTTAATTCAGAACATTTTCATGGTTATGGTTGTTTGCCAATTTTTCAGATTGCAGTGATGTTTGCCGCTAGCGTTTTCGAGCTTTAATGATTCATCGTTTGCAGGCTAATTAAAAGGAAGAAGACTGAAAAGAAATTCGGATTATGCATGCAATTAGTTGCTCTATATATACCTTTGAGAATTCCGAATGTAAAGAAATATATGTATGCATGCAACCAAACTGAGCGCGCCTCTCTTATATCCTTCACATGCACCTGTTTTGATAAGTTTACACGAAAGTGACACGTGGGTAACCCGTTTTAACATGTTCAGAAAAAAATTATTTTGATGACTTTACTTTTTTAAACTACTAAAAAACTTACTATACAATAACCATAGTGTATATGTATATATTGTATATTACATATGTATTATTATTCTATATAAATTTAAAAAAAAAATTATTTATTTATTTTCATATTATACTTTGGGCAAAGAGTGAGAGAGTGCTAATGTAGTATTTATGTTGGAAAATGAAGTAATATATCATTTATATAATATTGTATGATTGTTTTTATTTATTTTCATTATTATTTTTTGTATTCATAATTTGAATGATTTACAATGTTTGGTTTTTTATGCTTAGTTTATGTGAAGAGAGTGCTAATCTGGAAAGTCTTATTGAAAACATCGTCAATATAACTCTTGAAGACAATATATCAAGCCAATATTCCAATACCATTTCCCTTGGTGATTGATGAAAATTGAAGGGTTTTATTGTAAAAAACGTGTAAGGTTCCTCAACTTTGAAACGTAACTCCCTTCATTTTGCATATCCTGAAACATATGGTATTTTGTAGTAATATACTAATGTTTTTTCATTAGGCTATTATTTTGGGGTATATAATACTTGAAAGACAAATGTTTATTTCTTAATGTTTTGAAGTAATATTTATGTGACAATGTAGTATACATATTCTAATTTAGTATTATTATTTCCATTTTCATTATTTATTGATTTAAAAAATATTTCCATTTAATGATTCATCGTTTGCAGGCTAAAAGGAAGAAGACGGGAAAGAACTTCGGATTATACATGCAATTAGTTGCTCTATATATACCTTTGAGAATTCCGAATGTAAAGAAACATATCTATATGCTAGACCAGCTTACTTTCTAACCCAATGGCTCATGGCTTTCTTCTTATCCTCTTATTCTCTCACATCATCTCTACAAATGTTCATGCATGCAACCAAACTGAGCGCGCCTCTCTTGTGTCCTTCACCTCCGCCCTATCTTCTCTCCCTTTAAAGTGGACTTCAGTTAACTGTTGTTGTTGGGAGGGCATCACTTGTAATCAGGATGGTTTGGTCACCCATTTGCTCTTATCCTCCAAAGGTCTCAAAGGAGCTATTTCCCCCTCATCATCATCACTAGGAAATCTCACACACCTCACCCACTTGAATCTCTCTCACAATTCACTTTCCGGATCACTTGAAATTGAATTCTTCTCGTCTTTGAATCATCTTGAGATCCTTGATTTAAGCTTTAATCTTCTTTCTGGAAAGCTACCTTTTTATCTACCATCCCACAATATCCAGACGTTGGGTTTGTCTAGCAATCGCTTCCAGGGTGCAATTCCAATATCATTCTTTCAACAAGCTTGGAATTTAACTAGTTTCAACATCACCCACAATACCTTCTCAGGTTTGATCCCATCCTCTATATGCCTTCATTCTTCTCCCTTTATTAGGCTGTTGGATTTTTCCCACAATGAATTTAGTGGCAACATTTCTCCTGGACTCGGAGATTGTTCAAAACTACAAATTTTTCGTGCTAGTAACAATAATCTCTCAGGGTTACTTCCGAAAGATATCTACAATGCCACCAAACTTGAAGAAATTGCATTCCCTTCCAATTCACTCCATGGAGCCATAAGTGAGAAAATTTTCAACCTCACCAACCTCGCAATCCTTGACCTCTCCTTTAATCAGTTGAGTGGCGTACTCCCTCTCCAATTTGGAAAGCTCTCCAATTTGAAACTCTTGGCTCTTGATTACAACCATTTTGAAGGTTCTTTGCCCCCATCGTTGATGAATTGCACGAACCTTGTAGAAATGCGTATGGGAGCCAACAACTTGGAAGGAGATATCTCCAAGCTCAATTTCTCGAAACTTAGCCACCTCAATAAACTTGACCTACGTAGAAACAACTTTACTGGTACATTTCCAACAAGCCTTTATTCATGTCAGTCCCTAAGAGTTATTCGTTTGGCTGACAATAATTTAGAGGGACAAATACAACCTGAAATTCTTTCATTAAAATCTTTGTCCTTTCTCTCACTAAGTGGCTTAACCAACATTACTGGGGCAATGAAAATATTAATGCATTGCAAAAGCCTTCAAACTCTCATCTTTTTGTATTCCTTCAAAGGCGAGGAAATGCCATTTGATGAAGGCATGGTTGGTTTCGGTGGTTTCCAAAATCTTCGATATTTGAGTTTTTGTTATTGTGATTTCACTGGTCAAATACCTTTATGGTTATCAAAACTCAAGAATGTAGAGATCTTGGGTTTGGTAGGTAGTAGAATTACAGGGCCAATTCCTAGATCGTTGGGGACTCTTCCCAAACTCTTATTCTTGAACTTGTCAGACAATCAAATTTCCGGTGAATTTCCAAAAGAACTTTGTGGACTACCAAGGTTGGTACATGAATCGACCAAAACTCAAGCAGACGATTATATTGACCTGCATCTCTTCAACTTTGATGACAAAAACTACCCGCGAAGATTGTCCAACTTTCCACGAACAATAGACCTATCTCTCAATCACATTCATTGCAGAATACCTACTGAGATCGGCCAAATACACCTTGTCCAAACCTTGGATCTTAGTGGCAACTATTTTTTCAGCAACATTCCAGAACAAATATCCAACCTCAAAAATCTAGAAAATTTGCGCCTCTCCATGAATCATTTGTCTGGAAACATCCCGTTGTCATTGGCAAGCCTTAATTTCTTAAGATCCTTCAATGTCTCGTACAATAATCTCGAAGGACCAATCCCAACAAGCACTCAGCTCCAAAGTTTCGATGCTTCTGCGTTTGAGAGGAATTCAAAACTGTGTGGCCCTCCACTTCCAAATGAGTGTCTACCAATTAAGGGCATTGATGCAGATAGCAAGAACAACCAAGGTGTGGACAATGAGCATGATTTTCCATGGTTGTATATTTTTACCGCACTAGGTTTCATTGTAGGATTTTGGGGAGTGTGTGGTTCTTTAATTGTTAAGAAGACATGGAGATATGCATATTTTAAATTCTTTGACAATGTACAAGATAGGCTTTATTTCATGATTATAGTGCGTGTGAACATGATGAAAAGAAGGCTTAGAGGAGACTAGATTGTGCTTTTTATTGGTTCTCTTTTCATACCAAAGACTACGAGGATATGTATATTACCATTTGCTTTAGGTCTATGTCCCTTTTTTTTCCTTGTATTTTCTTTTATAAGAAGGGTAAGGCTTATGTCTCCCCTTATTTCCTGTATTTTATTTTTATTGTTTTATGAGGGGTAATGTTTATCCCCCTTACTTGTCCCTTCTTTTTTTTTCTTGTATTTTCTTTTGCAAGAAGGGTAAGGTTTATGTCCCCCCCTCATTTCTTGTATTTTATTCTTATTTTGTTTTTCTTGTTTTGTGAGGGGTAATGTTTATTCCCCTTAATAATTAAATGTAACTATCCTTTTTCATATCAAAATATATTAAACTAAGAGTGCGCAATGTGGGATACACTCTTTTTACAATGCATGCAGTGTTAGAGCATTGATAAACGTGTAGAAATGTAAAGAATATTTACAAATGCAAATTTTTCGTGCTAGTAACAATAACCTCTCAGGGTTACTTCCGAAAGATATCTACAATGCCACCAAACTTGAAGAAATTGCATTTCCTTCCAATTCACTCCATGGTGCCATAAGTGAGAAAATCTTCAACCTCACCAACCTCGCAATCCTTGACCTCTCCTTTAATCAGTTGAGTGGCGTGCTCCCTCTCCATTTTCGAAAGCTCTCCAAATTGAAACTCTTGGCTCTTGATTACAACCATTTTGAAGGTTCTTGATAGGAGCATATTTATGCGACTTAATTGGCTTGTTCTCGTGCATTTACGTTGTGTTTCCTTAGTTATTTTAGTGTTTAAAATCACTTTTGTGTGTTTTCAAATTCCAAGGACAAAATGTGCAAAATGATGTAATTTGGAGCCTTTTGGAGCAAAATGGAGCTTGGAATGATTATCACATGCTCGGAGCACAAGGAATGGACGTAATTGAAGACTTGGAGAAATTAGGTTTCCTAATCAACGAAGGATTCCTAATTGAAGATGGACTCCTAATCACATGAGGACTCCTAGAAGAACAAGGATTCCTACTCCAACAAGGATTCCTACTTGAAGTAGGAAAGTTAAGCCAAGGTTTCCTATTTTGGTTTGACCTTTCCTAATTCTAAAAGAACTTACGTTCCAGCCACTTTGAGGACTTCATATGCATTTGAGGACACAAAACAAAGGCCCTAGAACTCTTAGGGACCTTTGCCGCACCTTTCCCATTCCCTTGCCGTGCAAGGAAGCCATCTCCCATTAGTTTTAGGACATTTAGACCTTCCTAAGTCCATGCCGCACACACCTTGCCCATTACTCTTCCTTGCCGTGCAAGGGAGAGGGTTGTTTCCTGATTTTATGCATTAAAACACATTCCTAATGTGTTTTAGGACCTTGCCGCATATTCCCTTGCCTTTCTTTTAATTTTCTGATTTTGTTTCCTAGTTCTAGAAGCCTTAGACTTAATTTCTGATTACCTAAATAACCTAGGGTTTTAATTCCTGAAATCCTTTAAATAAACTCCCTTTGTGCAGCCAAAGAGGAGACATTCATTCCCATTCACGCAGAAACCATCCCACCTCCCTTTGCCGCACCCATCCTTCACCATTCTCCATAGTTTTTGACCCCAAACACTCCTAGCCGCACCATACATCCATCCTAAACACCTTTCCACCCTTCTACACCATCCATACTCCCCAAAACTCACCCACTTGTGCGTTGCAGCAAGGAGGAAGAATGGAGGATCCTTGGATGTCCAAGTTGCATTGTTGGTGCATTCTAGGTGTAATTCGTTTCATGATTTCAATGTGTAATTTCTTTCCCTTTCGTTTTTCTATGAACATGAGTGGCTAAAACCCCTATCGGTTAGGGGTGATTTCAAAGTCATGACTATGTGTGCAATTTGATTTGATAAATTCCAGTTATGAATTCTTGAATCGTGAATGCAATTGGCTTAACTACTTGATTAATAACTTATTTATGTTTGTTAATTAGGGGTCGACACTTAATTGGCATGCATAAATATGATGCTAGAGTATAAGGATGTTTCACATAATCGTTACAAACTTATATTCATATGTAGTGAAGGTTGCTAGTCACAATCGCGTTAAGTTCAATTCCTAGCATGAGTGACATGATGTCATAGTTGCAAGTGCTTTGTCATTGCTTATGGTTTTCATTGAACGTAATGATCTTTGATCGTATCTCTATTATGATGTCATGTAGGGGACCTTTGAAGAATGCTTTGGGTTGTCGAATGATGCCATCCAATCCAATAATAAAAGGGAAATCTGAGAATTAGCTAGTGATGTCACGATTAATTTGGGGCAATGTCGTTCATAATTCTATGAAGGAATAACTGGAAATCGAGTCGTTTGCATACGTGTCATGTGTGGAGAAAGAGCCTCTAACTAATCCATCATCCATTTAAACTCACAATTCGTTTTACAATCTGTTTTAATTACAAAGTTTGTGTTTTGTTTTCAATTTCGTCAAAACCAATCTCCCCTTTATTTTGAAGTCCTAGATTAGTTAGAAAGTGTTTTAGTTTGTGTTTTTAAGTGTTTTGATACAAGTTATAACCCAATTTCGTTCAGATATGTGTTAGAGTTCAAAACTGCCCAGAAAGTGTTTTTAAGGCAGTTTTGAGTCTTTTGGTTGCTGTTTTGAGTCTTTTGGTTTGTTTTAGTGTTTTAAATTTTAGTTTTGCATTCTTTGAGTCTAGTTTAGTGTCTTAAACTTTGTTTTTACGTTTTCAAGTGTTTAGCAATCCCTCATAATCCCCGGTTTAGAACGATCCCTACTTACATACTTTGCTACAATTGATAAAAAAAGGGTTTCATTTGTGTGTTTAGTTATTTTACGCATCATTTCTTTGCCCCCATGTGTCGTTGATGAATTGCACAAACCTTGTAGAAATACATATGGCAGCCAACAACTTGGAAGGAGATATCTCCATGCTCAATTTCTCGAAACTTAGTCACCTCAATAAACATTACCTATGTCGAAACAACGTTACTGGTACATTTTCAACAAGCCTTTATTCATGTCAGTCCCTAAAAGTTATTCGTTTGGCTGCAAATAATTTAGAGGGACAAATACAACCTCAAATTCTTTCATTAAAATCTTTGTCCTTTCTCTCACTAAGTGGCTTAACCAACATTACTGGGGCAATGAAGATATTAATGCATTCTTTTTGTATTCGTTCAAAGGCGAGGAAATGCCAACTGATGAAGGCATGGTTGGTATCGGTGGTTTCCAAAATCTTCGATATTTGAGTTTTTTTATTGTGATTTCACTGGTCAAATATCTTTATGGTTATCAAAACTTAAGACTGTAGAGATCTTGGGCTTGGTAGGTAGCAGAATTACAGGGCCAATTTCTAGATCGTTGGGGATTTTCCCCAAACTCTTATTCTTGAGCTTGGCAGACAATCAAATTTCCAGTGAATTTCCAATAGAATTTTGTGGACTACCAAGGTTGGTACATGAATCGACCACAACTCAAGCAGACGATTATATTGACCTGCCTCTCTTCACCGTTGAAGGCATAAATTACCTGTGAAGATTGTCCAACTTTCCACAAACAATAAACCTATCTCTCATTCACATTCATTGCAAAACACCTACTGAGATCGGCCAAATACACCTTGTCCAAACCTTGGATCTTAGTGGCAACTACTTTTCTGACAACATTCCAGAACAAATATCCAACATAAAAAATCTAAAGAATTTGTACCTCTCCATGAATTATTTGTATGGAAGCATCCTATTGTCATTGGCAAGCCTTAATTTCTTAAAATCTATCAATGTCTCGTACAATAATCTTGAAGGACCAATCCCAACAAGCACTCAGCTCCAAAGTTTCAATGCTTCGGCATTTGAGGGAAATTCAAAACTATGTGGCTCTCCATGTAACACCCCGCCCTCGAAATATATGTTTTCGGGAGTTAATTATAGTAGGCTCAACTTACCATCATAGTTAATTTATTTCCATTAATCATATTCCTCTAAGTCAATAATTAGAATTCTTACAATCTATCCATATTTTCTTAAATGTCAAAACATATCTTTAAATTAACATTTGAATTCACTATCATTAGTCATCATTCTCCAAATAATTTCCTTCATCCCACGTAATCCATAACCATTAATCATTTACCAAAACATACAATTTCACTTCCAATTTAGAACCATTTCTTCTCTTAGATCAAAATTCCACCTAAATATTAATTCTTGATTATTTAATCTCACTTGTTGTATGGCTGCATCTAACATCTCGTTAGGCTGCCTAGGTACCCTAAACAGGGATCAAGTCATTCGTAGTTCACATTTCGAAAATTTAAACCAAATCTGAATATATTCATTTAATCCAACATATACCACAATCGTATTAATATTCAAACCACTGCAGTTAGGTCTCAAAAGCATAATTAGAATAACGAAATTCGCATAAAAACACAATGTTAGCTCCCTGGCCGTGCGCCTCAGCACCCTGGCCGTGTGCCTCAGCACCCGCCGCCCCGGGTGGCGGTTGGCCACCCCGGCTCGCCGGAAATTCAACTATTCCTAAAAATTTCCAAAAATTATAGAAATAAAGATCTCAAATAGTAGAACAAACTTTATACCTACAGCCAAGTCCAATTTGGCTTGGAAAGGCTCCAACTTGCCTTGAACCCGCCGTAAACCCTATAAATGGGTGGCTTCAAACGTCACCTCTAGTGCTCCGCCACCCTGACCATTGTTTAAGCATTGTTCCAGACCTCAAGGGGAGTCTAATGGTGGTGGAGATGGATGTAGTTTGCTTTAGATTTAGTTGATTTGAACACACACCCGCCGCACCCCACCGTGCGGTTTCTCCCGATTTAAAGCCCAAATCCCTATATTTTTGGGATGTGATAGGAAGAGGGAGGTCGTGAAGGGGTTTCCAAGTGTTTGTTTGATGTAATTCACCGGAAAAATGGGTGAAAACCCGTCGAAAATTATGTATGGGTGCTGATCAAGTCGGGTCACCAAGACCCAGGTCCCGATCCTCCGTTTCTCTTTTCTCTCCTTTCTCCTCCCGGTTCTCTCTCCCCATTGGTCAGCCTCTTCCAATTCCTTCTTTATTTTCTTCATTCCTATTATTTTCTTTTAATCACAACCATCCATCATTTTTTTTTCTCTTCAATCACAGCAACACATGCGGCATAACTTATGGCTCCAGATTTCTAGAGCCTTCTAAATAGAAATAAAATTACCAAAATAGCCTTGATTTTAAACGTTAATAACTCTTTCGTTATAACTCCATTTCACGAACGGTTTGCGCCTACGCGTTGATGAGATCAGGCTCTATTCAAAAATATAAATTGTGATCTCAAAAGGTCTACGGATTTTAAATAATTAATTCCTAAATTCCAAACTTCATAACTAGTTTAATTTAAGACTAAACTCAATAAATTAATATAAATTCTCGATTCTTTCCACATATTCCTGATGATGAATATGTAATTCATGTATTTAAAATTTTCAAGGTGTTACTTGATTAGAACAAGATTTTAGGTTGAGGCGTGTAATCCTTGTCCTTAAGAGTAGATTTCGCCCCTCTAAGACAATGTCTCGGTGTAGCAGGTTATGACACCCTACCCTCCAAAATACAACAACCTATGATCCTTGTAAGCGTACACTTGCAATACATGGATCAAGTGAACAACTTGATTCTTTCCTTTAGTATGGAGAGAGTGAGAATATGATAAAGCTTTCAAGAATATGGACCAAAAGGATAGAAGAAGAAGAAAGAAGGGGAGATGATTGTAATTTTCATTCTAGGCAATAGAGATTAACAAGTATATATATAAGGTTGAAAACGTTAGGAAATCAAACCCTCAAATTTCAATACTAATCAATAACGTTATAAAGTTATATTATTGGATGCAATATGAGTGTTGGAATGAAACGGTTGAATAGAAATTAAAGACCTTGAATTTGATAATAAAGAGTCAGTATAAAAAGCATTTGGAATAACAGTTAAGTATAGGAAAATATCTATATTGTTATAAATATGTAAAAGTTAGAGAGATAACCTTTACTAGTGACAGGAACGAAGCAGGTGTAAAATATCACAATGAAGCTATAGCACAAGAGGATGACAAATAAAAGAGGGAGGAATAGATACTGAAGTTATTAATCTTTTCTTTCTTCTCTGTATTCTTTCTATATCATTTAACTGCAGTCTGAGCGCTCTATTTATAGAGCAGCTCCATACAAACAGGTTCTTACAGTTTGAAATTTACATCACATGACTTTGAAAATATGATCACCTTAATTTCCAAAGTCTACATCGCTTTGTGTGGGTATTGAAAAACTTATGTGGGCATTCATTAAACTGCCAACGGTTTCAACATTGACAATGTTTTCAACTGCTAATGTTTTCAACTATTAATGTTTTCAACACTCTCCCTTGGATGCCCACATATCAACATTAGTTGCCTCGTTAAATCCTTGCTTGGAAAAACCCAGTGGGAAAAAACCATAGCGAAGGAAAAAGAGTACAACTTTTACTGGATTGTTGATATATTGTTAAATATGCTTATGTTGCCTTGTTAAAACCTTGATAGGAAAAACCCAGTGGGAAAAATCCTAATCGAAAGAAAAAGAGTACAACAAGCATGTATCATGGGTGCTCCCCTTGATATATATATCCCCTGATTCCGCATTCTCCAAATTCAACTGTTTGGTAAGTCGACGTAATCCGATACTTTGCACTAACTTTTGAAACGTGCATTTTGGTAGAGATTTGGTGAACAAATCTACCAGATTTTCATTAGAATGGATTTGTCTGACTTCAATAACTTTAACCTTCTGAAGCTCATGTGCGCTGAAAAACTTTGGAGATATGTGTTTAGTCTTATCGCCCTTAATGAATCCTTCCTTCATTTGGCCAACACAGGCTGCATTATCTTCATGAATGACAGTTGGATTGTCTGTCTTTGAAGTTAGACCACATGAATTGTTTGGTCTGGTAGATTGTGCTAAATACAACAAAGCACCTATTGCACTCAAATATGGTACTTCTGGACCAATGACCAGTTCATCATCTTCTTTTAGACATAATGGATCTTTCTTAATGTCCAGAGAACGAACGACCATTGGCGTGCTGAGTGGATAAGCCTTGTCCATGCCAAATCGCTTAAGGATTTTTTCAATATAAGCTGATTGGTGGACCAAAATTCCACTAGCACAATGCTCGATCTGCAGGCTGAGACAATATTTTATTTTCCCAAGGTCTTTCATTTCAAATTTGCTTTTCAGATATTCAACAATTTTATTGAGCTCTTCAGAGGTTCCAACTAGGTTCATATCATCGACATATACTGTCACTGTAGCAAATCCAGAGTTTGATTTCTTAATGAACACACAATGGCAAATGACATTGTTGATATACCATTCTTTGATCAAATACTCATTGAGACGATTATACCACATTCGTCCAGATTGTTTTAGCCCATACAATGATCGCCTTAATTTGATCGAGAGCATACCTCGTGATTTGTTAGTTGTTTCAGGCGACTTTCATATATATGTCAGTATCCAATTCTCCATATAGATATGCGGTGATGACATCCATAAGTCACATGTCCCCTTTTCTGAAACCACTAAACTTATTAAGTAACGGAACGTAATTGCGTCCATTATAGGAGAGTATGTCTCCCCATAATCAATTCCAGGTCTTTGCGAAAAACCTTGTGCAACGAGTCGTGGTTTATATCTTGCAATCTCGTTTTTCTCATTGCGTTTCCTTGTGAATACCCATTTGTAACCCACGGGGTTTACACCAGGTGAGGTTTGGACTACTGGTCCAAAAACATTTCGCCTTTCCAAGGAATTTAATTCTGCCTAGATTGCATCTTTCCACTTAAGCCAATCTTTTCACTGTTTACATTCATCAATGGAGCGGGGCTTAATATCATCACTTAATATGATTTTAGTGGCTACTACGAATGCGAACATACCGTCGATGATTATTTCATTCTGATCCTACAATTCATTCGTTCATGCATAAGTTATGGAGATTTCTTTGCTCTCATGTACTGTTGTTTCTTCAGGGGCATGTGTCTCATCAAGGATATTTTCTTTTTCTGGAAGTCCAGAATCATGAATTGTAGATTTGTCATTCATTCTCTCTTCTTGAATGATTTCATTTGGATTCAGCTGTGCCCTTGTCTTTCTCTTTCGAGGGGTTGAATCTTTTGAACCAGCTGGGGGTCTAACACGCTTCAGGCGTGCACCAGATCAATAATTCGCTGCCACTTTATTTTGTCCAACAGGGACATCAATCCTTGCATGTGCATTTGCAATTGGTATATGTGATTTTGTCACTTTCATAGCATCAATAAATGCATTTGGAATTTGATTGGCAATGCTTTAAAGATAAACAATCCTTTTCACTTCATTTTCACATTGAGTGCTACGTGGATCAAAATGAGACAAGGTGGGAACAACCTATGTCAGCTCTTTCCGTTCTTCTGTAAGGGTCTTTTCTCCCCCTTACAACTGGAAGACTGTCTCATCAAAGTGACAATCAGCAAAACGAGCTATAAACATATCACCTGTCAAGGGTTCCAAATATCTAATGATAGATAGTGAATCAAAACCCACATAAATTCTTAGTCTACGCTGAGGTCCCATTTTAGTGCATTGAGGGGGGTGCAATAGGCACATAAACATCACAACCAAAAACTCATAAATGTGAAATGTTTGGCTAATGTTCAAACACGAGTTGTACTGAGGAGTATTGGTGGTTGGCTATAGGTCTCAATCGAACCAATGATGCAACATGTAAGATGGCATGTCCCCATGTAAAAACTGGCAATATTGTTTTCATGAGCAGAGTGTGAGCTATTAACCGAAGCCGCTTGATCAATGCTTCTGCTAGACCATTTTAAGTATGAATATGAGGAACAAGATGTTCAACATCAATGCCCAATGTCATGCAGTAATCATCAAAGGTTTGAGACGTAAATTCACCAGCATTATCAAGTCAGATTGACTTAATGGGGTAATCTGGGAACTGTGCTCGTAATTTAATTATCTGAGCAAGAAGTCTCGCAAAAGCTACATTTTAAGTAGACAAGAGACGAACATGTGACCATCTGGTAGATGCATCAACCAAAATGATAAAATATCGAAATGGTCCACAAAATGGTTGAATAGGTCCACAAATATCCCCTTGAATTCTTTGCAAAAATGATGGGGATTCAGCATCAACCTTTAGTTATGATGATCTAATTACCAACTTTCCTTGAGAACAAGCCTTGCAAGGGTTATCATTTGAGATAGCAATGTGTCTGCTCAATAATGGATGTCCATTAGAGTTGGTAATGATTTTATGCATCATGGTAGATCCTGGATGACCCAGATGATCATGCCAAAGCATGTAAACTTTTGAATCAATGAACTTCTGGTTCATGATAGTATGTGATTCAACTGTCATTATGTATGTATAATACAATCCACTCGACAAACCATGCAATTTTTCCAATATACGCTTCTGGGTATCATTAGAGGTAATGCATAGATACTCCACATTTTCTGCACTTTACGTTTTAATATGGTATCCATTTAAACATATGTCTTTGAAACTCAACAAATTTCGAGTAGATCGAGTAGCGTACAACGCATTCTGTATGGACAATATTGTTCCATTTGGTAACATAATCTAGGCTTTCCCTAAGCCTTTAATTACATCTGAAGGTCCTGATATTGTTGTTACCCTTACTTTTGTAAGCATCAATCTTGAGAAATACTTTCGATCTCGAAGTATTGTATGCTTAGTTGCGCAATCTGCAAGACAAATATCTTCGCCATTTCTCATGTTTTGAGAATGACCATAGTTTTTATCCATGCTCTCTGAGTAAGGGAATCCGAGTTTATAACAGGAAATTTACATGCCACTTTTATTGAATCTGAAATGCTAGTTTTAAACTACAAGTTCAGCATTATAAAAGTACATCAAACATAAATGATTCAGACGGACCGATACACTGCATTCCCCCTTTCCACAATGAAGTTCGAAACATTTAGGTGAGTTGTGTTCAACTGCCTTGATAAGTCGCACACTGGATTAAGTATATCCATTGGTTTAGTCTAGTCGAGAAAATTAGTCTCGACACCCTTCTCCTTGAGGGAGGCTTGATATAGATTCACAAGATGTTTTGGGGTACGACAAGTACGCACCCAATGCCCATTGCCACCATACCTATGGCATGCTCCTTTAGAGTTCCTGGGAGCATTGTTCATGTGAGCTTTGCCTTTGTGCTGATTCACATTTTTAAAACTCTGGCTTGAATTATGTTTTGGAACCTGGTTGTGAAACTGACCACCATGGTTTTTGTCTTTCCTGTTCCACCGACATCGCTTGTGGCCACGTCCTCGTTTATGATTATCGCCACCAGAGGATGTGGCGTTCATTTCGAGGGAAACAACATTCACTTCTGGGAATGGTGCAGATCCAGTAGGTCGTGACTGATGATTTTTCATCAGGAGCTCATTGTTTTGTTCAGCTACCAAGAGCACAGATATCAGCTGGTTGTATTCAGTGAAGCCTCACGCTCTATACTACTGCTGCAGGAGCACATTAGAGGCATGAAATGTGCTGAAAGTCTTGTCCAGCAAATCTTCCTCAGTAATAGTACCCCCACAGAGCTTCATCTGAGATGTAATTCTGAAAAGCGCAGAATTGTACTCTGCCACTGACTTGAAATCCTGGATCCTTAGGTGAGTCCATTCATAACGAGCTATTGGAAGAATCACTGTTGTCTGGTGATTGTATCTGTTTCTCAAAGTCTTCCATAGGGCTAACGGATCTTCAACCGTTAAGTACTCGCTCTCTAGTCCCTCATCAAGATGGTGACGAATAAAGATCATGGCTTTCGCTCGATCTTGAGATGATGAGCTGTTCTCTTCCCTAATGGTATCTCCAAGATTCCTTGCTTCCAGATGGATCTTAGTATCCAGTACCCAGGTAAGGTAAATCTTCCCAGTAATGTCCAGGGCAGTAAAATCAAGCTTCGTCAAGTTCGCCATTTTCTTTTTTGAAAGAAAACGAGATGTGTAAGAAATTGCAATAATATGTATTCCTGGAGGAATATAGTGTTAGAACTTCTGGCCAAAATGAAAAGCATTCGAAACTTCAGGCTCAAGATTTTTAAGATGAATGAGGAGGGCGATTGTACCGCACCATTCTCATTATAATATAACATAGGATAAGCGATTATTCTGCACCACTGCAGTAGCAGAAAAAATTTAAATACGCATAGCAGGGTGGGCGATTATACCACACCACCTAAAATTGCAATGAAAATAAACAGCATGCAAATTTAAATATGCAGGGTAGGGTGGGCGATTATACCGCACCACCTAAAATTGCAGTAAATTTAGATCTGCAGTTCAAGATAGGCGATGGTACCACACCATCTTGGATCGCAGTAAGATTAAATTTGCAGTTCAAGATGGGCGATTGTACCGCACCATCTTGGATTGCAGTAAAATCAACATAAATAAATATTGGGTTAGTAATCAAGATCTACACCAAACAAGAAATCAAAGATATATGTAACTGTTAGGTTGAGGACTAGAAGCGGGCATGGAGCAAACAGTTCGTCGCGAGGGTATATCGTGCAGTTAAGGTAGAGGAAGAAGATGAACAGTAAAAACCTTAGAGGAAACATTTTTTCCTTTCTTTCGTTCGGTGAAGAGAAATGAGAAATTGTTAGGTTTTAGAGACTCGTGCTGATAACGTGTTATAAATATGTTAAAGCTAGAGAGATAACCTTTACTAGTGACAGGAACGAAGCAGGTGTAAAATATCACACTGAACCTATAGCGCAAGAGGATGACAAATAAAAGAGAGAGGAATAGATATTGAAGTTATTAATCTTTTCTTTCTTCTCTGTATTCTTTCTATATCCTTTAACTGCAGTCGGAGTGCTCTATTTATAGAGCGGCTCCATACAAACAGGTTCTTACAATTTGAAATTTACATCACATGACCTTGAAAATATGATCACCTTTATTTCCAAAATCTACATCGCTTTGTGTGGGTATTGAAAAACTTATGTGGGCATTCATTAAACTGCCAATGGTTTCAACATTACCAATATTTTCAACTGCTAATGTTCTCAACTGTTAATGTTTTCAACATATATCAATTATATGATATTAAACACTTGTATTTTGAAATACCCTTAAAATTTTCATTCTATCTTGACATGCTCAAACAATGAAACAACCATTACCATAAAACAGAAACCCAACCTGTAGCAAAATAACTTTGTATGCTAAGGAACATAAAACATGAGTTGAGAAATATAGCCAATCGAAGCTTGGCACCACATTCTGAAGGTAAGTTATGAAATATCTCCGCGTGGGTTTTCAATTTACACATCCAACACACGAATCAATCTCCGTAAATGTGCTTCAAAGACCCTTCCTATATTTTTTTGTAAACTGTGCCTAGTTCAAGAAATTATTCTTGAAAAACCATAAAACTAAGAGTTGAAAAAGAAATTTTTTTGTAAACTGTGCCTAGTTCAAGATATTATGTGAAATAATATCTTGCAATTAACATGACAATTAATCCTAAATTAAATAAAAAAATTAGGAGTTACCTTTTGAATAAGGATTTGATGAGAAGTGATGAGAATGATTTGATTAAATAGTATTTTGATCACCTTTATCTCTTTCTTGATTTCCGTTATTGTCAGTTGCATGCAAATGGAAATCATGATATGACTTGAGGGTAATTTTATCATTTTCATTCAAAAGTCCACATGTCATTTCCATAATTTTCTTGATTATTTTTTGCTCCACATTATTATTGAACTTTCCACTGAAAATTAGATCAAATCGTGTGCGTTATTTAGAGAAAACTGCTAACGGTTGGACCCTATTTTCTCGGTCATTTTTAGGGATCATCACGTAGGCGTTCTCTTTCCATTTTTTTTTTTTTAACTTTTAAAACATTTTTATTATTTTTTATTTATTTTCCAACTTTTCCGTTTGAGCTATTTTTATTATTTATTATTTTTCTTTTTCTTTTTGTATATATATTTTTTATTTGTTTTTCTCTCACTATTTAAATGTTTTTGTTTGTTTTTTTTCAATACAGTTTTTTTGTGCAGTGATGCTTTTTCACCTGTCTATCCTCTTTTTTGAAGTTTTTGAGTTTTGATTGTGAAGGAAATAAAGGGACATTTTCGGCATTTTGGAAAGCTTCACTGTTTTGGGCTCTCACTTTATATAGATAGATAGATAGATAAACATATCATATTATACTACACATAATAACTATTATTGAAACTTATGTGATTTACTCGTATTCTCGAAATAATTGCATTCTTTTAGAGAGAACGGAGTGAAAAAATTTAGTGAAAATTAGGTTTCTAAACTATTTTTTTCAAAAAAATCAATCCTTGAATTATAAAAATCTACCAATTACATCCCTAATATTAGAATTGAAGCTACTATATCTTTTGTCAACTTAAGTCACGTTATTTGCATGTGATACACATTGAAGGGTAAATTGGTAATTTTTCATAACGAAATAGTGTATGAGGTTAACTTGGAGGATAAATTAGACGTTAGATTCACAACCTATATAAAATGTTAAGGGCTTATAGGTGAGAAAATGATGGTATTACACTATAATGTATGTCAAGTGACTTAAGTTAACAAAAAATTGGATAAAACAACTTTGAATATAATCGTAGGCATGAAATTAGCAATCTTTAATGAATTTAGGGACTTATTTTACCGAAAATTAATTAAAGGACCTAATTTTCACTTAAGTGGTAATTCAAGGACTAAATCAATACTTTACCCTAAAAAAAATTAGAAAATGATGTTGATGAAACCCGTGGGTTCTTGAAACTTGTCATTTACTTTAAAGATGTTGATTCATAATAAATAATAAAATTATAAAATTGAATTAGTAAATAATAAAATATTGTGATCTAATAATGGGATGAGAAAATTGTAGCAATTGTCTCTCAACTATAACCCAATTAGGGCAATGGTCCCTTAACTAAAAATTCATTACAATTGGTCTCTTAACTCATCAAAACGTGTACCTATGGTCCTTTTCGTCAACTCTGTTAAAACTTCCGTCAAAATGAGTCGTACGCCAAGCACGTGAGGTCATAATCAAGGAGAAAATATGGGAAACTAAATGGAAATATTGTACAAATGGTCCCTTAACTTTAACCCAATTGGAGAAATGGTCCCTCAATTTTAACCCAATTGGAGCATAAATTCCTCAACTTTAACCTAATTGTAGTAATGATTAAACTTTCAACATGACTCGTTTTAGTGAAAGTTCTGACGGATTTGATGAAAATGACCATAGCTGCACATTTTGAGGATTTAAATGACTATTGGTCATGAATTTTTAGTTGAGTAATCATTACTTTGGATTAAAGTTGATGAACCTTGATTATAATTTCCTCTAAAGGGATTGATTTGACTAACGATAAAAAATAATAATTTTAGGGAAAAAACAACTTGTTTTTTTGGTCAAGTACTCTGGATTTCTAGGCGTCACTTTCACAGTATTTTAGCTGTACTCCCCAAAATTCAAATGTTATGTTCCTTTTTCAATTACCTAACAGGAAAGGCTTTAGTTCTTTTGAAAGTTGTTGTCTTCATCTAGGGCAAATTTGCAACCGCATTTTCGCTATACTCCCCCAAATTCAAATGTTATGTTCTTTTTTCAATTACCTTGAAGGAATGACATTAGTTCTTTTGAATGTTGTTGTCTTCATCTAGGGCAAATTTGCAAAATATGGCCCGTTGTAGACTTTGAAACGTTTTTTTAAAAGGCCCTGCTTAGGGCCGCTATGGCGCCGTTTAGACGTTAGGCGGCTGGCAACCTCCAAGGTTAATTCCTAGGCATTTAAAAAATAAGAAACAATGCCTAAAACTACCTAGGTGACGCTCACTTAGACAAAAAATAGATAATTTCTATTTGCATTTTAAAATAATGTTAAATATATATGTTTAAAATACTCGTTCGATTGAGTTAATTCAGGTTTTGGTACACCGAACACGAAATGTTGATAGTACTAAACGGCACGTGCATACGAAAACCAACATTCGGTGTCGCTTCATAGAGGGGTTTGGAACATGTGTATGGCTATGGTTGTTTGCCAATTTTTTAGTTTGCTGTGATGTTTGCCGCTAGCGTTTTCGAGCTTTAGTGTTTCTTCGTCTTCAAGCTAAAACGAAGACAGAAAAGAACTTCAGATTATGTAGGCATTTAGTTGCTCTATGTATTCCCAAACTTTGAGGATTCCGAATGTAAAGAAACATATCTAAGCTAGAGCAGCTTACTTTCCAACCCAATGGCTCATGGCTTCCTTCTCATCCTTTTATTCTCTCACATCATCTCTACAAATGTTCATGCATGCAACCAAACTGAGCGCGCCTCTCTTTTGTCCTTCGCCTCCACCCTATCTTCTAGTCCTTTAAATTTGACTTTGGTTAACTGTTCCCGTTGGAAGGGCATCACTTGTAATAAGGATGGTTTGGTCACCCCCTTGCTCTTATCCTCCAAAGGTCTCAAAGGAGCTATTTTCCCCTCGTCATCATCACTTGGAAATCTCACACACCTCACCCACTTGAATCTCTCTTTCCGAACAACTTGGAACTGAATTCTTCTTGTCTTTGAATCGTCTTGAGATCCTTGATTTGAGCTTTAATCTTCTTTTTGGAAAGCTACCATTTTCTCTGCCATCCCATAATATCCAGACGTTGGACTTGTCAAGCAATCGCTTCCATGGTGCAATTCCATCATCATTCTTTTGACAAGCTCAAAATTTAACTAGTTTCAACGTCCACAACAATAGCTTCTCAGGTTTGATCCCATCCTCCATATGTCTTCGTTCTTCTCCCTTGATTAGGCTGTTGGATTTTTCCCTCAATGCATTCAAAGGTAAAATTTCTCTTGGACTCAGGGAGGGTTCAAAACTACACATTTTCCGTGCTAGTAACAATAACCTCTCAGGGCCACTCCTGAAAGATATCTACAATGCCACCAAACTTGAAGAGATTGCCTTCCCTTCCATTTCACTCCATGGAGCCATAAGTGAGAAAATTTTCAACCTCACCAACCTAGCAATCCTTGACCCCTCTTTTAATCAATTGAGTGGTGTGCTCCCTCTCCATTTTGGAAAGCTCTCCAAATTGAAACACTTGGCTCTTGATCACAACCATTTTGAAAGTTCTTTGCCCCCATCATTGATGAATTGCACTAACCTTGTGGAAATACATATCGCAGGCAACAACTTTGAAGCGGATATTTGCATGGTCAATTTCTCGAAACTTAGTCACCTCAGTAAACTTGACCTACGTGGAAACCAATTTACTAGTACATTTCCAACAAGCCTTTATTCATGCCAGTTCCTAAAAGCTATTAATTTGGCGTCAAATAATCTAGAGGGACAAATACATCCTGAAATTCTTTCATTGAAATATTTGTCCCTTCTCTCGCTTGGTGGCTTAACCAACATCAATGGGGCAATGGAGATATTAATGCGTTGCCATAGTCTTCAAACTTTGGTATTCGTTCAAAGGTAATGCCAGCTAGTGAAGACATGCTTGATTACGGTCGTTTCCAAAATCTTCGAATTTTGAGTTTTATTAATTGTGAGTTCATTGGTTAAATGCCTTTATGGTTATCAAAACTCAAGAATATGGAGATTTTGTGTTTGAGATGTAGTAGAATTACAGGGCCAATTCCTAGATCCCTGGGGACTCTTCCCAAACTCTTATTCTTGAGCTTGGCAGGCAACCAAATTTCCGGTGAAATTCCAAAAGAACTTTGTGGACTCCCAAGGTTGCTACATGAACCGACCACAACTCAAGTAGATGATTATATTGACCTGCCTATGTTCTCCCCTGCAGACCTAAACTGCCTGCGAATATTTTTCTTTTCTCCACCAACAGTAGACCTATCTCTCTATCACATTCATGGCAGAATACCTACTGAGATCGGCCAATTACACCTTGTCCACAACTTGGATCTTAAAGGTAACTACTTTTCCAGCAACATTCCAGAACAAATATCCAACCTAAACAATCTAGAGAATTTGCGTCTTTCCATGAATCATTTGTCTGGAAGCATCCCATTGTCATTGGCAAGCCTTAATTTCTTAAAATATTTCAATGTCTCGTACAATAATCTTGAAGGACCAATCCCAACAAGCACTCAGCTCCAAAGTTTCAATGCTTCTGCATTTAAGGGGAATACAAAACTGTGTGGTGCTCCACTTCCGAATGAGCGTCTACCAATTAAGGGCATTGATGGAAATAGCAAGAACAACCAAGGCGTGGGCAATGAGCATGAATTTCCATGGTTGTATATTTTCACCATACTAGGTTTCATCGTAGGATTTTTGGGAGTGTTTGGTTCTTTAATTGTTAACAAGACATGAAGATATGCATATTTTAAATTGTTAGACAATGTACAAGATAGGCTCTATGTGATGATTACAGTGCGTATGACAATGATGAAAAGAAGGCTTAGAGGAAACTATATTGTACTTTTCATTGTACATCTTCGGTTTTCTTTTCATACCGAAGACTACAAGAATATGTATACTTCTGATGTTTTCTCTATGTAAAAATTAATACTAGTAGCACTTTTAAGGGTGATTCTGTCAAGGGTGCGTGCTTGGCGTTTATCTATGTTTTTAATATCCCTAGCTTGTGTATGTTGAAATTGTGGAGCCAAAAATATTCACTAGGCGACACGTGGACTTTTGGATAAAAGAGGACAAAAATACCCTCGAGGCATACCGGGTTTCCTACACGCGAGCAGTAGAGAATCATTTTTTCAACCAAGTCAAAAGTGCCCAAAATAGGTATCAACTTAAAGCCTAATTTATTCATATATTTCCCATTTCATTATTTAGCTAATCAATTAGCTAAATAATATACTTATTCCTTTCATATTTCATAAAATCATAATAATTGACTAATTAAGGAATTAATTACCTAATCAATCCCTTAATTGTCAATTTGAAACATCCATTCAAACCTAAAAAATAGAATAGGGCCGGCTACCCCATTCAAAACCTAATACATCACCTTTTTTCTACCTTTTCCATCATCTCTTCCCTTTTATTAGCCAATTAACACCATAAAGCACAAAAACATTTCCTTTCATATTTAATTAGCCAATTAATTGGCTAATTAAACCTAAAATAAACCCTAAAATCTCACCTAGTAGACCGGCCACATTCCCTCTCTTTGCTCCACACCTTTTCAAATTTCTTCCACTATATTAGCCAAATAATGATAACCATTCAATTTAGTAACTTCCCATTTATTTCTATTGTATTTTATTAGCCAATAAAGTGGCTAATAAAACCAAAAATTCACCCAAAAGCACACAAAGGGGCCGGCCCTTTTCTTGAAAATGTGGACCATTTTGGTCCTATAAATAGTCACCCATTTCTACCAAACATTCATTCCAAACCTCTTGCAAAAATTCAAAAACACTCTAAACACTATTTCTCTCTAAATTTCTAACTTTGGCATCGGAGGTTCTTCAGCCAAAGCCCCCCCCCATTCATCGTGGGCGCGTGAGGCTTTTGGCCTTAACCTAAGGTGCTAATTGTTTTGTAGGTGCAAAATCGTCCAAGATCGAAGAGGAGAAAATTTGCATCCACAAATTGGTGCTTTCATTGAGAGTTGAAATCCATACTCGTAGAAGACTCTCGCACAAAAAAGGTTTTTTCTTTATTTTCTAGTCCATTTGAATATTTTTCATACGTTCTTATTATTAGAATTTTTTACTTGCAAAGGTTATTTGATAAAACGTATAAGCAAAATATAATGGCTAGAAATTTAGAAAATTCCACAAGTGAAAATTCTAATGTTCAAGAAATGGGATTGCGGAGATCCGTGAGGCTAAATGCGACAATAAGGGGAGCGGCATCATCATCACGAGCTTCCACCATGGGAACCACCGTGGTGGCTACTTCGGTAGCTACCCGCGGCGAGGTCCATGGTGCCTTCACCACGGCCACCATGGGAACCACCGCGGTGGCTACTTCGGTAGCCACTCGTGGCGAGGTCCATGGAGCCTTCACCACGACCCGGAGATCCGTAAGGCAAAATGCGACAATAAGGGGAGCGGCATCATCACCACGAGCTTCCACCATGGGAACCACTGTGGTGGCTACCTCGGTAGCCACCCACGGCGAGGTCCATGATGCCTTCACCACGGCCACCATGGGAACCACCACGATGGCTACTTCGGTAGCCACTCGTGGCGAGGTCCATGGAGCCTTCACCACGGCCCGAGCCGTGCCATCCAAGGCTCACGGTACCAAGACCACGATCCAAGCCGTGCCATCCAAGTTCACGTGGACCCAAGCCCAAGCCTCGCATTCACATGCACCGCGCATTGAGCAACCTGCTCCCGTGATCCAGCCTGCTCCCGTCGAGCAACCCACTCCCGTGGCCCAGCCTGCTCCTGCCAAGCAGCCTACTTCCGTGGCCCAGCCTGCTCCCGCCAAGCAACCTGCTCCTGCCAAGCAGCCTGCTTCCGTGGCCCAGCCTGCTCCCGCCAAGCAACCTGCTCTCGTGACCCAGCCTGCTCCTAACGAGCAGCCCACTCCCGACGAGCAGCCCACTCTCAAGGCCCACACTGCTCCCGTGGCTTGCCAAGCAGCCCAAGTCGGCCCAAGACTATCTCAACCATCCGGACCTACCATCGAGCCGGGGGCATTCTCACCATATTTTTTCACGGATTTGACATTTCCCAACTCAAATCTCGCGCCCGGAGTCTACCACCTTTCCACTGCCCAAGGAGGCGCATTCCTTCCAAGCTCTTCCAATCCAAATGGCGAACAACACTTGTCTCGACAAGTCATAGAGTTGACGAGCGCCCTTGCACAACAGAAAACCTTGGTGAATAAACTTTTGCAACGTATCGGGATCCAACGTGCCCCGGACGAGGTATCCCGAAGTAGGACAAGGGCAGACGAACATTTCCAGCAGCGTCCCGGTAAGCAGCCACTCGACCAGCCACGAGCCGAACGTTTGGGCAGTGTACATTCCCGTCTTAAAGCGCGAGGGAGCATGCACTCTCGACTAGGCCCACGGATGAGCATACATTCACGGTTGGGGTCATACTCCGATAGTTAACATGAGCAACCTTCCGGGCAAAGTGTCTATTCGCAGCTAAGCCCACAAGGAGCGTCCTCCACCTCACATCAGAGTAGGCAGCACGACGGACGGAGAGAAGCAGTCACTCAATCCAGCTCAAGTTCAACCAGCAGCCTGCGAAGAACTCGCTCGCCTACTAGGAACGCACCACATGCACTGCATTCGCGGCATAGACGAGCCAAACACATGGAAGAGCAGCCTAGACCAGCAAGTCATGACTGGGGGCAGCCGAGAGCTCCGCTACCCCAACAAAGGCAAATTCAGGAAGAAGTAGAGAGACTCTTGACCAAGCGATTGCATGATTTCCAACGCAACGAGGTCACCGACGAGGCACTACGACGGAACATGACCAACATAAGCAGGTCACCCTTCACGGACGAGATCGAGCAGGCAGAGCCTCCACGAGAGTTCAGCATGCCACATTTCACATCTTTCAAAGGGGATGAAGACCCGGAGAGACACTTAAAGCGCTACCGAAGCGCAATGATCCTTTATCGAAACAACGATGAGCTTATGTGCAAGATATTCGCCACCACTCTACAAGGCGAGGCGCAAGATTGGTTCTACACCCTGCCGTCACAATCCATCCGGAATTTCTACGAACTTTCTTTTGGTTTTCACCAAAGAATATTCATCCTATCGCTCGATCAAAAAGAAATCTGATCATTTGTTCAACGTCAAGAAGAACCCAAAGGAGTCAATTCGCGACTATGTGAGGAGGTTCAAAGTAGAGAAGGCAAAAATAGTCGGATGCAACGACTCGATAGCTAGAGCAGCCTTCCAAAAAGGACTTCCAGCAGACCACACGCTATTTGGAAAATTGATCATGAAAGAAGATCTAACTCTGGCAGACTCTTTTGCTTTGGCAGAGAAGTATGCACTTTGGGATGAGGCTCGCCAATGCACATTCAAGGACTTGAAGAAGTACCCGACATCACCTCCCTAGAAGCAGCGGAGGACTTGTTCACATGTTTGACGATATCTAAAGTAGCAATAAGCTCTACCATCATGCGAGAAGAGATGGGGGCCTGACTACCTGTATTCCACAGTTACCTGTATTCTACAGTTCAAAAGCTCTCATCGATGTTATTAAAAATTCAAAAGCTAACTTTGGTGATAGTTGTTGCAACCCAGAAGCACAAGTTTTACTTTCAAACGCATGCAATCATCCTAATAACGTACTATTCTGCCCAATCCAGACGCGCGACGATAAAGGCGTAGACCCTGGCAGATGTAAAGTTTTCTGACAAACGCAACACTGGAAAGACACACTCGAAAGCAAGTTTTGTCCTCGTCACCCTAAAAGATTCTACATAGGAGCAACATGTACCGGCAGTTGAGTACCATTTCTTGCTGCGCATCACACGGCCCTAGCTGACCCTTGCTCAATGATTCAACTCTAGAGTGGCCCAATACCGGCAGTTGAGCATCTCCTGTTGCGTATGACATGGCCCCATCTCCACAGCTCCCTACTGCGTCTTCACGCTGAGCCTAGGTGACGCAACAGAGCGGCCCAACGATGCCTCAGAAGTAGCCGAGCACACTCTAGCTGCGCCTACCCCACCCGATGGAGACTTCTGGCATTTGCATGTCGACGACACAGAAAAGCCTTCATCACTGCCGGCAGAGAAGGCTCCAAAAAGATGGATCCCATATGGGAAGGTCCGTACAAGAACAGCAGAGTAGGGGGCAAGAGTAATTACACCCTCATCACCATGAAGCGGCAAAAAGATTGAAAATAAATGGATGGCCTACAATCTGAAGAAGTACCATGTGTGACCTCCCGCTACATCAAAACCCGAAGACTCAATAAGCTCGACGGGCACCACCTCACAAGCTGAGGACTATCCAGTTGTTATGCAGTTCCTACTTACAGCTAAAGTTCTCGTTCGTTTCACTCGTTTTTCAATGAGGAATTTAGAAGTAATCACAACTTGGCTTGGCTGCATGCTTACAACAACTAATCACTCCTGCACTTCAAAAGAAGACTGCGCCCTTCTTAGGGACTCATCGCAGAAATTGCGCCCCCCGAGGGACCAACTATGCTCTCCAGTGCGAGAGGGTAAACCAATTCTCCGACACCCATATGGGTCAGCTCTCCAAGACGGGAGGATAAACTTTACACTCCGAATATCCAGACGTGGATGAGCCTGGCTGTCCTAGTATAACTAGATGCACGATGGCTTGCGCCGGGATTCCTAGAAGTAGCCGCAATGGTCTTTTTCAAGACTTAGCTAACTGAAGGATTTTGGGTCTCTTGGCCTAATCCGTGGGGAACCGGGCCCTAGAGACGGAGAGGGCACATTACGCAGTACATCCGATGGACGGCTGCCCTGGAATCCTAAAGCTGCTACCGAGTGCACTAAGGTAGCCTACGGATTCCGGAAGACTGCCTACGGCTTGCCCTTCGAGCAGTGAAGCCGCACTAGACTTATACAACCGCACATTCTTGTGAAAGGTTAGACAAGCTAGCGCGCATATACGAAGTTTTATCCACTGCCGACATGCTACGTAGTCGATAAGCTTCACCTCTGCCAAGCGCGGAACAACCTACACCAAGTCCTAAAGTGTTGTGATATTTGCTACGCAACCTACGGAATTGAAGAAAGTCAAAGTTAACAGCCTAGTGGTTACGCGGACTTGTCTGCTTCTGTAAGTAAGGCATCCGGCTGCCAACCCTATGGCTAACAACTTTGCAAAAGTTCTACACCAACACCTACGGCTGCATAGGCTACGCGAGTTTGTCTGCTTATAAAAAAGTAGCATGCCTGCCACTGGTCTATCAAGTTTAAAGGTTAGGGCATGAACAAAAGAAGTGAAGATGAAGAAAAACGAAGGAAAACATGTTTATAAACAACTAGCAAAGGTTGAAGGAGTTCAAGCAAAACAAAAGCTACAAGGAAAAACAAAGAAAATCCTAAAGGCTACCTAAAATACTACACTACAGCAGCTTGGACATTCCACGACTACTCGGTCGCCACACATTCAACAGCCGTAACGCTCTTAGCAGCGGCATCATCCGGCGCTTCATCCCCGGCTGCCCCAGTCTGGGCACTAACTTCTCCAACTACTTCACCAATGGAAGCCTTAAAAGTAAAAGCAAGCAAGTCTTCCGGAGAAATAGAGAAGCTCATCCACTCTCTTCTTAGCATAAGTAGCGAAGCGAAGCTCAGAAATTGCAAGCTTAAGATCTTGAATCTGAGGCGAATCAATCTCAGCAGCAAAGGGAGCAGGCTTTGGCGCCACTTTAGCAGCAGAGTCCACCTTACCACTCTTCATAATAGCAAGTCTCTACAAAGGTGAACCGGACTTGGCTCCCAAAGAACGTCCTGGTACAGACTTCGGCACTGGGGGCATGATAAAACCTTTACGCTGAGTAATCTTATCCACAATTGTACTAGCCATTCTCAACATGGAAGACGCCACATGCTCAGATCTAGCAGCCTTACATTTCTTCCCATTGGAAAATCATGTCAATCACATACCTCTCGGTAGCAAGCGGACCCTCATGAGCAGCAGAAGAAGTCTTCAGTTTTTTCTTAACTGGCATCTCATGAGCAGGCGGGGAAGATCTCTTCTTTCCATCTTCATTCATAGTAAGCTCCACGACAGCGATCAGACGAGCCAATGCATCCACCTTGATCCTCTTTACCTCCTCTTTCTGGAGCAGCCCATCTTTCTTTCGGCAAAGAGGACTAAGCAGCCAACGACATTCATGGTACTCAGCAGGGGAGCTCAACCCAGCATTCCAACAGGCAGGAGGCCTGCATGCCCAACATTCCAGCAGCCCATGAGACTCGCAATCTCCTTATTTCTCTCAATCACCAGCCTGGCCCGAGTCAGGTCCAAGAGCCCAAAGAACATGAGCCATGCGGCTCGCCTAGCACTGCGCCCCAGCACCACAATCCGCGACCCTAGTTGCACAAGCTTCCTTTTGGCTCAAGCCAAGCCAAGCTGCCCAAGCAGTGGTCCCTGCCACAACATCTCCTCGGCCCATGCCGAGCCAACTCCTGGCCCCTGCCAGCCTATGTGCCGCACCACCCCGACGGCTGCCCCGCAATAGCACTATCCAAGAATAAGGCAAGAATAATTAAAATTTTCTTACATCGGTGCGGCACGAAGAAGACGAAGAAAGCAACGAAAGACGGTCCTTTGCACGGGCAAGATGTAGAAGATTGCTAGAGGAGGGGGAACAAATATCCTCTAAGCTATCTCTCTCTTGTAGGGTAGAATAAATCGCTCTCCAAAGTTGATTTAATAACCCACTTAAGGTGGACTTAAATAGGCTTTGAGAGAAATTTATTTCCCTTTCCTAGAAGGATCTAATTTCCTATTAAAGAGAGAATCAACATCAAAATAGGAAGCAGTCTTAAGTTTCCTAAAGCAAGAAGATCTCTACACCTGCTGCCCTTTTTTGCGAGCAGCCCAACAGGTGTGGGGGCATTTGTGGAGCCAAAAATATTCACTAGGCGACACGTGGACTTTTGGACAAAAGAGGACAAAAATACCCTCGAGGCATACCGGGTTTCCTACACGCGAGCAGTAGAGAATCATTTTTTCAACCAAGTCAAAAGTGCCCAAAATAGGTATCAACTTAAAGCCTAATTTATTCATATATTTCCCATTTCATTATTTAGCTAATCAATTAGCTAAATAATATACTTAGTCCTTTCATATTTCATAAAATCATAATAATTGACTAATTAAGGAATTAATTACCTAATCAATCCCTTAATTGTCAATTTGAAACATCCATTCAAACCTAAAAAATAGAATAGGGCCGGCTACCCCATTCAAAACCTAATACATCACCTTTTTTTCTACCTTTTCCATCATCTCTTCCCTTTTATTAGCCAATTAACACCATAAAGCACAAAAACATTTCCTTTCATATTTAATTAGCCAATTAATTGGCTAATTAAACCTAAAATAAACCCTAAAATCCCACCTAGTAGACCGGCCACATTCCCTCTCTTTGCTCCACACCTTTTCAAATTTCTTCCACTATATTAGCCAAATAATGATAACCATTCAATTTAGTAACTTCCCATTTATTTCTATTGTATTTTATTAGCCAATAAAGTGGCTAATAAAACCAAAAATTCACCCAAAAGCACACAAAGGGGCCGGCCCTTTTCTTGAAAATGTGGACCATTTTGGTCCTATAAATAGTCACCCATTTCTACCAAACATTCATTCCAAACCTCTTGCAAAAATTCAAAAACACTCTAAACACTATTTCTCTCTAAATTTCTAACTTTGGCGTCGGAGGTTCTTCAGCCAAAGCCCCCCCCCCCCATTCATCGTGGGCGCGTGAGGCTTTTGGCCTTAACCTAAGGTGCTAATTGTTTTGTAGGTGCAAAATCGTCCAAGATCGAAGAGGAGAAAATTTGCATCCACAGAAATATTATGTCATTTAAGACTACCAGATGGCTTAGAGAATGGGTATTGAAGCGTGATGGCATGACAGAGTCATTCTCTACAAATATTTGCTTGAACAATAAGAGTCTGAAGAGAGAATTATATAGCACGGTATGGAAGACTACATGACGTTGTGCAGGAATAAGTTGTTCAATTAAATATATTAATCTAGTTAGGTTGAAGATTTTCTTATGTTTTTTTATTTTTCTTCTTATGTTCATATTTTGAAAGTTGAAATATTACAAATTTGAATGTCTACTTCGAGCATGTCGAGTCATATTCTTTCTCACCATGCTTTCCTGTGGGGAAAGTTTATGGTTTAAGGTTTCAAGGTGTGGGCCGGGAAAGTTCTTGGATGTGTTTAGCTTCATTCCGGTTTGATAGATATGTTTAAAAGGTCAAAATGAAATTAAATTGCAGCTCTATAAAAATAAGGACATATGGCGAAATTTAAATGAAGGTATTATGGCTGATATGGTACTACTGTACAAGATAATGTAAATAGAATAACACAAAACATCTGAACCCAAACGTGAATATCAAAAACTATAACTGTGTCTTTTTATAAAACACGCGGCCTGATTACCATCAGAATCTTACTATTACAAAGCATAAACTGCTCATTGCATGATTTACGTCGGCACGATGTCGAAGAACCAACTCATGTGCTTATTTATGTAAAAACCAGTTTCAAATAGTTTTATAATTACACAATTTGGGTCACACCCGACCCGTTTCGGCCCAATACAGCAGAAATGGTTTCTCCTTATTGAGATTTTGAATTAGAATGTGCAGAGAATTGGGGCGAAAGAAGGAGCTGAAAAAATGGTGGAGAAGAAAGGAGGCTCCAAGTCGAACGTTGCAATCATTCATCCCGATCTGGGCATCGGTAACTCCTTCTTCTTCTCTTTTCCTTCTGTTGTTCATGAAAATTGTGGAGGAGCTTTTGGGATGGAGTTTTTGATGTTGTGAATGTGATGGGTAGGTGGAGCTGAAAGACTGATCGTCGACTAAAGTTCACGTTTTCACTTCCCACCACCGATAAAAATCGATGCTTTGAGGAGACCGTTTCTAGTGTGTGGCAGTGCATGGCTTTCTCGACTTCAATTCTATGCTTTGATCAAATAAATCATTTTTTCATCAATAGTATCAGTAGTACGAGAATTGAAAGGTCGTGATTGAATTGAAAAAATACTGTTTGGATCAAAACCTAAACGTTGGGCCCAAGGATGGAGTCGGCCCAAAAGGAGGCCTGGAGGAATAGAAGATCAAGGCCCGGCCGAAACTGAGGAAAGCAGGAAAGGGCCTTTTCTGACTTGATACAATTCATAAGGGCCACTTGCCTACCTACCCAAGGACCAAGTGGTGTAGACTGATCAGACTGCACAGCCCATAAAGTACTTTATGGTGGCATTACATGTAATAAAGCTGATGAGTCATCACCCTCAGACCGCATTCGGGCAAAGTTGTCGCTATAGGAGCCAAACCGAGTCGTCTATAAAAGGAGGAAGAGAAGATAGGAATAAGGACAATCAATCAAACAAACAAAAGCACAAACTCTACTCAAAAAGCCAGATTTGCCTTTCAAAACGAAGCTGTAGTCAGCCCAAGCCTTCATCCCCCGCGGGATAATCTTTTCTCTTAACCTCTGTAATAGCTCTGCTACCTTGTTCGAACTTGTTGTAGTATCGATTCACCTTTTGTATTCTCCTTTCCCCCTTCCTCCCTCTAAGCTTTCAGACCTTTGACAGAACTACAAAGATAGGGACCTGCAAGACGATCAGCCTTAATTGATAAGGTTTAATCTTGCCCGACCTGCTTTGCTCTGTCTTTGTCTTCTCTTTCTTTAAAGTCTAGCAATATGTTGTATACTTCCAGTTATATGCAAGTTGTTTCTAGCAAAATCACGATGACAAAGCTTTCTCAGTACTTGGATCCGATTTGAATATATCTTCAGTGTTTAAATCAGATCCAAGTCCTAAGCCCTCGGGCATGTAAATCTGATTAGTTTAAAAGTCCTTGGCCTCAAGGCATAAAAAAGAACTTTATGTGGACTTAACCCATCCACGACAATCCTTGATAAACGAGAAGTCCGAAGTTACTTGGGGCGCAAATAATCGATCTACCTCGTGGTTTTGTTTCTATTATATCATGATTATCATAGAACGCTTAAGTATGGAATGGATTCTGATAGGAAGCCTCAAGGCCTACACCTAAGGCCCCACAAAGGCACTTATTTGGATTCATTCTATTCTGCGGTCTAGATGGTTTGAGTATAAGAACGGACTCTAATGGGAAGCCTCAAGGCCTACACCTAAGGCCCCACAAAGGCACCTATTTGGGTTCGCTCTACCTCTCAGACTCGGATAAACAGAAATATAATAGTTATAAGACTCCGACAACCATAAAGACCAAATATGATATGTTCAAGTACTGGTTTAGTTTGACAGGAAACCTCAAGGCCTACACCTAAGGCCCCACAAAGGCACCTGTTAAATCTAACACGGTTTCTCGGGCATATACATATTCACAACTAAAACTTGACAACCATTTTACATCTGCCATGCTAAAGATGGCAGTGGCACGCCTGAGCACCCAAATGTTAACCTTAATTGTGAGCCTCAAGGCCTACACCTAAGGCCCCACAAAGGCACCTCTCAAAGTTAACGTTGTCCTTCTCTTTCAGCCTTGCCCGAAGAGTCTTGCCTGACGAGACTTGCCCGACAAAGCCCGACAGGAAAGCAGAAGCTCGACAGCAGCCCTCAACTGGCGCCGATCTCCCAGGGGAGCTGTGTGCTCGTTGGCCAGGAAGTCTTGCCCGACGGAAATTCCTGCGACGAACAAATACTATTTTTTTATAATTGACAATCTAATGGACAAAAAGGCGGATGGATAATTGCCTCTACACCTGTCGCAAATTGGTTTTGGGTTGAATGCTCACATTCTAATATGGTAAATGGGAGCTTCATCAAATAGGGTAATATGTATGTAGATGGATGTTAGGCCTTGGGGTTAGAAGGTGGTTTATACGTTTCGCTTCTTTTAGGCCCTTTGGGAATGTATAAGAGTTGGAACAAACACAACATGTTTTCCTTTCTTTTGTTTTTATTTACCAGTTTCGCGTTGATCAACTGTCATTCAAGATCACTGCATAGTTTGATGTTATACTGTCATTTGGTTTCACAGGTATCTTTCCAGTTACTATATATGGTGCCTTCCTACCCCCAGGGCTGGCCCAGGCCCAGTGCAAGCAGGGCGACCGTCCGGGGTCCAAAAAAATTAGGGGCACCAAAATTATTAAGGCGGTATATTTATATATGTTTTTATAAGAGTATAAATTTATAAAATTTGGTTCAAAGACATAGAAATTTAACTAGAAGTGGTGGTTTGTCATTTGAAAATAATGAGAAGGTCTTGGGTTCAAAACACCAAGTGTGCTTATTTACTCTCCATTTTTTACAAATTTCTTTTTATAAGAGTATAAATTTATAAAATTTGGTTAAATGATCAAGAAATTTAATTAGAAACAATGATTTTTATTGTTTAAAATTAACATGAGGTTCTAAGTTTGAAATGCTATGTGCATGTTTATTCTTTTCAATTTTTTAAAATTTTTGTTTGGTTGTTAATTTATTTTTAGTTACTATCTATTAGCTATGTGGGTTGTTATTTTTAAATATTCGTTTTAATTCAAGTCTAATCTTCAACAAAGAGTAATACGTAGACCAAATTTGCAAATTATAAGACGTGTCATCAAAATGTTTAATTTAGTGCCCATTCATTAATAATACATATCAATTAAAGACTCGAGAACATCATTATTTTTTAGTACCATATTGACAAGGTTAGTAAATAAGAAAAAAAAAACACCTCACGATTTATTCAAAAACACATTCAATGGAAAACAAAACTCATCATCTATCTACTTGTAAGCCCGAAGTTTTTTTGTTTCCCTCTCTCAATACAAAATAAATTAGTCTTTCTGTGTTTCTAAATTATTGAATTTGAAGTGTTTTTCTAAGTATAATTTTATCGATGTCTTATGTGTGAAAATAAATAATTTTCTTATATGAAGTTATGGCACTTTTTTTAAAGTCGTCCCGGGCCTCAAAAATCTATGGACCGGCCCTGCCTACCCCGACATATATTCTATCGACTCCATGCTTTGTGTGGATATATACGATGCCTTTCTATTGCTCTCTGCAAGCTGTTCACGTGGCCATCGTTTGATGTAATACTAGCAGATCAGGTTTCTGTTGTCATCCCACTGCTGAGGCTTAAGAAGGCAACAAGGGTATTTGCACCTATTTCGTGTGAATTGTTATCTGGTAACTTCTGGTAGTAGAGTTGTTTAATGCATCTTTCTGTCCAGGTTTTGTTTTAGGACCAATCCCAACAAGCACTCAGCTCCAAAGTTTCGATGCTTCTGCATTTGAGGAGAATTCAAAACTGTGTGGCCCTCCACTTCCGAATGAGTGTCTACCAATTAAGGGCATTGATGCAGATAGCAAAAACAACCTAGGTGTGGACAATGAGCATGATTTTCCATGATTGTATATTTTTACCGTACTAGGTTTCATCGTAGGATTTTGGGGAGTGTGTGGTTCTTTAATTGTTAAGAAGATAGGGAGATATGCATTTAAATTATTTGACTATGTACAAGATAGGCTCTATTTCATGATTACAGTGCGTGTGAACATGATGAAAAGAAGGCTTAGAGGAGACTAGATTGTGCTTCTTATCGGTTTTCTTTTCATACCAAAGACTACGAGGATATGTATATTACCTTTTGCTTTAGGTCTATGTCCCTCTTTTTTTCCTTGTATTTTCTTTTATAAGAAGGGTAAGGTAGTTTCCTGTATTTTATTTTTATTGTTTTATGAGGGTGTTTATCCCCCTTACTAAGATTGTTAGGATATGTAGACTACCTTGTCCCTTTTTTTTATTGTATTTTCTTTTGCAAGAAGGGTAAGGTTTATGTACCCTCATTTCTTGTAATTTTTTTTTGTTTTGTGTGGGGTAATGTTTATTCCCCTTACTAATGTAACTGTCTTTTTTCATATCAAAATATATTAAACTAAGAGTGCACAATGTGGGATATACTCTTTTTACAATGCATGCAGTGTTAGAGCATTGATAAACGTGCAGAAATGTAAAGAGTATATGCACAAAAATAACATAAACAACCTACATTATTGAAAGTGAACGTCAGAAACTGCAAGTGATCCTCGTCTCCACTAGAGTACAACTACTAACTCCTGAAGAGCTTCAAAACAAAAAGGTGTGACTAGGCAAAAATAAAAGTTTTCTAGAACCTTGCTTTTTGGAATATAGTAACCCCTCGTTGTACAAACTGATAAGGACTTGGACCACCTACAAAAGTTGGGATAAAAACACTTAAAAATACTTGCAAGAGAACAAGGTAGTTGTAGTATAAATGGCTCAAGCAATGTCGTTTTCCGTAGGGATTATTTAAAACAATTTATGCAAAATTAAAATCTTAGTTAATTATTTGAAAACGAAGATTGGAAAAGGTTGACTTAATTACCTAAATTAAGAAAAATGAAATTAGTTAAAAGGGTTAACTAAAAGCTGCAATTTCAAAGAAGGAAAAAGGAAACAATTTTTAGAATTCAAAGTGAGAAAGTACTAGGATTCCGCCGTCATCTTAACAATGCTATGTAGTTTTACCAATTACTTATGAATTACACATGTGCAACTTTGAAGGTTGGGTTTTCCTTATGCATATTCTACTTGTGGTATTCAAGCTAGAACGTATATCAAACATGCAATATGTCTGTGGCATTCAGATCAAATATAAACATGCATGACTCATTACGCTTTGTGAAACCATTTGAAAAACTATGCAACCCCAAAAACGTGGCATTCGCCCTAAGTGAAATTACAATTATCAATCACAAGAAGCAATGTTCAATCCTCCGGTGGCATTCCGACCGAATTGCATCCGATTACTTATCTAAACATCCTAATGGTAGCTAAACATTAAGATATAGAGACAATTTAAACACAATGATTAATAATTCAAAGTATGTATCTATAATATCATAAGCAATTAAATAAAGACTACATATTCATGCTAAGTCTCAAGGCATCGCCCTAACAAATAGAAATTAGTTATGAACAACCATAAAACAAAATGAATTTTATTGAAATAGAAAAAATGATAGAAAACACCTTGAAATACAAAACGTCAAAGCCTAACTAAGTTCTCCCAAATTGATGCGTACCCATTCTAATGGCTAAAAAGCCTTATTTATACTACTACAACATAAAGTCCTACTTAGAAAAGGTCTTCTAAAACTAGGAAACATAATAAAATAAGATAATTAGGAAATAAAAGGTTTCTTATTTGACCTGAAATTTGGACTTCTCAAAAAATCAGACTTTTGACCCATCAAATCAACTCCGATTTGGTCTCAAAATGTCTCTTTTGAAAGCTGAAGACGTCCTCTACAAATCCTCAGAAGTAATCTTTCTCAAAATATGCAATCTTGACTTTCAAAATACCAAAAACATCCAAAAATATTAATCTGGGAAAGCTGCGCGCTAGACCTTCTTTTCTTCACCATGGTCAAACCGGCTTGGTAGAAAAATCTAAAACTTGAGACAATCATATTGAAAGGCACATGAACATCCTCTAATTGGAATCACTCTAAAATTCATTCATTTGATCACATTTTACTCTAAAGGAAGTCAAATGTCCTACATTGAAAATACATAACAAAGTATCAAAATTCTACCAAAACAACCAATAAACTATAACCAAGAATAAGGTAAAATATATGGTATAATATCAACTCATCAAATACCCCCAAATTTAGCATTTTGCATGTCCTTAAGCAAAACAAAACTAGAAAATAAAAGAAAGACTAAGAAACTTAAACAAAATTTACTAAGACACAAAAAAATTCACCTTCAAATTGCAACTCATAGAAAACGTTAAAAATTAGAACATCTTTCCAAAAGTTCCAACCAATCCCACTACAAAGTCTAAGCCATTTAGAATCAATTAGAAAAGAATTCATGAATTTCCTTTGGTGTAGAGTGAGCCAACATAGTTAAAGAGACACGACTAAAAGTCTTACCTCTCGTCCTCTTTATTCACTACTTCACACATAATAACCTCAAAAAGATCTTTTCTTTTTTTTCTTTTCTTTTTTTTTTCAATTTTTTTTCTTTTTCTAGTAACAGTGGTGGTCGTGCAATGTCAGTTCACTTAAGCTTTCGGTCCAATCCATGTAACGAGCTTTAGGTCAATGACTCCCAAAAAAATGTTCTAAAAAACGTTAGGTGCTAGTCGCGAGGCGGACTGGGGCCTAACAACTAGACGGCTAGGCGGATTTAAGTAAATTTACTATATAATATGTAAATAAACATTGAATAATATGTTATTTCTTAATAAAAAATAATATACATCTATGTATGAAAATATGCAAGTTGGGCCTTGTATTCCTTGTTTTACCTTTGAGTAGAATTGTCAAGTCCATTTATAGATGGGCGTAATGGACCCTAACAAAAAACCCAAAGTCATCTAACTAATCCATTTATTATCTTGTTAGAATAAAACAAACCAAAGACACTTGTATTTAGGCATCCCGATTCCCAATCACCGACTTACTTTCAAAAGAAAACTGTAAGTTGCTCAGCAAAAACCATTGCCGCTGTCTGCTTATCACCATATCTGCAATTGCAGATTCATACTCTCTCTCTCTCTCTCTCGTAGACCATCGTCACACCTAAAGGAGACGGCGAAACGCACAATGCCTAGATTTCCCCGTGTCTGCCTACTTCTAGGTAGGCTATCGTATTTTCCCAAGCCGCCCAGATCGTCCAGCTTCCGTCTAGCCCGCCCAGCGACTGTTTAGCCCACCTAGACGTCCGACTTATGCCGCCTAATAGCTTTGCCGATTTAGTAAACGATTTCGGGATAATCATGGCGGAGCACCGCCGTCTAGCGCCTAGGCGACCGCCTAGGCCGTGTTTTAGAACACTGTTCCCAAACCACTAAGGTTCTATGGCACTAGGTGTAGAACACCTAAGGACTTATTAACTCGAGCTGAAAAGGCTATAAAACCAACTAACCACCCTGCCCCATGCCAAAACTCTACTGTTTGACGTGAGAATCACTTACTGATCAGGCAGAACTGGCCCGATTACTAAGCAAAGTTTTCGGGTGGAACAATTATTACTTTATTTATAACACAAACTAAACTTTACTTTACTAAGAACAAAAATTAAAATACCCTTAGTCAAAAAGTAAGTGTTTCAATCTCACTCCCCCACAAAACCATGTTGGTGTGAACATGCAAATTTTCAAAGTATAAGTCATGAATTAGTGTCTAAGCAACAATAAATAGAAAAGACTATACTGTGGGATTAACCTTCACCATGTCCATTTGTTCTAACGTTTAAAATAATCTATGGATATTAACTTAAAGAGAATGAAAATTTTTATTGACTCAAAAATTAAAAACCTAAAATTCTATTTCCCACCCCCAAACTTAAATCACACATTATCCTCGAAGTGCAAAAAATAGAAGAATAGAAAAAATAAACTAAAACAAAAAAAATAAAAATAAACAACCACCTTAGACCATCTCCAACCCTGGGCTAAAAGCCAAATTACCCCCCCCCAAACACTCTTCAACCCATGTTAAAATTTTAGGCTAAATGTCAAATGCTATTTCTGGGCCAAATACCCCCCAGCTTTCCCCCCGGGCTAAATGCCAAATGTTTATCGGAATTTAAATTTTTTTAGATTAAAATGTTCATAAAATTAATTTACAATAATCTACATATTTTTTTTTAAAAAAAAAATTGATTTAAGAAAAAAATTAGCCTAAGTTCATTCTTTAATAATTCCGAGCTAAAATTTTAGGGCAGAAGGGTTGGAGCAGAAAAGATGTTTCTGGGCTAAAAGCTAAATTTTCCGGGCTAAAAAATTTGGCTTTTAGCCTAAGGGTTGGAGATGGTCTTAACTGACTAGAAATAGAAAGACGAAAATAAAACAAAAGACAAAGCAGAACAAAGTATAAAATGATACAAAACGAAAAATAAAATAAAGGGAATGGAAGTGGACGCACCTGGGTTCGACGACAGGACCTGGAGCTGGGGAAAGGCAAATTTTCCAGGCGCTGGGATCGAACTCGTGACCTGGGGGCAGGAATAGGAATGGAGAAAGCCTCTGCCCACTCACGTGCGAGCACGCTCGTGCCAATAACCCTTACCGTTGGTATACACAAACTAGGTTTCAGCCCCATTACCTTCATTTCCAAACCTAACACCAAGAGGGCTCTCTTCTTTTCTCTTAAACCTAAAATAAAAACCGAAACACCCAGCCCTCGTCATTTCTACTCCTCGCGATGCCTTCTCAGCCAAAACCCAGAAGCACCCCCTAAATGCACAGCACCGAGTTCCATTGAGTCCACTACGCTTGCAAACGGAGTTGCTGGCATACTGAAAATTTGAGAGTCCAAAAGGTAAACCCTCATCCGAATTTCTTTGCTGTTGATCTGCACCGCTCAGTTGGAGAGAAAAATAACACATGCATGCTCTGATCTGTGCGCAGGAAAACTCGAGTGACAGAGAACTGAAGCTTTTTCGCAGAGTCCACGATTTTCAGATCGAAAAGGAAGGTAAATAGCTGGCAACCCCCAAGCTTGTTTGTAAAACAACTATTTTATTGAAATGTGAGAGAGAGTGAGTGAAAGAGGGTCCAGCGGTATGGAGGTCAGCACAGCAACCCCACTGTAAGCATTTCAGAATTCAGACTCCAGTTCGCATTCCTTTTATGTTTCTGCACTTTAACGTTGATCTTGAATGCAAAGTTGTGATGAATGGATGGTTGAATGCGTTCTGAGGTGAGTGGATGAATGCTGTTGAATGCATGATTCAGTCTATTCCCGTATTTGGTTCAAATTCAACCTGCATAAAATCACAAAATTAAAATTGCACTAGAATAAATTCCAAATAAAATACTTATTAACTTAAAAAAAAATTCTGTTTTTTGTGTTTTTCAATTTTCTGAATTTTTTTAATCTTTTTATTTTTGTGAAAAAGAATATAAGGAAGAAAACAAAATAAACACAAATAAGAAGAATAGAGTTATAAAAATTGGGTTGCCTCCCAATTAGCGCTTTAGTTGACATCTATAGCTAAACAGATTTGAAAGAATCTGGTGATCGCGTGATTTGTTCTTTTAGAGCCAATCATTCATTGGCAGCATCAGAGGGTAAAAGTAGGTATGGAATGAGTTGATGTTTATCAATTATGTGTTTCGGTTCAGTGGTTGAATCCTTTATATTTGCCCTTCTATGTGAATGAATCTTCGTAATCAAATAAGGCTGTTTCCAGTGAGGTTTATGTTTTCGTTGAGCTGCCTTGAACCTTGTATTTAATTCCCACAATTTTTGTACAGGTCAAATTTTGACAAAGGATTGGGCTATCGTTAAGCTCTTCACACTTGCCCTTATAGAATTTAGCATGCTCATAAAATTGGCCCCAACATTCTTGAAATTTGATGGGCTCTACTGTTGGCTTTTTTCTTTCAAGAACCAAAACTTTTTTATCAATAGACTGCCCTGTATCCAAAATGGTTTGAGTGCTCAAAATCTGATCATGGGAATCATCAAATTCTGACTTGTTTTGAACAACATTGTCCAACTCGTCAGTTTCAACATGTTCCTGCAGCTTTGTGGGTTGCATTGCAGCCTTTTGAAAGAGAATGTGTGGTATATAGACCTGGGTAGCGGCATATTTTGTTGAAATTTCAGGATCAGTAATTTCCTCCATTAGGCTAGAGTCATCGCCAGGTGATCCTTCAATTTTGGAGTTTTCCGGCATATAGTCATAACTCGCGGCGCATTGGGCATTTGAATTACACACCATTCCTCTTAATCTTGTGGCACAATAGGCTACTCAAAAGGCTCTTGAGTACCTGTCCATCTAAAATTAGGAAGTTTTTTCAAATCTGGAGCATAGTAGTCAAAAGTGGGATTGTTCCAATGCCAATGTGAGTCGTTCCTCATATTAATATGCTCCTTAACATAGTCTGGAAAATTTCCTTTTAGGGCATTGCAAAATTTCATGGGTATTTGAACAACAAAGGACACAAACTGTAAGTTTAAATCCATAGAAACCTTCTTTTGTGAAAGAAGCCCATAAAGGTGGTCCTCTTGGTGGTGGTAGTTCCCAGCCCATCGTTGAATTGCTCCCAAAATTGACAGATTGTAACAAGGTGTTTTCTTGTGGGAATCCAAACCAATATGTTGGAGGTTCTTGTGAGAATCCAAACCAATCCATTGATGCTGAAGAATCCCAAAAAGGTGGTTGTCTTGCTGGTGGTAGTTTGCAGCCCATCATTGCACTGCTCTCAAAAATCAACAAACCTACCTAAAAAAATAAAATCAACAGATTATTTATAATAATCTCCGGCGATGGCATCAATTTCTTAATAAGAACAAGGTAGTTGTAGTATAAATGAGTTAAGCAAAGTCATTTTCTGCAGGAATTATTTAAAACAATTTATGTAAAACCAAAATCATAGTTAATTATTTGAAAACGAAGATTGGAAAAGGTTGATTTAATTACCTAAATTTAGAAATACGAAATTAAATAAAAAAGTTAACTAAAATGTGCAATTTTAAAGAAGGAAAAAGGAAACAATTTTTAGAATTCAAAGTGAGAAAGTACTAGGGTTCCGTTGTCACCTTAATAATCCTATTCCTATGTAGTTTTACCAATTACTTATGAATTACACATGCAACTTTGAAGGTTAGGTTTTCCTTATGCATATTCTATTTGTGGCATTCATGTTAGAATGTATATCAAACATGCAATCCGTTTGTGGCATTCAGATCAAATATAAACATACATGACTCATTATGCTTTGTGAAAATCCTTTGAAAAATCATGCAACCCCTAAGACGTGGCATTCACCCTAAGTGAAATTACAACTATCAATCACAAGAAGCAATACTCAATCCTCCGATGGCATTCCAACCGAATTGCATCCGATTATTTATCTAAACATCCTAATGGTAGCTACGCATTAAGATATAGAGACAGTTTAAACAAAGTGATTAATAATTCAAAGTATGCATATATAATATCATAAGCAATTAAATAAAGACTACATATTCATGCTAAGGCTCAAGGCATTATGAACAACCATAAAACAAAAGGAGTTTTATTGAAATAGAAAAATGATAGAAAACACCTTGAAATACAAAACGTCAAAGCCTAGCTAAGTTCTCCCAAATTGATGCATACCTATTCTAATGGCTAAAAAGCCTTATTTATAGTACTCCAAAACTATATTTAGTAAAGGTGTTCTAAAAACTAGGAAACATAATAGAATTAGATAAATAGGAAATAAAAAGTTTCATATTGAAAAGGTCTTCTAAAAACTGAAATTCGGACTTCTCAGAAAATCAAACTTTTGACCGATCAAATCAACTCCGATTCTTTTGAAAGCTGAAGACATCCCCTACAAAACCTCAGAAGTAATCTTCCTCAAAATATGCCATCTTGACCTTCAAAATACCCAAAATGTCCAGAAAGGTCAATTTGGGAAAGCTGTGCGCTGGGTCTTCTTTTCTTCGCCACGTTCAAACAACTTGGTAGATAATTATGATACTTTGATACAATCATCTAGGGTAAAATATATGGTATAATATCGACTCATCACAAACCCGTATAGTGGTTTTCTAAATAGGAGAGACTTACCCCGGCGAATTCAGAGAGCATGCAGGGATGACGGATTACAACACAATGCGTATTAGTGAGTGGGCATTTCTTTTCAAACTAGATAAGACCAGAAAAATTGCTCGTGCCCTGCTGCAGGTTCTCATTCTGTAATCCATTTTCAATTACACAAATCTAAAAAATGCGCATCTCAACTCAACCAATCTCCAAAAAAAACGCAAGCTCTGTGTAAAACATATCAATGTTATATTCCAAACAAAAGTATTCTAATGGCAGAAAATATAACTCCATTGAGTAACATTTAGAACAATGGGTGCCTTTTTCTTGTCCTGAAATTCAATAACCAGTTTTGAATCTTCGATTGCGCAGGTTAGCAAATCATGAAACTTGGCTGGCAGTAAAGTAAATGTGATTAGAATTCACCAAACACCAAAAAATTCAGAAAATTGTATGCATTCCTTAATCTTTATAATTCCATCTGATTCAAATTTATATGAGATCGAAAGCTCCCTTAGTTTTTCCGCACCAAAGTAAATAAAATGAAAATTCTTTGCGATTTTCGGTTCCTCCTGTTTCTCACGGCGGCGGTTTTCATCTATATCCAGAATGATACCATACCAAAGCACCTTTGGATTTGTCCACTATGCACAGCAAAAAAATTATAGAGAATAATATGGGGAAATTAGATTTCGATTCCTAATCACCAATTTTATATGCCTGAAACCTTGTTGAATTTCAGTTTTTAATCAAAGTCCTAGTACTTTGTACACATCAGCATTTAACTATTCACATATTTCCATGTTAGGTTTTTATTTTATTTATAAAAAAAATTTAATTTACAAATTCTCTCTCATATCACTCATTTTCACCGTCAAAATAATTGGAGATGATTGTAACTGAAACTCCGGGGTTTCAGTCATCCATTTCAAGCTATTCCATTTCTGATTTTTACCTTTGCATTCAAATTCATAATATTATCGACGATGTGTATCGTCAAATTCAGATTTCTTCGTACTTAGGCCATGTTTAGCATTTTCTGTATACGACACTTAGATTTTGTTAACGTTTCTGCGTAACCATCGTTAGACGTCACTGTATTTTATCTATACGTTTCCCAGAATTCAATGTTCTGTTCTTTTTTTTATCAATTACCTAACAGGAAAGGCATTAGTTCTTTTCAATATGGTTGTCTTCATCTAGGGCAAATTCGCTAAAATTAGGTGGTCTGGTCCTTTCATGGTGGCCCATCCTTCAAGTCTAATGTCATCTTCAAGTGGAAAATCTCTCTTCGAAGAATATAGGTGTTCGGAGGATTTTCTTATGTTTTAGATTTTTCCTCTTGTTCATATTTTAAAATTTGAAATATTATATTTTTAAGGCGTTTGAGACAACTGATCTCTAATATTGATATAACTTCTTAGTTTGCACAATATTTTTATATAAAAGTTTACCAAACACCCTTACATTTAAAAGCACTTTTATAAAATAAAATAAAAATTACCAAACACTCAACTGCTTTATTTTACAGATGTTTATTCTCATAGCATAGTAAAAGCAATTTTTTTTTTTTAAAAAAGTACAGCAATACCAAATTAGCCCTAAATGTGCTTTCATTAGGGGATCCTATTCTAATATTTTCTTTACTTTTAGGTTTTAGCTCTGGTTAGAGTAAAAATTAATAAAGAAATTACATAATTTGAACATGGAATGATGATGAGCGTCTACACCACGTGTAGGGTTGAGTGGTTAATTGCTCGTTTGGATTTATTTTTAAAATGACTAAAAGCGTTTTTGATGAAAATATTTTTGGATACAATCCTTAGTAAAAATGCTAGTAAATCCTGAAAAAACACTTAAAGTTCTTCCTGGAAGAATCACATAACTGGTGCTTCTTGTAGAAAGCACTTAAAGTGCTTTTGGAACCTAAAAACATTACGCTTTCAGTCATTTTAAAAGAACGTCCAAACGAGCCATGTGGTTGAGTGATTTCATCTTTTTTTCTCTCAAATCTCTCTATGAAATTTTTTGGAGTTTGTTGATGTCAGTTTGAATGATAGTCTCTTCTCTCTACCTTCACAGTCTCTCACTCTCTCTCTCTCTAACAGACTCTCTCTCTGAACCTTTTCATTCCCAATGAAATATTTAAAAAGTAATTTGTGTGCAGATTATTTCATTCATCTACTCGATCTCCTCATTTATTGTACTACTCCCACTGCTGCTTTTGCACCGCACGTTGGTTTTCTCTTCAGTTATAACTCCTCAGTGTAAAAGCTCGATTTGATCTATTGAATTGGTTGGCGTGCGCTTGCACGCGCTTTGGGTTGGATTAGTTTTTTTTTTAAATTTTTTTTTATCTCTTGTCCTCATCATTAAATAAAATTATCAGGTGTTTTTTGGTTAAAACTCAAAATTGTGAAGTCTTTTTTCATTAGTTTTCCCTATAACTTATTGGTTAATTTGGTTGTATTTTGATACTTTGTTATATATTTCAATTGACGTTTCTGGACATTTTTGGTATTTTGAAGGTCAAAATGGCATATTTTAAGAAAGGTTCCTTCTGAGGATTTGTTGGGAATGTCTTAAGCTTTAAAAAGAAATCTGTTGGGACCAAATTGGAGTTGATTTGGTTGATCAAAAGTCTGATTCTCTCTACAATCTGAATTGGACTTTAAATAGAAAACCTTTTATTTATTATTTTGTTATTTTACTTGGATTTCTATATTTATTAGAAAGCCTTGTTTAGGTATGATAAGGAATAAAGCACTATAAATATAATGTATTGTGTATTAGGGTTCTCTAGGCACTACTTTGGAGAATTCCGCATTGAAAGCTTTTGATGATTCAAGTTTATTTACAAGGTGTTTTCTATTCATGATCTTAAGCTTTCAATGCGTAACTAACTCTCTTTGCTAGGGTAAGACCACAAGCCTAAGCAAGAATATGTAGTTTCTTTTCAATTTGCTTATATTATGCATGCAGGTCTTGAATTAGTAATCACCATAGCTAAACTATCTAATTGTCTTGATGCTTAATCATCATTAAGATATTTAGAAAAGTAATTTGATGTAATTTTGGTTGGAGGATTGTTCCCGAAATTGAAGAAGGCTTCTTGTGATTAATAATTGTAATTTCACTTAGGATAAATACCACGTCTTAAGGGTCGCATAGCTTTTTAACAAGTTTTATAAAGCATAATGAATCTTGCATGTTTAAATTTGATCTGAATACCATAGACAAATTGCATGTTTGATATACATTCTAAATTTGGGGTCCAAGTAGAGCATACTTTAGGAAAACCGAACCTTCAAAATATGCATGTATAAGTCATAAGTAATTGAAAGATCTACGTATAAATGTTAAAGTGACGGTGGAACGGTGCTTTTACAACTTAATTTTCAAAAACCGTTTTCTTTTAGTTTATTTTACTTTTGCCGTTATTTAAATTCATTTTTATTAATTTAGACCGTAAAATCAATCTTTTCTAAACTTTGTTTTAAATAAGCAATTAAGAATTGGTTTTAAATATAAATTGTTTTCAATAATCTATGTGGAGAACGACATTACTTGAGCCGTTTATACTACAACTATCTTGGAATCTTGTAAATATTTTAAGTGTTTTTACCCCTGCTTTTGCAGGTGGTAAAAATCCTATATTTGTTCAATTGAGTCAACTCGTAGACTTTAATATAATATGGTAATTAGTTTTAGGATTTTCTTATGTTTTATGATTTTGTTCTTTTGGTTCATATTTTAAAACTTGATATATTTGAATGACTACCGTGAGTCAACTCAGGCCATGTTTAGCATTTTATGTATACGACACTTTGATAAATATTCTTAATAATTCTACGTAATCATCATTAGACGTCACTCTATTTTAGCTATACTCCCCAAAATTCAATGTTCAGGAAGACAGAAGTTTTGTTTCATTTTTTATTCCAAGTGCCGTAGCCCTTGCCTAGCCCAGCCATTCCATCAAGTTTGGACCGAGTAAGGGCATTCCACTAAAGCGGTTGATCACAGAATCCCTAGCTATAGCTCCTGATCTTGATTTCGTTGGTTGTTGTGGAAGGAATGCACGCAGCTATTCTTTTTTCTTCTTTTTTTTTTCAATTACCTAACAGGAAATGCATTAGTTCTTTTCAGCATGGTTGTCTTCATCTAGGGAAAATTTTCTAAACATTACCCATTGTAGACTTTGAAACAGTGTTTAGAAGGCTTTTACTTAGGGCGGCCTTGGTCCTGCCTAGGCTCTAGGTGACTGGCCATAGCCATAGTAAAATCCTAGGCGTTTAAAAAATAAAGAAATGGCATCTAGATCTACCTAGACGCCTGCCTAGACCGCCTAGGTAATCATCTAAGCATGCATCTAGGCCTTTGCCCACCCCCGACTAGTGTTTTGAATGTCTACTTCAAGTGTGCTGAGTCATATTCTTTCTCAACATGATTTCCTATTTGTGAGGAAAGTTTATGGTTTAAGGTGTTAGGAAAGTTCTTGGAGGTATTCAAGTTCATTTCAGTTAAGACAATTCAGGTTTTGGCATGCCGTATATGAAACGTTGATAGTACTAAACAACACGTACATACAAAAACCACCTTTTGGTGTCAATTCATATTATATCTCTAAAGTACCTTTTTTTTTCAATTACTGCGTAGAAACAAAGGGATGAGTGCTTCCCCTTCTTCTAGGGCAAAGTACTAGTGAGTCGTTGTATGACATTAGCTATGGTCCTTTCATGGCGCCCCTCCTTATTAATTCAGAACAAATGTCTTCAAGTGGGAAATATTTCTTCAACGTATAGAGGGGTTTGGAACATTTGTACTGTATGGTTATGGTTGTTTTCCAATTTCTCAGTTTGTAGTGATGTTTGCCTCTAGCGTACGTGTTCGGGCTTTATGATTCATCGTTTTCAAACTAAAAGAAAGAAGACAGAAAGGAACTTAGGATTATGCATGCAATTAGTTGCTCTATATATACCCAAACTTTGAGAATCCGAATGTAAAAAACATATATGCTAGAGCAACGTAATTCCTAACCCAATGGCTCATGGCTTCATTCTCATCCTTTTTATCTCTCACATCATCTCTACAAATGTTCATGCATGCAACCAAACTGAGCACGGCTCTCTTCTATCCTTCGCCTCCATGCTATCTTCTCCTCCTTTAAATTGGACTTCAGTTAACTGTTGTCGTTGGAAGGGCATCACTTGTAATCAAGATGGTTTGGTCACCCATTTGCTCTTATCCTCCGAAGGTCTCAAAGGAGCTATTTTCCCCTCATCATCATCACTTGGAAATCTCACACACCTCATCCACTTGAATCTCTCTCACAATTCACTTTCCGGATCACTTGAAATTGAATTCTTCTCGGCTTTGAATCGTCTTGAGATCCTTGATTTGAGCTTTAATCTTCTTTCTGGAAAGCTACCATTTTCTTTGCCATCCCACCATATCCAGACGTTGGATTTTTCAAGCAATCGCTTCCATGGTGCAATTCCATCACCATTCTTTCAACAAGCTCGGAATTTAGCTAGTTTCAATGTCTACAACAATTCCTTCTCAGGTTTGATCCCATCCTCTATATGTCTTCATTCTTCTCCCTTGATTAGGTTGTTGGATTTTTCCCTCAATGCATTCAGTGGCAACATTTCTCCTGGACTCGGAGAGTGTTCAAAACTGCAAATTTTTCGTGCTGGTTACAATAACCTCTCAGGGTTACTTCCAAAAGATATCTACAATGCCACCAAACTCGAAGAAATTGCATTCCCTTCCAATTCACTCCATGGAGCCATAGGTGAGAGAATTTTCAACCTCACCAACCTTGCAATCCTTGATCTCTCATTTAACCAACTGACTGGTGTGCTCCCTCTCCATTTTGGAAAGCTCTCCAAATTGAAACTCTTGGCTCTTGATTTTAACCATTTTGAAGGTTCTTTGCCGCCATCGTTGATGAATTGCACGAACCTTGTAGAAATACATATGGCGGCCAACAATTTGGAAGGAGATATCTCCATGCTCAATTTCTCCAAACTTAGTTACCTCAGTAAATTTGACCTAGTTCGAAACCACTTTACTGGTACATTTCCAACAAGCCTTTATTCATGCCAATCCCTAAAAGCTATTCGTTTGAGTGCAAATAATATAAAGGGACAAATACAACCTGAAATTCTTGCATTGAAATCTTTGTCCTTTCTCTCACTTGGTGGCTTAACCAACATCACTGGGGCAATGGAGATATTAATGCATTGCAAAAGTCTTCAAACACTCATCTTTTCGTATTCGTTCAAAAATGAGGAAATGCCAGCTGATGAAGCCACAGTTGATTTCGATGGGTTCCAAAATCTTCGATTTTTGAGTTTTTTTTATTGTGAGTTCACTGGTCAGATGCCTTTGTGGTTATCAAAACTCAAGAATATAGAGATCTTAATTTTGAAAGGTAGTAAAATTACAGGGCCAATTCCTAGATCGTTGGGGACTCTTCCCAAACTCTTATTCTTGAGCTTGGCAAACAATCAAATTTCCGGTGAATTTCCGCAAGAACTTTGTGGACTACCAAGGTTGGTACATGAACCGACCACAACTCAAGTGGATGATTATATTGACCTGCCTATCTTCACCCCTACAGACCTATTTTGCCCGCGAAGATTGTCCGTCTTTCCACCAACATTAGACCTATCTCTCAATCACATTCATGGCAGAATACCTACTGAGATCGGCCAAATACACCTTGTCCACAACTTGGATCTTAGTGGTAACTACTTTTCCGGCAATATTCCAGAACAAATATCCAATCTAAAAAATCTAGAGACTTTGAGCCTCTCCATGAATCATTTGTCTGGAAACATCCCACTGTCATTGGCAAGCCTTAATTTCTTGAAATCTTTCAATGTCTCGTACAATAATCTCGAAGGACCAATCCCAACAAGTACTCAGCTCCAAAGTTTCAATGCTTCTGCGTTTGAGGGGAATTCAAAACTGTGTGGCTTTCCACTTCTGAATGAGTGTCTACCAATTAAGGGCATTGATGCAGATAACAAGAACAACCAAGGTGTGGACAATGAGCATGAATTTCCATGGTTGTATATTTTCACCACACTAGGTTTCATCGTAGGATTTTGGGGAGTGTTTGGTTCTTTAATTGTTAAGAAGACATGGAGATATGCATATTTTAAATTCTTAGACAATGTACAAGATAGGCTCTATGATGACCATGATGAAAAGAAGGCTTAGAGGAGACTAGATTGTGCCTTTTATCCTACATCTTCGGTTTTGTTTTCATATGGAAGACTGCGAGGATATGTATATTATCTTTAGCATTAGGTTTTACTTTAGAGGGGTTTAGTTCTGTGTCCCCTCTTATTTTTTTTTTTCTTTTTTAAGAAGGATAAGATTTATGTCCTCCCTCTTTTCTAGTATTTTATTTTATTTTTTCTTACTTTATAAGGGGTGATGTTTATGTCGCCTTACTAAGTGTAACTTCCTTTTTTCATATCAAAATAAATTAAACTAAGAGTGCACAATATGGGATGAACTCTTATTACAATGAATGCAGTGTCATAGCATTGATAAATGTGCATAAATGTAAAGAATATTTATACAAAAAAAAAACAGAATCAACTTCCTACATTATCCGAAGTGAATGTTAGAAATTGCTAGTGATTCTCGTCTCCACCAACGTACAACTACCAACTCCTGGAGGGGTGCAAAACAAACAGGGCAAAAGTAAAAGTTTTCTAAAACCTTGCTTTTTGGAATTAGTAACCCCTCGCTATAAAGACCAATACGGTGGTTTTCCAAATAGGAGAGACTTACCCTAGGGGATTCAGAGGGCAAGGCACGACCGGTTATGACCCAACAACGTATTAGTGAGTGGCCTTTTGTTTTCAAACTAGGTATTATATATAAGGCTTCATAACTGTTTTTATGTGATGTTTGTATATCTTGCCATGACTATTATCTAGAAAAATAAAAATATTGTTGTTGTTGCGATTTATGAGTTTCTGAATCCAAATATGACATGATCATACATATATATTTATCTGCTCATCTACATATACTTTCACTTGTGCTGTGCCTGTTTTACGGCTGGGAGATGCTTCACGTGTATGTTCATTCCAGGCTAAATTTTCTATCAATCGTTTTGAGAGGAAAAAGAATATAGACCTGGCAATATCAGCTTTTGCTTTGCTTCGTATGTACCCTTGAAGGTGATGTGCTTCAAGCCTTCAAGGTCCTGATCTGGCTGAATCTTCCTTGACAATTGCAGGCAAGTTACTACTTATTATCTCCCCCGAGTAATCTACTAATCTTAATGATTCTATAGCGTATGCGTGTTCCTTCATTACCTTATGTTGCTGTTGACACTACAACAAAAATGAGCACTGCGCACAATAAATTATATGTGCCCTTTGAGGCCAAAAAAGCACCAACAATTGTGCTCATAGACCAATAGCAACAGTGCAGCTACTATCTTTGTATTTGTGCCCTCTATGGGCGTCACCATTGCTCAGAGGGCACAATACTGAGTTATGTGCTCATGATGTTAGCACAAATAAAGGGTGTTTTGTACTTACGTTCTGACAAAGTTGTCAGCAGTGGCGAAGCTACATAGGAGCGAAGGGGGGCGGCCGCCCCTCCGCTCGCCGGAAAACAAAGGCAGGAGTAAGGCTTGAACCCCTTTGGTTCGATCGGAATCTGGGAACCACGGTGGTTCATGGTTCGAATCTGGGAACTGTGAGCTTGCAGGTTCTTTTTTTAATTTTTAATTTTGGTTTGGTAAACGACGTTGTTTTGCATTAATCAAATAATTTTTTTTTAAAGAGCCACTGGTACCCATCCCAATCCTCCCACTTGTTTCAATTATTACCCCCACTCTTGCCCATAAATTACAAATCCCATCCCCCCACCTTTATTCCCAGATTTCAATTTTCAAAATTGACTCAAATCCCGGGATTAAACACAAGAAAGTCCTGTTCCGTTGCCCACCAAGCTCCAGACGCCACGCCAGCCGCTCCAAGTGAGGTTAATTTTTAATTTTTTTAAAAAATTTTATGGTTATCGATTATAGATCATTCATATAAATACTATGATTATTGATTTTTTTTTTGAAGTACATAAAAGAGGATTCATACATTATATATATTATAGGAACTTGAATCACACATGGTCTAGTAATAAAAATTGATTGCGGTAACCGCTATAAACCTTAATCAACTTACTCAATTTTTAATTGTGCTTTAGAATAAAAATTGAATTCTTGATTATTCATATGATTGTTAGTATTGATTAATTAATTCGTGATTTGATTAGATATTACCCTATAGTCTACTCTAGGATTAAGAGTCTAAGATATTTTTTTTTCTTTTGTTATACAGTTACGTAATGGAACGATACTATAAGAAACAGTGCTTAAATCCTTCTCCAATTATCGTGAAGCAATTCGTAGGTACTACCTCTAAAATGAACTTTGTTAACCTAAATCTCACAAAATGAACCAGGAGGTGTGAAAGCTACATGTTAATGTATAAGTTTCTTACATTAACTTTAGTGTTACCGGTTGCAACTGCTTCGGTGAAGAGAGTTTTTTCTGCTATGAAGATTGTGAAAACATCATTGCGTAACAAAATGGGAGATCAATGGTTGAGTGATAACATGGTTATTTACATTGAGAGAGATGTATTTGCTTTTACTGATAATGATCCTATTATGCGACGTTTTCATGACATGAAACTTCGCCGACAACAACTGTAATTTATTTGTATTGATTAGTTATATAAGACATTCCTATATAAAAAGATTTGGTTGTTGCCATTTTTCTTTAACCTTGCACGCATATAAGTTCGCCCCTTCTCCCGAGAATTCCTGGCTTCGCAACTTGTCAGACTACCATTTCCAGCCATGTTGGCACTTAAAATGTAATTGTGCCTACATGAATTAAATATTAAAAAAAATCATAATTTGAAAAATTGAAACTGAAATTGAGGTTTTTTTTTTCATAAAATGTAGAAAGCCTACAATACATTCTCAATCTCACAAACATATATTGTACTGTTACATATTTAATCTCTAATGCAAAAAGATCTTGAAAGCAAACATTTTTGGACAGATGCATCTTCCCCAGCAAGCCTTGCACCTCATCAAATCTCTGCTGCTCCATAAACGAATTAATGAAGATGATCATCAAGAGAAGATCTTCCATTTCTGTTTAAGTATTCTTGAAATAGTTTTTCCCTATCCTCCTACACAACAACATTAGTAAACTCAATAATTTAATGATTATAGTAATGTAAAACAAGATAATTTTAATACATAAGAATAGAACCTCCCACAATATGCAATTGAAATATAAGTTTTTCCACTATAAGAACATCACCGTACCTTGAAATTCTGGACATCAGTAAGTGGATAAGCAAGACAAAAGTTGATACTTACAACAATAAAATTGATAATTATCCTAAATAATGTCATTTTGGCTTACAAGAGATCGCAGACCAAGTCACATTTTCACCAAGGATGGGAAGTTCATGAGTTGGAGGGCAAACATATTTCATAGTGGTTAGAGAAAGTAGACTTCAGAAAGAAAAAGAAATGTGCAAGGTTTTGAGAGGATAGATGTACATATGTCTCACCTGGCTTGCAACAAGGAGAACTGCTTTGGCATTTTCTTTCTTGTAATTTATCTAAATGTGTTTTTGTCACCATTGCAACCCGATCAATGTATGGCTCGGTATATTTCTTAGCTTCCTACCATAACACAGAAATGCCATAAGAAAGAATTCCATCCACCAAATCCATATATTAAAAAAGTTCTCTTGAGGGGCTCACCTGAATGTAAGGATCTGCCATATTTTGTGCCTTGAAAACAAGTGGTCATATAAAACTCTTTGATGAACGATATACATCAACAGTTTTTGTAGTGACTAATCAAATGTTTGGTTCAAGATAGGCTTTAAATTCCAAAGACTGTTTCTTCAACCTTGGGATCCAGTTCTTCAAATTAAAAGAGGAAGAATTAGAAAGGTTGCCAACTTGGTTCAATATCTCAAATAGAAAAGTTGACTGTACACTAATTGTTCAGAAAAGAGGAAGATGTCAAACACCAAAGCTGAGTCTAATGACTTCAGAATTTATTAGTAAGATAGGCTCTTGCTGCTTTATGCTCCTCTTCAGAACTCGAGTTTTGAAACTCAAATTTTGCCACTTAATCCCATAAAACGCAACTTGTGTCTCACTTTGTATTTTGTATTATATGAAGAAGAGTTGGGGATAACATACTATTCTGATTATTTCAACGATGATCCCAGCCCAACCCTCACCACGAGCTTTCATTTTTAAGGCCTGAGGATAAACAAATAAATGAATACTTGGCTATTCCAGTTTATTCACCTGGCAAGTGAACATCTTTATTGGAGAAGTTTAACGAATAAAGTTTGGAATATCACAGACACACCTTTTCAATTCCCAGATTGAAGGCTGGTCTTCCAAGCTCATTCTAGTAAGTCACAATGTACGTCTGCACATAAATACTTTGTCATGAAATTAGACTGACATTGTTATCCAACTAATCTGCGTGGATTAACCTGAAAATAGTCTACATGAACTCCAAATGTATGTGGAAACCATCCTCCATGGACCTGATCATGGGTCACAGCAGGATTTAACTATTGGCAGTATGGTGAACTTAATTTTAAAGTACTTGTAAATGGTAACAAGAACATGATACGCTTCACTGTTATTCAAGCTTAAAAGTTTGCATATGATTAATAAGAGACAGGGCCATAACAGAATCCACCTTTAGGCAATTGATAAATTTACTAATTGACTAGTCTACTAAAAGAGGCAAAGACACAAGAATTAAACCTAAAGTGATAACAACAACGTTGCCAACAACAGCAGGCATTAGAAAATTATAGCATTACCATTTCCTTACCTCAGTCAAATCTTCAAATATCGAAGAAATCCCAAACTTCTCCTTCACCATTTCTTCCTGAGATATCAAAAAAATTAATACCATATAGCAATTGATAGTTTCAGGTAGCAAATAAACGGACAACAAACCTCTGCAACTTGAAGATCATGTTCAGTTTTCTGAATTCTAGTCTTCTGTTCATCATTTACTTTTCGAAGCTGAAAAAGAATAGAAAGAGAGATTAGATTGGCCAATTAAATTACACTAAAGTCTGCTTTTACAAAGAAATTTTGCACCCATGGAAAATTAAACTTGATTACAGACTGTCTAGTTGTATACACCATGTAGGACCTTGATCGCAGAACTCCACAATGAAGGGATATCTAATCTACAACTCCACAGATATTTAAAAGCTTTCAGAACTAATCAAGACAATTCAAAATAACATCAAATCCTAAGAGAAAAGAGCTTCTCTTAAAAACACGCGATTACTAAAAGAAATAATATTGTATATCCATGGCACTTGAACAACCAACACACGTTTACAAGTATACAATCGTACTTTAAAAATGAAAGGAGATAAAGATTAAAGCATTAAGCATCCTCTTCCTTTTCTCTTACCTCTCCTTCTCTCCCTCCTCCCTCCAAGTCGCCGACTCCCAATTCGAAGGCTACGGCGACGAAATAAATGAGGACAACGACGACTACTCCTCACTCCCTCTTCCGACTCGCACCCGCCTTTTCCTCACCACCGCCTCCTAACCCGACTCACCTTCTGATCTCTCCCTACCAGACCCGATTCCCAATTCGGACTCACCATGCATCCATCTTCCCAAACCTTCCTTCACCAGCTTCGTGTATTGGGATGAAGATGAGTTCGAATGCCTCCCACTCCAACCCTAGAAATTGCCCTTCGATGACCCTGTAGTTACCAAAACTGCGATTACCTCCTTTGATTCTGATTCCAAACTCTCCGCCGATCCCAACCCCCCGCCGCTCCGAGATCCTTTCTTGTGGAGATCGTGTGCGGAGGGTTCCTACCAAGGTTTTCTGGCGACGATGGAACTCAAGAGCCTCCACGATTTGATCTGGGGAAGGTAGTGAGAGAAAGGGGGTTGGAGAGAAAGAGAGACTCTAAAGGAGGCAGAGAGAGATGAGAGAACGGGAAGGAGGGGGTGCAGTGTGGGTGGGTTAAGGGGAGAGAGAGAAAATGGGGCGTGGGGCCATAAGTTTATGACAAATAATAAAAAACAAATAATTGTGCCCTTAGATGTAAAATATAGGCACAATAATATATTTGAGTTCATTTTTTTAAACAAAGTTGTCAGAAAATGTGTTTGTGTCCATTTTTTTTTATATTGGGCACAATATGTAGTGTCCTTTATTGAATGGGCACTGTTTTAATCTTTTTGTGTTGAAAGACACACAAATCCCTCCATTGTGTCCATAATTTTGTGCCCAAAAGCCATTTTTGTTGTAGTGTGAAGACTGTTTATATATTAGTTAGGCTATCAATAACCAAGTAGAAGCATGCAGTAATAACCTGGTTGTGTGATTAAGCTTTCCCTTTGGTTCATTTGCGTGTTCAGAGCTTTACGGATCTTGCAATTTAACATTAGTATCTGGATGTCAAAAGACATTCTTTTGTGTTTTTCTTGGTAAATTATGAAACATTAGCGTATATCTAGAGTTTTTGGTGAAGGCTTAGACCCATAGTCACACCTAGAATTGTTATTTATGAGAAGAAAAAAAATGTACATAATCCAAATAGCAATGAACTATTGTGCTGTTATCCTACAGTAACAGATGTCCCTTTATGAGCAGTTTTATAAGCTTGTCTGACGTACATCCGAATCAGAACCATGTATGGGTATTCAAATTTTCCTTGGTTATTTGCGAAGATATTTCTGTAACATCCCACATCGTCCAGGGGAGTGATCCTTAAATGTATATTCCCATCCTTATCTAGCACGAGGCCTTTTGGGAGCTCACTGGCTTCGGGTTCCGTAGGAACTCCGAAGTTAAGCGAGAAGGAGGCTAGAGCACTCCCAGGATAGGTGACCCACTGGGAAGTTGCTCGTGAGTTCCCAGAAACAAAACCGTGAGGGCGTGGTCGGGGCCCAAAGCGGACAATATCGTGCTACGGTGGTGGAACGAGCCCGGGAAGTGGTCCGCCCCGGGCCAGGATGTGACAATTTCCACTTCGTTTTGCATGAAATATGTGAAAAATATATACAGAGAGACCATCAAGTCCAAAGAAATAGGGTGATAACTGTGTAGAAGACTGGAATGACCTGGTGTTTGGGAGGTGAAATGAAAATTTAGATTGACTGGAGGATAACATACTCGTTTGATCTCTCAAAAGTTATTCAGCAGGGTTCCGAATAATGCAGGTTTTGTAAGAAATAAGTGTCATAGTTTTAGCAATTCTATGTTTAACATAAACAATAGTTTCTGACCGTATAGTCTACAGACGTTTTGAGATAATAAATCTTGTCTTAAATTAAAAGTTCCGTCATATTGGGGATTCTTATCCAGGGCTGGAAAAAAATCCCAAAAATCCCAAACCAAACCAAAAAAATCCCGATCCCAAACCAAAATTTCCGAAATTTTCGGGATATAATCCCAAACCAAACCGAAAATTTCGGTATGGGATTCGGTTTTGCATTTCATTTTTTTCGGTATTCCCATACCGAACCGAAAAAATATATATATATATATATTTTTTTTAAGAAAATTATTTGAACTGTTTATTGTTTTAGATTTAATCTGTGCCGTTGATTTGTTTTAGGTCAGATCTCATTTCTTTCTTTCACAGTTCCGTTCCATTTCCCTGATTCCATCCATCAAACTCCAAGCCCCTGCGCCTCCTCCCTCACCGAGCCCTCATCTCTCATCTGTCTGTGTCGAATTCTGGCCAACCACCGTCGTCGTCTTCATGGATTCATTTGCGTTCGGTTCTGTTAATCGTGTCCTCTTCCTCACCAGCTCATTGTTCTTCCTTTGATCGGTGAGTCTCTCTCTCTCTCTCTCTAAAGTTTTGTTTTCGGTAATTTCCTCTCTTAGATCCCGATCTCGGGAAGCTTCAAGTTCATGTTTTTAGTACCAATTTTAGCTCAGTTCCACTGTTTTAATGGCGTTTTCGCTTCGATCCCTTCTTTCGGGTCACCTTCTTCATTCGCATTTTGGTCCTCCTTGTAAATTGTTACTCTTTCAGTTGCTTAAAAAATTGTGGGTTCGATGTATTGGGCAAGCTGCATTGGTTGTTTCTTTTGCGCATCGATTTGCTTCTGGAAGATTTGTGTTGTTTTTGTCTCATGGTTCTAGTAAAGTTAGGATCTTTATGTTTTAATATTGTAAGTGTTTGAATTTTGTATATTAAGCTGCCATTGAGCAACAATGCTGTGGTTTAATGAGTCAAAGATTGATAAACCCGAATTGATGTTAGCTTTTACTAATCTTCTCAAGCGATAGATGGATTGAAGTGTTTTGGATATTCAAAGTCAATTAATTAAGCTGCAAAGCTATTGCGTTTATCTACAGTTTAACTTTAATCCTTGTTGATAATTTGCTTTGACTTGGCCCTTCGAGTGCATGCTTATGTAGAATATCCAGAATTTTGAAGCGGTCTAATTTGGTTTTCGTCTACTGCCAGACCCTTTCTTTTATATGAAAGGTTCAAACTTTGAGATGTTTTTATTGGCCTAACATTTTCATTCATTTATACACTGATATTTTTTGTATAGCTGATGCTTCCTTAATCTAACCATTACTAATTGCACTCATTGTTTCATTTTCAGGGTTCGTCTTAAGTCACCTTGGTCCCGCAGGAAAAGAAAACATGCTCTTTCAGCTCAGCAATGGAGGCTTTTCTTTACACCAGATGGCAAGCTTCGTGATGGTGGAGTTAAGTTGGTGAAGAAAGTTCGCAGTGGAGTGAGTTTCTGTCACTTTCGTGTTATATTTGCTATCAAAATGCCGTAACATCTATTCATGGTTCCAACTTCCATCATTGACATTATTCATCTTAAAATTTCGTGAATGCAGGGTGTTGATCCAAGTTTTTCAACTACTATTTCGGGATTCCCGATTTGTCCCGAAATCCCGAAACTAATTCGGAATTCCCGAAAATTGGGATTCCCGAAAATTTGGTTTGGGATCGGTATTGAAATTGGATTCCCGAAAATTTCGGTTTGGGAATCGGGACAAGGGTTTCGGTATGGGATCCCATACCGAACCACCCCTATTCTTATGTGTGCGTCAGTCAGTGTTGTATGGGGTTGCCTTTTACCCAAGATTCTAAAAAACGCTAGGCGCTAGTCGGACGGCAGGCTGGCGCCTAGCATCTAGGCGGCTAAGCGGGGTCTAGGCGGCCTAAACGGATTTAAGTAATTTTATTATACATCATATAAATTAATTCATTTTACTACATAATATGTGAATATACATTGAATAATATGTTATTTTTTAGACCTTTTGTATTATTTTCTAATCCTATAAAATTTTTTGGGCCTTTTTCATTAATAAAATGTAAGGTTTGGACCTTGTATTCCTGTTTCACCATTGAATAGAATTGTCCAGTCCATTATAGATGGGCGCAATGGATCCTAACCAAAAACCCAAAGCCATCTAATCCAATTGTCATCTTATATTTCCTACATCCTCCCGATTCCCTATCAAGGCATTCACCGACTAACCTTTTCACAATAAAACCCTAAGCTGCTCACTGCAAAAAACATTGCCGCCGTCAGCCATATCATCACATCAGCAATTGCAGATCCATACTCTCTCTCGTCTGGTAAACCATCGTCACACCGAGAGGGAGACAGCGAGCCGTAAAGGTAACTGATGCTGGAAGTGGAAAGGGTGGAATCTCAGCATCTACTGGTGTGAGTGAAACTTTTAACTCTCGACTCAAAAGCCTGTTGTGATGTTATGAAGGGAAAACCAGATGAACCCAAGTGTGGTTTCAGCCAAAAGGTGGTCGATATCCTTGTGCAAGAAAAGGTGGACTTTGCTTAGGGAGAGAAGACGGTGAGGCGCAGAGCACCCAGATTGGCCAGCGTCCGCCTGCTTCTTGCTAGACCAGTTGTATTTTCCCAGGCCGCCCAGACCATCCAGCTTCTTTCTAGCCCACCCAGCGTCCGTTTAGGCCTCCCAGGCGTCCGCCTTACGACGCCTAATAAATTTCCCGATTTAGTAAATGATTTTGGGTTAATCGGGGTGGAGCACAGCCGTCTAGCACCTAGGCGGCCGCCTAGAGCGTTTTTTAGAACACTGCTTTTACCTATTGTGGACGCCAAACAACCGTACGTACGCTGGATTTCTATATGAGCTTGCAGGACAAGTTATGCTGGGTCCTTAGGTTTGGTTTACCCTGGTCCACCCTTGTCTGGGCCACGTACCAAGAGGAATCAATTCTACTTCAATGGCGTAGTCGTTGGCTTTAATTTAACATTGATTACTGGCGAAGCTAGGCCTTGCCGAGGGAAAGGACGAAATTCAAAAGAGTGCAAGTCCAACTAAACCTGACAATTTTTAACACGACTTGTTAACCCAACACGACACGATACAAAATTAACAGATTTTTGGGATGATACAATAACGAATCGGATCGTTATCAGGTAACTCGATAAGCACTTGTTAAGATAATAGGTTGGTCCAGCTATGCAAGTGGATAACTTGTTACACGATAAGAAAAATATTAATTTAATAATTTTATACCACTAAAAGAAATACTATAATTAACATTAGTAAAATTTAATCCCGAACTGAATTGAAAGTTAATATATAATGTAACGGGAGAGATTAAGATAGGGTATTTTGTATAAATTCAATATAAATTACAATATTAACAATAGATCAACAATATTTATGTTAATTATAAATAGGTCAATTATGTATTATGATACTTAAATGCATTTAAAATAAATAATAATTACAAAATCTGCCACTACAGCTGTCACCCACTTAAACTGACACACTCTTTCTCATATTTGGATAGGTCAATACGAATTCATGTAGTGTCTGTTTCCTGATTTTGTTTTTCACATTTGAGATTCAGACGCTGCGTTGCAGTGTCTATTTCCTAATTCTGTTTTTTTCAATCACTCATCGTGCAACTCTTGATTTTTACATTTGAATTCAGACACTGCAATGCAATGTTCATTTCTTGGTTTAGTTTTTACATTATTTTTACATTTGGATTCAAACACACAGCAATGCAGTGGCTATTTCTTGGGTTTTTTGTGTGGTTTTTATTTTTTTATTTTAATATTTGGATTCAGACACTGCAATTCAGTGTCCATTTCCTAGTTCTGTTTTTATATTTTTTTACATTTGGATTCAGACACTGCAATGCAGTATCCGTTTCCTAGTTCTGTTTTTATATTATTTTTACATTTAGATTCAGACACTGCAATGTAGTATTCATTTCCTGACTCTGTTTTTTTTTTTTTTTTGACATTTTGATTTAGACACTATAATGCAATGTTCGCTTTTTTGGTTCTGTTTTTTATGCAGTATATGATTTGGATTTCAATTAAAACATGTCGAAAACCAATTTGTCTTTCATTCTCCATCCCAAACCTCTAACCCAACAAAAAAAATCAACTTGCACGTTCCAAAAACAAGACCCAAATTGAAAATAAACTGATTTCAATTTGTCCATTATTTCTCCTTCATCACTTTTTTCTGTGTGAATTCAATCAACAACACTCTCCCCTCTTGATCTCTCATTGTTATTATGAACTCGATTGACAACCACTTGTCGAGTCAATGATGCAATGAGATTAGCCATGGAATAATGAAATTCAATAGCAGATCGATGAGATATAATAGTCGAACAACAAATTTAGTGGCGGCAATGAGATTTTCGTGCCCACTGCTACAACCGAAGAGATTTTTATTGATGGCCTTTCAAGTATAGATTCATGGCTTGTATTTATTCATATTTCAACAAGAGAGAGAGAGAGAGAGAGAGAGAGAGAGAGAGAGAGAGAGAGAGAGAGAGAGAGAGAGAAAGATTTTTATTGCTGGGTTTCAGTTATGGATTCATGGCTTGTATTTATTCATCAACGAGAGAGAGAGAGGCATTTGGGTTATCTTCACCTACAGAAAAGAGGATTTTTGGGAGAGATGATCATAAACCATTTTATGATTTAATTTGGGGCAAAAAAGTAATTTTTTAACTATTTATATGGGCTTGAAACCCATGTAACATTCCTCATTGACCTATGTCTAATTAACAAAAATATTTCATTGATTAAGTCTAAAATAAAAATTGACCATTGATACATGGTTCATTAGTAAAAATTTTATAGACCTTTTACTAAATTTCTTGTTTAAGATAAATATGGTAGGGATCTTTAGAAAGAAAAATAAAACTTACAAGAATAAATAAAGAAAAAAAAAGATAAATGGGTAAACAAACCACAAAAATGTGGGGTCAGAAGAGAAAAAAGGGTAAGTGGGGCAGAAGTGTTAAAAAAAGGTTGGTCAAATTTTAAGCGAAAAAAAAGGTAAACAAAAGGTCGGTAGAGAGAAATCCAATTTCTTTTGTCAAATGCACCGTGTAGGTGTAGGGAATATCAAACAGATAAGCCTTCATCTTCTTTGCAAGTTCCGTCACTCTGCAACTATTTTTTTTTTCTTTCTGATTTCGTTCTCTAAAAATTAAAACACACAAGTCATCAGCGCACCGCACAACCAAACCCAGAAATCTGGAAAGTTCAAAAGAACAGAGGGGCGGAATTCTTACTCTTCGTGGAGATTTCCGACGAGTGGAGGGGCGGCCGCCCCTCCTAGTCCCTATGTAGCTTCGCCCTATACCCATGTATCATTCCCTAATTGATTGGTAGAGCTGCATATCTTCTGCATGTATGGGAATGATAAATATAATATATCATGTTTCAGGTGGCTTCGATAATCGTTTGAGAGAAAATGTTGAGTAATTAGAGGAGCTCACAAGTCTAGCAGAAAGGGAAGGAGTTGTTGAATATGAATCCCATATTGATGGGAGGAGGGATTTGCATGGGCAAGTTGGGTTATTCTCATATTGCCAACTTGGTTTTATGATGTAACCTCAATTTCTTCATTATATCGGTGTCCCACGTGTGACGTCAAATGGCCACACGCACTTCACGTCACCCTGGTGTGTTGTGTTAAATTCGTCATACGTGAGGGCGGGGGCGTACTGTTGAGAATGAATCCTACATGCTTGGAAGGAGGGAGTCGAGGGACTTTGCATGAGCTTATATGTAAGTTGGACTATTCTCCATATTATCAATTGATTTTACGGTGAAATCCTAATTTCTTCAAGAGTGTCTAATCAAGTTTAACTTCATCACCTCTTGCTAATGCACTTCTCTCCCAATGCCTATGCCTCCTTTACACGCCAAAGGTGAAAACTACATAATTTTGTTCTGTTGTCAGATATTGTGGGGAATATGAAATTGATATAAGATATTTCAAAATGTAGGATGAACACTTTGGCATTGTACGATCTGGAAGCAATGGCTTCTCATAAACCTGGCATTGCGTGCAACAGTGGGGGCCCTGTAGAGACCGTTAAGAATGGTGAAACGAAATTTCTATGTAACTGTAACCCAAGAGAGTTCTCCTTGGTTATGGTTAAACTCATAGTTCATAACGCACCCGCAGATGGCTCAGAGAATGGGTATAGAAGCACGACGGCATGTCATGTAGTCATTATCTACAAAAAATATTGGTCAGCACTTGAATCAATACATTGTTGATGTTGCTTGAACCAAAAGAGACTGCAGAAGGAATAAACATAGCATGATACGAAAGACTGCATGACTAAGTAGCTCAACTGAGTTAACTCATGGACTCACATATACTCTGGTTAGTTCTAGGATTTTGTTATATTTTATGATTTTGTCTTTTGGTTCATATTTTAAAATTTGATAGTTTTTGAATGACTACTATGAGTCAATTCAGGCCATGTTTAGCATTTTCTGTAAACATACTTCAATTTTGTTAACATTTCTACATAACCATGGATAGACGTCACTCTATTGTAGCAATACTTTTCCCAAAATTCAATGTTCTGATCTTTTTTTCAATTACCTAACAGGAAAGGCATTAGTTCTTTTAATGTGGTTGTCTTCATCTTGGGCAAATTTGCAAAAATTAGGAGGTCTGGTCCTTTCATGGTGGCCCATCCTTCAAATCCAATGTCATCTTCAAAGTGGAAAATCTCTCTTGGATTTTCTTATGTTATAAATTTTTCTTCTTATGGTTCATATTTTAAAATTTGAAATATTATATTTTAAAGGCTTTTTAGCCTAAATGATCTCTGATAATCGTATAACTTCTCAGTTTGGTTCTAACAATGAAAAGAGATAAAATTGGTCACTAATCTTGTTTATCGTAAATTGTTTGTCAATTATTTGGAGTTTGTCCAGATCAATGTTTTATTTTTTTTGGAAGATTTTGATCTGGGTTCACTTCCAAGATGAAGATGATGGATTTATGGGACCCACGTGGCGTCACATCATCATATTAACAGAATAATTGATGGATTTTTTATGGAATGATCAAAATGATTTATGATAGATAAGTTTAGGGACCACATCTGTTAATTTTAATTGCTAGAGACCAAACTAAGAAGTTACGCCAATCTTATATACCAATTTAGCTACAAAACCTATTTTTGAATGTCTACTTTGAGTATGCTGAGTCAAATTCTTTCTCAACATGGTTTCCTGTGTGTGGGGAAAGTTTAGGATTCAGGGTTTAAGGCTTAAGGTGTGGGGAAAGTTCTCGGAGGTGTTCAGGTTCATTTTCGCTTGATAGATACATTTAAAGTAGTCAATTGAGTCACTTTAGGTTTTGGCATGCCGTATACGAAATGTTAATTGTAATAAAAACCACATTCGTACGAAAATAAGCGTTTGGTGTCACTTCATATTATTCTGCTCCCTTAAATTCAATGCTCCCTTTTTTTTTCAATGCTTTTTTTTTTTTTTTCAATTACCGCGTAGAAACAAAGGCATAATTTCTTCCAGCAAGACTTTAACATTAGCTCTGGTCCTTTCAAGGTGGCCCCTCCTTAATTCAGAACCAATGTCTTCATGTGCGAAATATCTATTCGACGTATAGAGGGCTTTGGAACATTTGTAGGGTTATGGTTGTTTGCCAATTTCTCAGTTTGCAGTGATGTTTGCCGCCAGCGTGTCCGAATGTTTGCCTCTAGCGTGTTCAAGCTAAAAGAAAGACAGAAAATAATTTCGAGTAAACTGTAGCAATGGTTCTTCAACTTTAATCAATTTTGAGTAATGGTTCTTCAACTAAAAATTCATTACCATTGGTCCTTAAACTCATCAAAACGTGTAGCTATGGTCATTTTTGTCAACTCCATAAAAATTTTGTCAAAATGAGTTGCGTTGGAATGACCATTGCTACAATTGGGTTAAAATTGAGGGACCATTGCTCCAATTGGGTTAAAGTTGAGAGACCATTTATCTAGTTGAATTAAAGTTGAGGGACCATTGAAACAATTTTTCTTAATTGATTTTTCATATTTGCCCCTTGATTTAGCCTACGTGCATGACACATGATTATTTTGACGGAAGTTCTAACGGAATTGACAAAAAGGAGCATAGATGCACGTTTTGATGAGTTGAGGGACCAATGATAATAAATTTTTAGTTGAGGCACCATTGTTCCAATTGGATTAAAGTTGAGGGACCATTGCTACAATTTACTCAAGAATTTCATATTATGTATTGCAATTAGTTCCTCTATATATACCCAAATGTAAAAAACACATATGTATGCTAGAGCAGCTTAATTTCTAACCCAATGGCTCATGGCTTCCTTCTCATCCTCTTATTCTCTCACATCATCACTACAAATGTTCATGCATGCCACCAAATTGAGCGCCGCTCTCTTCTGTCCTTCGCCTCCACCCTATCTTCTCGTCCTTTAAATTGGAATTCAGTTAACTGTTGTCGTTGGAAAGGCATCACTTGTAATCAAGATGGTTTGGTCACTCATTTGCTCTTATCCTCCAAAGGTCTAAAGGGAGCTATTTTCCCCTCATCATCATCACTTGGAAATCTCACACACCTCACCCACATGAATCTCTCTCACAATTCAATTTCCGAATCACTTGGAACTGAATTCTTCTTGTCTTTGGATCATCTTGAGATCCTTGATTTGAGTTTTAATCTTCTTTCTGGAAAGCTACCATTTTCTATGCCATCACACAATATCCAGACGTTGGATTTGTCAAGCAATCGCTTCCATGGTGCAATTCCATCGTCATTCTTTCAAAAAGCTCGGAACTTAACTAGTTTCAACGTCCACAACAATAGCTTCTCAGGTTTGATCCCATCCTCTATATGTATTCATTCTTCTCCCTTGATTAGGTTGTTGGATTTTTCCCTCAATGCATTCAGTGGCAACATTTCTCCTGGACTCGGGGGGTGTTCAAAATTGCAAATTTTTCGTGCTGGTAACAATAACCTCTCAGGATTACTGCCAAAAGATATCTACAATGCCACGAAAATCGAAGAAATTGCATTCCCTTTCAATTCACTCCATGGAGCCATAAGTGAGAAAATTTTCAACCTCACCAACCTTGCAATCCTTGACCTCTCCTTTAATCAATTGAGTGGCATGCTCCCTCTCCATTTTGGAAAGCTCTCCAAATTGAAAATCTTGGCTCTTGATTACAACCATTTTGATGGTTCTTTTCCCCTATCGTTGATGAATTGCACGAGCCTTGTAGAAATACATATGGCAGCAAACAACTTGGAAGGAGATATATCCATGCTCAATTTCTCGAAACTCAATCACCTTAGTAAACTTGACCTACTTCGAAACCACTTTATTGGTACATTTCCAACAAGCCTTTATTCATGCCAGTCCCTAAAAGCTATTCGTTTGAGTGCAAATAATCTAGAGGGACAAATACAACCTGAAATTCTTTCATTGAAATCTTTGTCTTTTCTCTCACTTGGTGGCTTAACCAACATCACTGGGGCAATGAAGATATTGATGCATTGCAAAAGTCTTCAAACACTCCTCCTTTCGTATTCGTTCCAAGGTGAGGAAATTCCAAACGATGAAGGCATGCTTGATGTCGGTGGGTTTCAAAATCTTCGATTTTTGAGTATTTATTATTGTGAGTTCACTGGTCAAATGCCTTTATGGTTATCAAAACTCAAGAACATAGAGATCTTGATTCTGAAAGGTAGTCGAATTACAGGGCCAATTCCTAAATCGTTGGGGACTCTTCCCAAACTCTTTTTCTTGAGCTTGGCAGACAACCAAATTTCTGGTGAATTTCCAAAAGAACTTTGTGGACTCCCAAGGTTGTTACATGAACCAACCACAACTCAAGTAGACGATTATATTGACTTGCCTATCTTCACCGCTGCAGACCTATATCCAATTTTTTACCCACGAAGATTGTCCAACTTTGCACCAACAGTAGACCTATCTCTCAATCACATTCGTGGCAGAATACCTACTAAAATAGGCCAAATACACCTTGTCCACAACTTGGATCTTAGTAGCAACTACTTTTCCGGGAACATTCCAGAACAAATATCCAACCTCAAAAATCTAGAGAATTTGAGCCTCTCCATGAATCATTTGTCTGGAAACATCCCGTTGTCCATGGCAAGCCTTAATTTCTTAAAATCTTTGAATGTCTCATACAATAATCTTGAAGGATCAATCCCAACAAGCACTCAGCTCCAAAGTTTCAATGCTTCTGCGTTTGAGGGGAATTTAAAATTGTGTGGCGCTCCACTTCCAAATGAGTGTCTACCAATTAAGGGCATTGATGCAGATAGTAACAACAACCAAGGTGTGGACAATGGACATCAATTTCCATGGTTGTATATTTTCACCGCACTGGGTTTCATTGTAGGGTTTTGGGTAGTGTTTGGTTCTTTAATTGTTAAGAAGACATGGAGATATGCATATTTTCAATTCTTAGATCATGTACAAGATAGGCTCTATGTGATGATTACAGTGCGTATGACCATGATGAAAAGAAGGCTTAGAGGAGACTAGATTGTACTTTTATTGTACATCTTTGGTTTTCTTTTCATACCGATGACGGCAAGAATATGTATATTTCTTATGTTTTCTATGTAAAAAGTAATGCTAATGGCACTTGTAATGGTGATTCTGTTAAGGGTGCGTGCTTGGGGCATTTATCTATATTTTGAATGTCCCTAGCCTTGTGTATGAAGAAATATTATGTAATTCAAGACCTGCAGATGGCTCAGAGAATGGGTATAGAAGCGCGATGGCATGACAAAGAGTCATTCTCTACAAATATATGCTCGAACAAAAAGAGTCTAAAGAGAGAATTATATAGCACGACACGGAAGATTACATGACGTTGTGCAGTATAAGTTGGTTACAGAAACTGTTCAACTGAGCCAACTCAGAGACTTAAATATTAATCTGGTTAAGTTGAAGATTTTCTTATGCTTTATGATTTTTCTTCTTATGGTTCATATTTTGAAATTTGAAATATTATTTTTTAAATGTGTAATTCGAGTATGCTGAGTCATATTCTTTCTCAACATGCTTTCCTGTGTATAGGGAAAGTTTACACTATGTTTGGATGAGAGAAATAAACTTGGAATTTGGATTAAAGACATAATTTATAAATTGACATGCACTAATTCCCTTGTTTGGAATCATAAATATAGAAAATTAGAATTTCCGCATGAAAAAAAAACTTGGAATTTGGGAGCTCCAATTCCCAAGTTTAAATTCCATATAAATAGGTGTCATTTTCCAATTTCTATGATTGAGAGTTTAAAAACAACAAATTTCGTTTTCAATTCCATTGTTTTTTTAGGTTACCCAAATAAGAAAATTCACAAATTCTATAGAATAAAATTCCATCATTTAAATTTCCGTCATTTTAAAATTCCTTAGTAATCTTAAATTTCTTCATCCAAACATATTCTTCTTTTGCCAAAAGAAGAATATGTTGATAGGGAATAAATTGTAGTTTGAGGAAATGGTTACAGCAGTTACTTCTGCTCGTTGCATGGTTTTTTTTATTTTTATTTTTTATTGAAAAGATTGCTCTATTGAACATCAAGATAATGTACATAGGACAGCACAAACTATCCAAATCCAAACATGAATATCAGGACTACAGCTACATCTTTATAAAAAAAAAACACGCAGACTGATTACCATTATATGGGGCATAAAATAGAAAATGCTTTAGCATCAACACCTTACCATCACGGGGCATAAATTGCTCGTTGCATGATTACTTATAACTTATGGGCATATTCTTCTTTTGCCAAACATTAATATCAACATTGCCGGTCCTGAGTTATTTGAGGTCCTGGGCAACACCGAAAAATATGCCTTAACATATTTTTTACATAAAGTAATTATTTATTTTAGTATTTGTACGTATGTACATCGAATATTAAAGAAAATATACTTTTTGACATTATGGACCTTTTTTGACAAATGATAGGATAATCTACACTAAACTTATTGCCGGTCCTAAGTTATTTGAGGCCCTAGGCGACACCGAAAAATATGCCTTAACATATCTTTACATAAAATAATTATTTATTTTAGTATTTGTACATATGTACATCGAATATTAAAGAAAATAGACTTTTTGACCTTATGGACCTTTTTTGACAAATAATAGGATAATCTACAGTAAACTCATTAAAACTAATGATAAGGGGGATTCGAACACGAGACCTAAAGAGCAAAGGTGAACACTCTTAACTAACTGATCTACAAACCACTTGAACATTATGAAACCTTTGGAATGATTTTTTTTTCATATTTAATATCTCTAATTTTTATACGTAAACAATAAATGAAAACGAAAAACTACTACTACCAAAGGCCACATATAGTAATATAATTCATGGTTTTCTTTTTCTTCAAGCTCTCATGAAAGGTTGCACTTCACTCCTATAATATATAAAATCACAAGGGAATAATTATACAAAAAGGTGTAAAATGATATTTTTGGATTGTCAATAACAACACTTTATTCAATAAAAAAAAGTATAACAACACTTTATTTAACTTAAACATGAAAATGATTATCAATAAATAACCCTAATTTATATTTAGACAAACTTGAACTTGATTTTGCAAGTAAATTGAAAGGAAAAAAAAAACCCATTATTGGAAAATGCCACATTTAATAACCTAATTACTGTTTCTTTATTATTTAAAGTAGACATGAAAAAAATTAAAATAAATAAAATAGAAAAAAAAAAGCAAAACTACCCCATTTCCGTTGAGAGAGGGAATTGAACCACATATTTTGTTTAACAGAATTACCAATTGTAATGTAGTTACCTGAAATAACGGTGTGACTCAACATACTTTTTGATACAATAATAGTAACAACCAACAGCAAACCATGATAAAGCCCTGCAAAGAGAATACACCTAATAAAGTAGTAAACTAAATGAATCACAAAAGCGACAAAACATTAGAAAATCCATAGTCCATCTTTCTAGTGGCATCCCAAATCATAGTTACAAGATACCCCAAAACCCCTGGAAACCGCAAACCATATTCCATGTTCGTCTCATGGGTAGTCCCAGTACACCATGGTATATACATATGTATTTATGGATGTACATTCAATTTTCAAATTGTACAGTAGTGACTCAAGTAATAAGGGTTTCAACCACTCTCACTTTTGAGATAGTCCTTCACAAGTCCTTCACTAGATTGCATGCCATAAGATAAAGCTCATTCAAATGCCCAAGCTCCATAGCAGCTGCTAGATGCACCAACGTACTTTTCAGATGGAAATAGTCTTTTTCAAGTAGTCTGTTGATTCACAAATAAAACACAGATAAATTTTGGTGGGAAAAGGCTTTGTTGTTGTTGTTGTTGTTCCAAACCAGTTTCCAACTTACACGGAAGTTAGCTCAAAGCATTCTTGATATTCACCGCACTGCTGATAGTATTCAGCTTTGCAGGCTAGAAGGTCGGTGTTGGTTTTCAGAGTACGAATGAAGGATTGCTGTGTTACTACTACAACTTTCTTTTTCAAGTTCTCTGAATTTTGCTTCTACAACATTTTCTCTGTCCTACTGGAAAACACAAAAAGGAGGACTGATGAGAACACAGCAAAAGATAGTATTACATGATCTTTTGTACAGTAATCTTTATTATAAAGTAAAAATTATTCAGATGTAAGAGGTCTTCTCTATGTTTGACACTTGAGGATGACATATTGAAATTGCATTTCTGTTTACCTTTTTAATTAAACATGAGTAGAATAACGAGAGCCATCCATCTTCAGGACCAAATTGTTATGATGAAAGTAGGCTCGCCTCTGAAACTCAGCAGCAAATCAAAAGGTTTAGTAGGGGACCATCGCATCCATAGTTAAATGATTGATAAAAGAAACGCAGAGGAGACACTCCGATGGAATCTATGGATCAACAAAGATAAAAGTGCCAGAGGCCGAGAACACATTTCATCGATTAATTTGAAAAGGTAGTATCAAAATCTATGATGTTAATTCCTTGTATAACACTCACATGACAAAAGAAAAGTTTATTTGAATGACCCTAACCTTCGTCGCATGTAAGCATGTGATTCTCAATAAGACATTCCAAAGCCTGAAAAGAAATTAAAAAGGTCATAAGAAAAAGCTTGAGGGATGAAACTGAAGGTGCTATAGAGGTCAACCTTTTGTCTAACACTCTCACATGGGTTTCACCCCATGTAACAGAATTGGGTAAAGAGTTCAACTGAATAGTATTTTCTACATGAAATTTAATTCCCCATAAAGTGATTCTATCTAACATCTGATTAATGTTCCGTGTATTTTAAGCATGTTTGAAAGGATAAAACAATTTATCAAGTTGATACTTTAGTAATTTCAATTCTTTTGCAGGGAATGCTATATCCCCTCCCTGCTTTTGGAGACCATAAAATGTTAGAATAGGCAAGAAAGAATAAGTTTGGGCTTTTCACATATAAACCTTGATAAGATTAAATTTCAGAGAAGAACACTTCAAACCAAATAAAAGGTCATACCCAGTGCACAAGGCTCCCGCTTTACGCAGGGTCTGGGAGAGGTGAATGTCGGCTAGCCTTACCCCCATTTATGGAGAGGCTGCTGCCAAGTCTCGAACCCGAGACCTACCACTCATGGGCGAAGGCACTTGCCATCGCACCAAGTACGACCTCTAACACTTCAAACCAAATACTTTAGAAAAATACCCTTCTACATTGCAATGGGAGAAGGGAACCAAATTTATTTTGCAACTAAGAATCAATTAGTACTTGACAAGTGGATCGTTGAGGAGTTTTTTTTTTTCTCCAACTGCACTCTTGAAGTGTTTTTTTTTTTTATAAAACTTATAGTTATTAGGGTGTTTTCTCTAATTTATTAAACCATCTTTGGTAAGTTAAAATCCCATAGATCCAACGGAATAAATTCCGAACGTACCTCATAACATAAAGGATCAGCTTTGATAGCAGCTTTATACCTTTAAATAAAGAAAATAAAATTAGTTAAAGGATCCCTTCAATCAACATATATTCCTTTCTCAGCAGATGCCACACATATAGAAATCATATTATTCTCCATCCACAAGATCAACATTTAGCTTAAGTCTCATACTCCTACAAGTTAAAAACTACAGAGTGTCATTTCTTTTACCAGAAAACACGTTCAAACACACACACGCGTTAAGACTTTACATGGTAAAGCTAAGTCTTAGAGAAAAACTTACCACTGTCGGGCCTGGACACGGTTTTCCAATGCTTCATATGCCTTGCCTCGTAAAAAGCATATTGCAGAAGATATCTGTTGCAAGAGAGGAATAACACATTTCATGAGACAAAGTTAGTAGTATCTACAAACAGAACATCAGAATCTGTTGCCAAATTTTCATGTAACAATGTTTACTAGGAGGTGAGGGAGTCAGACAATGTTACATTGATCTCATGATCTTCACCATCTTTATCCAAGTACATGATATTGGAATCCTTTGAGTCTTACAGATTCCCTTGTTCATCCACTTTCGCATTACCGAGCATTAATATGCATTGATCCCACTTCTTCAGCTCCTCCTGGTAAAACACAGACACGAAAAAGAAATGAACTAGTCAGTCCTATTAACCTAGAACATAACTGCATCAACCCCAACTTGAAGACCAACAATTTTTAATCATTATAAATGTCTATCTACCCATCGATGTATTTACCGCCGAAACTACAATTTGTCTAAACAACTCATAAGGTATGTTCTACTGGATTTGAAAATTCGACAACACGAAAAAAAAATGTCCTTTTTTCTACAATCAATCACCTATCAAACTGTAACAAAACCCAACTAAGAAACCCAAAACCCACAAAATGGAAAACGCAATTTCAAGCAAAAACATTGAACGAAATCAGCAAACAAAGAGAACCGATTTCCTGATTTGAGCAGCGAGAGAGACTTACAAGGCACTTGGCGGCGAGGTAACGAAATCGAAGGTCGCGTAGGACGATCTGGGAGGCATTGAGGAGGTGGTAGGCGCGTCGGTAATGGCGGCCAAGAAAGAGAGCCTGAGCTTGCATGTAGATATCGCCAGGGTCATTGGTAAAGGCAGCGACTTTGTCAGCGAAGAAGATGGCGGAGGAGTATAGGTGCTTCGTCACGCAGTCCCTCACTACCCCACGAAGCATTTCAATCTCTTCCTCTCTCATTGTCGCCGAAATGGGGTTTTGCTCTTGTTGCCTCAATTCGAGTTCGGTTAGAGTGAGAGAGAGACTGATTGAATTGGCCGGGAGCTGTGGAGGTTTTAGAGTGATGGGTCGTTGGGCCAAGTCCTTGTTTAAGCTTTTGTAAACACCTTGTGATTAAATTAAACTACTTGATATTTATCAACTAGTTTAATATTCAAACTGGAATTATGTGTAAACTTAGGTACAATCTCGACTTCTCATAATATTATACGACAAACTCTTAAGTGCAACCGAGTGTATATAACTTTGCATTTATCTTTATCGCCGTAAGTAAGATGTGCCATATGAGAAGAGAAACAAGCACAAAGTGATATACACTCAGTCACAACTAAAATTCTCACATCTCGAATGTAAGGTCTGATGTTAAGGCTTGATTTCAAGGTCCCGTCATGTCAAAAAGCCCTAAGTTTGGAACTCAAGTCCAAGGTTCAAAGTTTCGAGTTTTAAAGTAATTAGCAACGAAATCGACATTCATAACCTTTAATGACATGTTCACTTATCAGTAACGGATGGGAGTTGTGGGGTAATTGTGCAAAATGTAGAGTGTAGTTGAAAATGCAAGACAACCCACACCAGCAGCTTGATGTTCATCTCAGGACAGACCATAAACTTATGCGTTCTGAACTCAAAACTCTCAACAATGATAAGGAAGTTTTACTCGTAGCGAGGCTGAGTGAATTCCGATATTGAACTTTAACAAATTTAAAGTCATAGATGGTGCTGTACTGTTTACTAATTGAGGATAACATAAGCTAGATTACTCAGTAAAAATTTCGTGTTCCGGTATTCTCTAGTTTGTCCCTCTGCAAAATATTACACAGTACATCGAAGCAATATTCATTCAATCAAGTTTTGTTTACCAGGCCTAGCTTGAGCAGCACCCGACTCTCTTCAAAGCAGACACATCATCCTTTATATTTATTTTCTCTCCTTGTGCTGGGACTGATGAAGTTCCGTTTTCTCCCCCTTCAACTGCCTTCTTGCTCACAACATGGTATATTTGAGTCAGAACTTCAGCGAAGGAGTTTTCCACATTCTTTGCTTCCAGTGCAGATGTTTCCATGAAGTACAGTGATTCCTTCTCGGCATAGGACTTCCCATCTTCAGTTGAGACAGCTACAAGGTGGCGCAGATCTGATTTGTTCCCAACAAGCATCACAACAATGTTGGAATCGGTGTGGTTCCTCAATTCTTTCAGCCATCTGTCAACATTCTCAAATGTCGCATGGCGAGTGACATCGTACACAAGGAGTGCACCCACAGCCCCGCGATAGTACGCACTAGTGATGGCGCGATACCTATGAAACCAAGAGGGAAGACTTTAGCATAAAAAATAAGTAGAAAGGCATCACTAAGAGAAAATGTCATAACAGACTTCAAAAGCAAGGGGGGAGGTATTTTGCCAAAAATTGATTACAAGCCGCAATTCACTATTAGAAATCGTAAACCTGAACTTAGTTCCCATCATAGTAATGTAACATTCTGGACAATCTATCATCCATATACTAACGACAGTAGTTTGATTAATATAATGATGCTTTAAGTTTCCAAAAGATATATAATATGGACTTAATAAGTTGCACTAACTGAAATGCCAATAAACAAGAAAAAGCAATGTTAATTAGCTTTTAGCTTTTGAGGACCAGAAAGCATATATTTATCAGCTTATAGCATTCCTTTTCTGATATATCTTATGAGCTGAGCCTCCATAACCACCAGATGAAATGTAAACAAAGTGAAACTCATAACAAGAAGCAAATAAGCATAATTATCAAAAGTCCTCGCACTGCATCAAACTTTAATCGTATAACATGTCCTCATTAATATGGCTGACTTGTCGCTGTTTAAAAGATGAAATTGCTTATGTTTTTTTATAATTGATTCACTATGAGTCTCAAAAATAACCTCTATTTCCCCTCAACTAGTTATTAGTTAACAACAACGACCATGTCTAAAGGATCACTTGGAAAATCTCAAAAGAAAACAACAGTCCACAACCACTATTTTTCTTCGCATTTTTAGTCCCTAGATTCTAACTGTCACAATATATGTGGACACGACAGATGCTAATTTGGCTCGGTCCTGTTCCTTCTAATCTGCCGTTCTCTGTCAACCCTTAAAGCCCACCCTGTTAATGAATTGTAAGTTCTAACCGCCACCATAAACTCCTATCCAGCATTTAAAGGGAAAGAAGATAATCTTTGGCAAGTAAGTTATAACTCAAGGGTAACTAAAGGGGAAGCTATTAGTACGATGCTGCACCACTATATCTATAAAGGAAAGAGGAGGTCAATTTCCGGGCGTTCTATATTTGGTTGCAGATAAATCCATGTCCTTCCTTCTCTTTTTCTTTCCTATATTTACTGATGGCCTTTTCTAAAAACTTACACTAAATTGCTAGACAATGTTTAAATATTGTGCTAACCGCTTGTTCGTTGGCATTTAGTTAATTTAAAGGCATGTCAGAAGCTTCACTATGAAGCATTCTCATTATGTTTAGTAATTAAGGAATGACACTTAATCACTAAATTTAAGATCTCAGTCCACAAATAGAAGGAATTTAAGGAGATCTACAACAGCTGAATCAGGAACCTCACTGATCTCAGTCTCGAAAATCGGGCACCTGACAGCGGCACGTGCCCGAGAAGAAAAACCACCACTACCACGGTTAGCTTATATTCTTCCTTTATTACGGGTGGATCTCAACCAGCCAAGATCTAAAACCCACCTACTATTCAAAGATCAAGCAAACCAAAACAAACCACCCAAATCATAAGATCAAAGAGTTTCTGCAACAACAAGAGAGAACCTAAATCTTCCTAAACACACAAACTAAACCAAAATTCAACAAATCTGAGCTAAACATAAACTACATGAAACAATAAACACCCAAATCTATCCAAACTTTCACCAAACCCCACAATTTAAACTTCACCAAAGCACATAACCTACCAATCCAGCATAAAAAAATTCGCAAACCCAGAAAATAAAATCGAAAAGTAGCAAGACCCAGATGGGGAAATCCATGGAAGAAGAAGAAAAGTGAGGACCTTTCTTGGCCAGCAGTGTCCCAAATCTGAGCCTTGATGACTTTGCCGTCAACGGTTAAGGTCCTGGTGGCGAATTCAACTCCAATGGTGGATTTGGACTCCAGGTTGAACTCGTTCTTAGTGAACCTGGAGAGCAGATTGGACTTGCCCACACCGGAGTCCCCAATCAAGACCACCTTGAAGAGGTAGTCGTAGTCATCGTCGGCTCTGTATCCAGCCATTTCTGCAGTTCTCTAGCTTTCGGTATTCGAATTAGGAGAGAGAGAGAGTTGCAGGGTGGTGGAGCTTTCGGTGGGAACTTGGGAAGAGTGCAGTGCGAATTGTGAAAGTGTTTTTTAATTAAAAAGCGCCAGAAACTTGATATGAAAGGAATTTGTACAGTGAGGAAACCTCCATGTAAATACCATGAGTACTCTTTTTTGTTTGTGTAATTTTCTTTTTTTTTTTTACTAAATATTCTTTTTGATAAATCCAACTTCACCCACCAAACCAAACTCTTAAATTCCCATTTAAGTCTATGAAAGTTCATTAAAACTTCATAATTTTATGGAGATATTTGAAAATGACATGCTAAAGATGGGCCATTGACATCTTATAGGGTGTTCTAGCCTCGTTATGAAACGTTTAACAACCTCTCATATATGTTAAATCTGCATATCAAGTGACTTAAATTAAATTTATAGTTTTCTTGCATGGAACTAAATTTAATTTTTCAGTACACAATGAAAGGCCTAGCTTTCTATTTTTAACAAGCCACACTTTTATATAAGAATTCTAAACAAATCAAATTTTAAACCAAATGACGTGTCACCTATAAGAAATAAGCACGTTAGTCAACATTTAAGTAATAATTCAATCATCAACAACCACATCATTTGTTCTCCTTAACATTACCCTTTATATAAACACCTTAATAGTTGAATGAAATGATGAAACAATTCTTAGATTCTTTAATTGTTTTTCTAAAAATCGTAAGTTTCCTTTTTTATTTAACAAGTCTGCTTTTGAAGAGAATAAACGGCTCCTTACTTCTAAAAATGAGAAGTTTATAGTTTTTGTTGCATAGGAGTTTTGAATCAAGTTTAGAGTGCCAGATCCCAGGAGATGATAGTAGTTTATGATCCTAACTCTCGGTCAATGCAAGGGTTATGGAGAACGTCTACGTTCTTCTCTCTTTGCGATTCTTACTCTCTCATAGAGTCGGGCTCGATCCCAACTCATCATAGTCTCTATTTTATCTGACATCGTTCTTCTTCTGTGGATCCTCCTGCTTATAACTGTGAGCAAACCATTAAAATCCTCAATATTCAAACCACGTTGTCAATATATAAAATACACACATCATTATGAGTTTTATATCAACGGTAGATACACAATGCAAATACAATAGTTACACCATCTTAATATTTTTGATATAGTAAAAATAGTATCGCACTACAATATTATGATATTATATGCGCTATATTAGAAGTAATGTAGACATTTCATCCTATCAAATTGCTGTTGATGTTGTGATTAATCTCTTTTTCTAATTTAGTTATACACTTTTAAGATCCGTCTATAACGGCATGCCCTTTTTCTTTCCTTTAGAACTTTGGATTTCAAATCTTTGAACTTTCGAAATTTTATGATGGGAATCTGATTTTCCGGTACAACACTTACACCTTAAGCACAATTACAAGGGAATTTGGTAAAGTGTGTATGCGAGAATGGACCCAATGAAACATGAAGGGCCTGATAACCCCTCAATGGTCTTCATTTTACATTTACAAAACTTTTTAACTTTTTTTGGATCACACCTAAAGATGCTTTAAAACCTAAATATCTAAAGGGGCCAACCCCAAAATCAAATAAAAGAACTCAAATCATGGTACTCGATCGCGTCCCCACCATATATAATTGCCTCTCTCTCTCTCTCTCTCTATCTCACTCTCTCGCTTCTTCAACTCTCTCAGTATGTCCATATATGATCCTTCTTCAACAGCCTCATCGAATTCGAAAAGTACAACTGCAGATCTTCAAGCAGTACTTGTTTGGGTTAATATTTGAATATTTAGCTTAGCATAAAGGAAGCCTAAAGGCGCCAAAACAAGTTGAATTTGCCCGAAGCCCAGCAATAAAGCCTGAAACAAATTGAAGTCTTCTCAGCTAAGGCATAGGTCACATGTCTATGATGGGAGTGACAAGTGACAGAGACCAACTCAATACCAACCAAAAAGAACTTTCTGATGGCATCAATGTGTAAATACAAAATGACTCACTACCCCTGAAAGTCATCGGCCAAGAGTAAACCTAAAGCAATCGAGCCAAATTGCCTATAAAAGCCAAGAGAGATAACAGAGAAAAGGACATTCAACCAATCAAACAAAAGACATACAAACTTGCCTCTCAGACAAGCAAACACCCAAAAAGCTGCACTTCGTCTAGATTATGCACCTTTTAGCCATGGATTCCCCGTAGAAGGCCATCTTTTGGCAATTAGAAGCTCTGCTACCTTATCCTAGATTCGTAGTATCGATTCCCTTTCAGAAACCTTGTTTGTATTTCCTACTTACATTTCCATTTCCCAGTACCCACGACCCTTCTACAAACTCAAAGAGAAGTGGTTGCAAGATGTTTAAACCTTGCCCGACAAGGTGAAATCTTGCCCAACTTCCTTGCGTTTGTACTTACAGTTTGTAGATCTATTGTTTAAATGCATATTCTGTTATGTTTTAACTCACTTGCAATTGTTTCTCGCTTTAAGACCCATTTATGATCAAATATGGCTAAGCAAGTTAACATCACTTCTTTAAGCGTTTAACTGTAACCAATCAAATGATTAAGAGGGCTCTAAACTCCCTTCATTTGAACATACAAAATTATAAGTAAAAGTCCTTGGTCACAAGGTAAGAAAAAAGAACTTAATGCAGACTTAACACATATGTGACAATCATTTGATAACGAGAAGTTTAAGTATCTTGGGGCGCAAGTAATCGACTTAAATCAAATCTGTTCAACATCTGTTATATTGAGATAACAGTGGCACGCCTAGCTCTTTGTTAGTTTTAATCGTGAGCCTCAAGGCCTACACCTAAGGCCCCACAAAGGCATCTTTCAAAACTAACTTTGTACACTTCTTGTAGCACACCAAGCAACAAGAACTCGACCAACAACCAACATCAACGCCAAGTGCCAACACACCAGGGGAGCTGTGCCAGGGCCGAATCCTTGCCCGAACAGTACTAGTACTACTACAAATGTTCAAATGGTTTCCAAGTCAGTATCTGAGAGGCTTCTCGGGAATTTTTTTTTATGCCTCCCAATACGTACGACTTCAATTACGAGCAGAGTGGTCTGTGGTTTGTGGTCTCCGCCATTACCCCGGACAGTGTTTCTGGACTCACCCGGCAATATTATCATATCGTGTTGTGATGAAGATGAAGAAATATACTGCTGCAAACTTAAGAATGCCAAGATGCCTTGTCCCAGACGCTTATTTTCTTTGACTGCTGTAAGTGTTTGCTTTCTCACTTTGTGGGAATTCCCTATTTACTGTGGTTCATGAGAGAGATCTTTGCTTGTTTCTTAAATATTTGATTTTTCTTTTTCTTTTTCGATATGGGAAATGTTTTCTCTTAAGGAGTAAGACAATATAAGATTTTTGTGTTGATAAATAGTGAATTTGGATCATTAATTAGATTAATTTCAACCCTAATGTTTGATTTAGTGAACCATCTAGCAACATAAGCATTTTAATTATGATAGAGTAATTATACGTCTTGCACGGAAACATCCCCTCAATTATTGTTTCAATTTAGCGAAATTATTTACAATATGTATGAATATTGAGTTCATGTTTTATGAAAATTTTGGTGAAACAATGTGGTCAGTCAATGACATATAGTACTGCCTTACTCTTGTGGAGAAAGGAGAATGCTATGCGTTGTTGAACAATGTATTGAAAAAGATGAAATGCTGTTTTGTTTCTTCACTTTAGAGTTTTCCAAACTCTTAAAGAGAAGAAATGAAGAAAACTTGCATATCATCTTGCACGCATCATAACAAAGTTGAAACCGAGATAAACTAGTATTTACAAAGAAGAACTTATAAACTCATTCCAAAGCTGAGATTCTAACAAGGCTTTATGCTATGCAAAAGCCTTACCCAGATATGATAAATAACTAACTCAAAATATATAAGAAGATTATACACTCCAAACACAGTAACTATATACAACTATGAACCCTAAATAAGCTAGTAGACATTATAAGAACAATCAACTTCAACAACCAGTCGATTCGGCGCCCAGCAAGAGGTTGGCCCAAGATTTCCCTCAGTAACATCAATAGAACATTCTTCTTTGCCAATGCACGCCTGCCATTTACAAAATTAATCCACAACTCTAAAAAAATATCGAAAAATTTGTTAATAGCTAACTAGATGGCTTTGAAGGATACCTCTTCGATGACTGAGAAAGCTAGAGGAGACTCGCATATGCCTCTACTGAAGGATCCGCAAGTGCCTTTTGGGTCACCAAAGCTGACAAATCTAAGATTGGATGGAAATTTTCCTCCCTGGCATGATAGCTCCAAGGTGCCTCCCCCTTGATGAGCATTTGCACAAACTTTACCAATTGTTACAGTCTGAAGGTTGACATTATTAGGTTCGCCTTCAAACTCTTCGAATAAAACTAGAACATTATCATCAGCTTGAAGAAACGAGCGCGGAACATGGTACTGAAAATTTTCTCCAAAACAAAGAAAAAACGTGTGGTCAGTGATTCAGAAGGTACACAAACAAATATATCTATGAACAGATAAAAAAATTTGATTACCACCTCTGTGAAGGGAGCCCGCAATTTGTCAAGCACTTCTTATCAGTTTATGCTCCGCGGTAGTTGCATGTTGGTGAACACCCAATTTCATCTGAAGAGTAACTTGACCAGTACCTGCCAATGCTCTTGCCATTCACCCAGGCATGACCCTTACCCAACCCCATCAAATCCACTACAACGGGGTCGGTCCCTAGAGGAGCTTTGAAAGTTGTCTGAAAAAAGTAGAATAGAAAAAATCCAGATTAATGTGCAAAAAAACCTTTTAAATTTTGTTCAATTGCAAATTAGTATGATATATATAGTAAGTACCTTGTACCAAATAAACATCCTTCCATTTGGTATGTCTCTTGTATTCCACTTGTACTTAGCAGCATGATGACCAGTAATTTTGTACTTTCCTTTGTGTATACCATCAATTCCAACCTTATATGTCCACTCATTTTTGCTCAAGTCCTTCATCACCTCTGTACCATTCTTTACTCGTGCAATCAGCTGAACAGGACCATGAATCCCAACATCTACGTCATCAAAGAATTGACCATAATTCTTAACATTCAAAACGAAGTAAACGTTAGATATGTTAGATTATAATCATCACAAGAATCAAATGCTTTAAACTTATAATTGTGATTTAACGCCTACTTGCAAGCCAACAGCGACACTGAGTAGAGATAAATCATTATTCTACCCGTGCTTTAGGTTGAACGACTTTGTCTCAAAAGTGAAGCTGAACTGTCCATTTTTAGCAGCTCTTGTACCTGAATTCAATAACGATATAGTTAGCTAAAAGAAATATAACAAGGAAAATGGTAGTGACAAACTAAATGAAGGTTACCCATGTGTTTTCCATTAACAAAAGCATGAAGGATGTGCCCATTGGTATTCACCCGTAGCGCAATTTCTTTGTTACGCCAAATTGGATCAGTTGAAATGTGCTCCAGACTAAAAACACATAAATTTCAATACAAGATGACAAGTTCTGCTACATTCTTGTGAGATGATAAAAACCGGTAAAGAAGACTATCTGAAAAAAGAAAAATTTTAAAAAGGAGGAAAATGAAGCATATATCACCTAGTCATATACCACAAGTAATCACTTGTGTCATTTGTTACTAATTTCTGATCAAGCAGTTCATTAGCAGTCAGATTGCTATGCTTAACCGAGCCGTTCTTGATGTGTGTAAAGTGCTCAGGCTTCCAAACCCAGTTTAAAGCGTAAGGCTCCTTACTATCATCCGCTCCATTTAGAACTCTCTCCATTACTGATATTTGGGTATTAACCTTATAAACAACATTCAAAATTATCATGTATATATGAGTTTTTAATATATATTGACTAGCAGAAGTATTATATATGTAAAAATTTGATCACATTTACCTGGGCAGTGTTGTAGACTTCAGTATGAGAGCAATTAGGAAGGATAGAAACAGACCAAGAGGGAACTCTATACATTATACCCTCAAAGTTAATAACGGCATCATTTGTTTCATTTGCATTTCCAAAGGAACAGATTTTACTTCCATTAAAATCGTACGATGTTGCCTGAAAAGTTGAAAAGAAAAATATGTTTAATTGTATGGAGAAGTATGCACAAATATAACCAGTTATAAACTTTTAAAAATAGAACGGGAAGAACAGTATGTAAGTGACAAGGATCAAGCCTTTAGCAAGGGTCAAGATACTGCCATGTGTCAATAGATTAGGCAGTATAGTTGTTAAAGTTAGTTTTTTTTTTTTTTTTGAAGAATTTGTTAAAGTTAGTTAAGATCGTTGAGAAATAGTTTGCTAAGTAATGTAACAAGTATAAAAGGAGATGATATGCTTGTATTAAAGTAAGAAAACAGGAATATATCAAAGTATACTCTCTCTCTCTCTATCTCTTTCTCTCCCAACCTCTCTTCTTCTCTCTTAATTACACAGTCATCATTGATGACCTTGATACCGCGTACACTACAATTCTCACATTGTAAACATACAACAAATGGTCACTAAACCATGGTTTAAAGCTTTTTGTATGATTAATTGTTTGTTTAATGTCTCCAGTTCTATTTCTGATTGAAAGTTTTTTTTTTTGCTTCTAAAATATACACATAAATGTCGTACGTACCTCCATCATGTTTCCATAATCGATTTTATCTACAACGCCATAAGTCAGTGCCCTCTCCCTTGATAGGATGATATTATGGAGCTTTTGAAGATGTCCTCACTTGGGTTGATTCAAATTACCTATTCACATTGTTAAAACATAGAATCAGTCGGCATACAAAATTCATACAAACACAGAAGCTAATTACTTGATTTTCTGCATTTTAATTACCATATGCATCCAGTGGTGCATCATAATCATATGATGTGGTGATGTAAGGACCGCCTGCTACACGACCGAAATTCGTACCACCATGGTACTGCAGGCGTATTGCTTACGCGTATTAATAATCGAAAGATGGTCGAATGACCAACTTAAATTGGTAAATGAGCTTAGGCACCAAGTGAAGTGTATAATTACCATGTAATAGTTTTGGAAGGTTCCACCGAGCTGAAAGAAACGTGCAACAGAGAACCCAAGATCCTCGGCAGTCCTGTGCGGATCTTGCATGCCCCAACAACCTAAAGAAATATTACAATATTCAAAAGCAATTTTTGCAGCCTTAAGCATAGATAAGTTGGTTAGAACAATGTTCCACAAACATCCAATTTAATCCATCTTTTATGTTAAAGTCCCACCGGTGGATGCAAGAAAATCAAAGGGGTTTAAATAGGATTTCTCTACTCTAACTAATACCGAGATCTTTTGTAGTAAAATCTCATATCTGACTAATTGGGCAACTAGTTAAGTTGGGGATAATATCGGTGTCGTTAGAGTAGGGCGGGCTCGACGATCTAAAAATCCAACATTTTAATGTAGATTAAATTAATTAAAATATAATGATCAAATAACTAATTTCCTTAGAAGACTAGAGAGTAACAAGAAGAAAAATAAACAAACAAACCAGCCAGTCCAATTTTCTGTCCACATCTTGGGACTATTGTTGTGGGCAGGTTGAAATTGATCACAATACCAGCCATTGCAGGTATCAATCTGCAGATAAAACAATGAAGATTAAATTTAAAAATAAATTCATTGTAGATTTGTTTATATTTTCCATGGATATTTATAAGCAAACCATTGGTTGTGGAGCATCATTCTCTTGACACATAATCCAGGGCACTTCAATCTTGAAAGATTCAGCCAACCCCACACACCATTGTAAGTATTGCTTTCCTTCATCCCAATAGTACCGAATAACATTCCCGTACTCATTTTCAATCTATTAAAAAAGAAAAATATAACTCTGGTTATATATTATATTCAGATAATATGTAAAGTATTTCGACAATTACATCCTGAATTCGTACAACGTGATTTGCTTCCTAAGCTTTTATTTTAACTGGTACAACTACCAATTTCCCTCTTACTATCATGTTATACCCAACTTTCATCCAAAAAGATCACGTCACTCATTGAATGTTATTTGTGATTTTTTTATTTCTTAACATTCTTTTTTATTTTCAAAATGTCCATTTTTAGCGAGACATTTGGTGAAAAGTTGGGGGGGGGGGGGGGAACATGACTGTACGGAAAAATTGCAGATTTACAATAGTTTAGTGGGGGAAATCGATCAAAACAAAAGTTAAAGTGGGAGATAGATCGGCAATGGTGTACACCAGTTTGGAAATCTACTAAATACTAAAACTAAAATCATAAAAAGTTGGCTGAATTATAAACCTGAGCAACTATAATAGGTCCCCCTTGCGAAGCAAAAAGTTTATCCTGCTTCATCATAACAACTATTAGGGTTGTAAAGTTTGCCATCTCCCTCTGAAAACATAAACAGTATAACAAAAGTAGAGTAAATAAACTGAAAATAGAAACAAACCATTGAGTCAATGTCATGTATATTTTTCAAAAGTTTACCTCAAACACAGGATTGTTTGTCCTCAATTTGATGCCAGGTATGTTATGCAGCCACACAGGCAAACCTCTGCAGGAAAGAGTTGAAAAATATTATAATATGTTGAGCGTAGACAAAATTAAAGGTCAAAATATAAGTGTATAAGTTGGGAAAAATAAATGTTACCCATAATTCCATTCTGCGCAAACATATGGTCCAATTCGAAGAACAGCATAGAGCCCTGTCTCTTGGATGGCCTTAATGAATCTTACTAGGTCCAGATTTTCGGTGAAATCATACTAATTTAACAATAATATTATGAGTGAATATGTACACTTAAAATGGCAAAACAAAAATTATTATGGAAAAAGAAGGGGCAAAAGAAATTAAACCTGACGACGAAGAGGTACATGCGCATTCCAGAACACATAAGTCTCAATGGCATTGAGACCTCCGTGTTTTGCTTTTTGGATTAAGGATGGCCACATCTATAAAAGGTATTGTTAGTTTGGTGACATGTTGAGAATTTTCTGTGATACTAGTGTATTGGTAGGGCGTTTTTAAAAATTGAGTCTAAACTTTATTGATATTTTAAAATTTCTCGTCTAGACTTAGCAATTTTGATACAACGTGTGGTGATCATATTTGCATTGAAGGTGACTAAGTAACTAAAATTCATTATAAAGGTAATCAGTTAACATACTTCAGGAGTACTGCGGGGGTAGTGAATGGAGCCAGATATGACAATTCTTCTTTCATCATCAATTTTTAGGGCATTTCCATCATATGAAACCCGGAGAGCAGAGCAAAACTGAATTAGCAACAGGAGAGCAGAAGCCAGCAACAAAACTCCCATGGTTGACATTGGAAGTCGCAAGTAAAAGTCTAATTAATAACTCTCTCTCTCTCTCTCTCTCTCTCTCTCTCTCTCTCTCTCTCTCTCTCTCTCTCTCTCTCTCTCAATAGGATTTTCACCGATACTCTAAGGGTGCGTTTGTTTGATGTTATTAAGGGCGACTGGCTTAACTGGGACTACAGTCCCATGTTTGGCGCATGTTGGGATTAAAGTAAATGAAACTAGCTAGGACTCGCACAGACTACGGCCCTCGCTACCGCATCACTACGAATCCCGTGCTCCACCATGGGATTGCTAAGACCCCCTATAATCCTATCTTCTGCATCATCAGCTACTGCACACCCCGTCGCCCAAATCAACCTCGTCGCCAACTCCAACACCTCGCCAACGCCTCGTGCTAGAAATTTTCTTGCCCGCCGATTTCCAATATGTTGAGAAAAAACCCAGAAACCCTAGATCCCCAAATTGAAATCTGAAATATGAACGAACAGAAATCGCAGCCCAACACGTCAAGAAGATGTTCAGCTTGAAGAGATTGGAGCGTTTGGAATTGAATTGATCACTTCAAAATGATGTTTAGATGTGCTCTATCGACAACTATTCCTAGTCTTCTCTACATCCTTGTCTGAATCTTGTCTCGAAATTGACCATAGTTATCCTGCAGAACATCTACAAACAAATTAATAACACATCTTGAAGAGATTGGGGCTTTTGCAACTGAATCGCACTAGATGATTGGATTCCATTGAAGAGATTGGAGACGGTGGTTGGGATTTTTGGAAGCAGAGAAAATAAAAGGTTAATATCAGTGAAGAAGAAGAGCAAAGTCTAGCTTTTGTGAATGCAATGAGATAAAAAACATGAAATAAAAAAAAATTATAAAACTAAAATAAAAAATAGCAAAATATTTAATTTGTCACTTTAGTCCAACATTGCACCAAACGTTTAATTAAACTAGTTCAGCTTAGTCTAGTCTAAGCCAGTCCAGCTTAGTCCCTACAGCTAATTCAGTCCGAAATAGTCCGATGCAACAAACGTACCCTAAAGGATGTGAAAAATGTGTGGAGAAAAAGTTGGCAATTAAGAGGCATAGTTTGAACTTTATGGTTGTATTTGAAATGTAGGTGGATGCCGAGATAACAAAATAAGACTCATGACAAATAGATGGGGCTTCATTGTCCGGATATTCTGAGTTTGTTAAGAGGATGAAAAGCATGGCTTTACTGGGATATTCTTGTTTAGTCTGGTTTGAGCTCAGCCCTTAGTTCACTCAAAATCTATAAGTAAATTACACTTAAGACCAAGGTTGTTTGATTCCAACGTGAAATGTTTTTGGCACGAGTACAATTTCATATAGAGAAGTTATATGTCATGATTGTCATCAAATATATAGTTAATAATTACATGATAACTACATAAAAATGGGATCCTTTGTGGGGCCTCTACCACATCAAACTTAAGCAACCCGAATTCTTTATTTTTTAAGTCGCACTTCACATATCATACTTACAAAATATTAACCAAATAAAAAATATTTGAGGTATCTAAATGAGTTTAAAGAAATTGACAACCACATATTGTGTTCTAAGAAACAATGAAATTTCATCATAACAATTAAATAGACAAATGGTTTCAGATTGAATTAATTTTTTGCAAGGATGAACTATGAATAAAGACTTAAAAAGTATACTGTTCGGATCGTTAAAGTTCAATGTAGTGTGAGGTCTTACTACTAATCCCATTTTTTCTGAAAACAACGGGGATATATGTATGTTGTTGAGAATGAATCTCACATTGATAAGATGATGAACCTTGCATGGGCTAATCTCCATATTGCCAATTGGTTTTATGGTGGAACCTCAACTTTTTGCATGGTACCAGAGCATGTTGTCCAACGTGTGAAGCCCAATGGCCACACGTGCTCCACATCGCCCGAATTATGTTGTTCATGTGTTAGAACTTAGGCTTGAAAATCTGTCACACGTAAGGAGACATGTTGAGAATGAATCACACGTTGATGAGAGGGAGAACCTTGCATGTGTGCTTATAAGTAGTTGAGCTCATATTGATGGTAGGAGAGAAATTCGATTATAGAAAAAAAGATCGTTACACCTAGTTAGTGAGTCATAAACCATACCTTTCAAACAATAAGAAAAAAAAATACATCAAAAGAAGAGGACAAAACCTTATTCCTCTAGAAATAAAATAAAAAAGCTACAAGAAAAAGGGGAAATATGCAATATAATAAACCTTCCTAGATTTGGTTCACTAACCATTTACTTGTCTCAGATTCCAGGGTAGCGGTACAGGGGCAAGCTTTCTCACTAATAGTGACTGCTACCCTGGTCTGCTCAGCGATAGAGCCATCTTCTTTGGGGCAGTGGAGAAGTGAGGTGCAAACAAGAGTGAAATGAGACGTCAACTGGGTTGAAGTTTTGGTTCGAAGATTCAAGCCGGGCAGCTTTTCCCTAGCAAAGGGTTCACTCGTCTTCTTCAATTCAATTGCTATAAAATTGAACTGATGATACCGGCTCGAGGATCCATTATAGCCGAAGGTGCCATGGGCCGGTCGGGCCATTGGACCAAAATTTATGCCCGGCCTGGTCACTTGTTATGAATAATGTCTTGCATTATTTAAAGGGAACTTTAACGAAAAGCACCCGGTACTGTTTATTTTAACGAAAAACCATATTTTTACACTAAAAAGTCAATCCTGGTACTATTCACTTTACCCTTTATTTTGTCTTTATCATTAAAACTCAAAGTTTTCAAGTCATTTTCATTAGTTTTCCTTTATTTAAATGAGTTTGAACTGCGCCGTCTCTTTAAAATGGGTCGTGCCCGTGCCGTTCTTGTGTGGGCCCACCCATTTAATACCTCTAATTAATATAGAGGCAGATTGTCTGCCGTGCCCTTTCCATTCCCTCGTATTTGTACGGAACTCACGTCAACATTTTATATTGATTTTTTTATAAAGATAATAAGACAAAAAGTAATATGAATATAAAATATTGACGTAGTTTAACCGTGACTGCACAAATAGGAGCAAATAGAAAGAACATCATAACAGAAGAGCAGACAATGTGCCTCCTATTAATATTACATTTGCTTCAGTTTCAGGTGAGTATCTCTAATCTCAAAGCTGTGAGCCTGTCACTCCTCACCATTTGTAAGGAGTATATATACAAAGAGATCCAGCAGCTTCTGCCCTTACTTGTCCTCTTGTTTCTCAACAACCAAACAGACTAAAATCGGCTCGACCACTCCATAACAAGATCAGGTATTTTCTTTTTCTTTCTTTAAAATTAACCTCCTTTATATTCCTTTTTTTTGTTGGTATCATGCACTGTTAGGATACCAAGTAAAACCTCAGAAAAAAAATAAAATAAATAAACAAACCTAGCGCCAAACGTTATAGTATACAACAACAACAACAACAACAAAGCCTTTTCCCACTAAGTGGGGTCGGCTATATGAATCCTAGAACGCCATTGCGCTCGGTTTTGTGTCATGTCCTCCGTTAGATCCAAGTACTCTAAGTCTTTTCTTAGAGTCTCTTCCAAAGTTTTCCTAGGTCTTCCTCTACCCCTTCGGCCCTGAACCTCTGTCCCGTAGTCACATCTTCGAACCGGAGCGTCATTCGGCCTTCTTTGCACATGTCCAAATCACCGGAGCCGATTTTCTCTCATCTTTCCTACAATTTCGGCTACTCCTACTTTACCTCGGATATCCTCATTCCCAATCTTATCCTTTCTCGTGTGCCCACACATCCCACGAAGCATCCTCATCTCCGCTACACCCATTTTGTGTACGTGTTGATGCTTCACCGCCCAACATTCTGTGCCATACAACATCGCTGGCCTTATTGCCGTCCTATAAAATTTTCCCTTGAGCTTCAGTGGCCTACGACGGTCACACAACACGCCGGATGCATTCTAACACTTCATCCATCCAACTCGTATTCTATGGTTGAGATCTCCATCTAATTCTCCGTTCTCTTGCAAGATAGATCCTAGGTAGCGAAAACGGTCGCTTTTTGTGATCTTCGCTAGATTGCTCCGGTCATTAGTGTGGATAAGTATATAAATGGATAGAGATAGGAAAGCAAACACAAGATGTACGTGGTTCACCCATATTGGCTACGTCCACGGAATAGAAGAGTTCTCATTAATTGTGAAGGGTTTACACAAGTACATAGGTTCAAGCTCTCCTTTAGTGAGTACAAGTGAATGATTTAGTACAAATGACATTAAGAAATATTGTGGGAGAATGATCTCGTAATCACGAAACTTCTAAGTATCGGAGTGTGGAGTCGTCTTGACTTGCCTTATCTGTCTCATAGGTAGATGTGGCATCTTCTCTGGAAGTACTCTTCCTCCATCCAGGGGTGGTATCTTTAACTGGTGGAGATGCACAAGGTAATGTATCAATTTCACTTGAAGCTTACTTGTAGTTTCAGGCTTGGTCAAGCGCGATACAAACTATGTAGTAGGAGTCCCCCAAGTCGCCGAGCTAGGGGGTCTGCTGAAAGAGGTGACAGACAAGGTAAGCAATCAGAGCTCCGACTGATTGTTCACCTTCTCCCCATCTTGCAGCAGCATGAAGGATAAAGAGAAGAAAAATGAGAAGAGATGATATGAGATACTTTTGCTTTTGAAGAAGTAACTTTCCACAGGCTTATTCTTGAACTGAGCTGGAGGGTTTTCTGGTTTCCTCCAGAGTATAAGGCCGACTGAAGAATTTGAGGGTCAAAACAAGTCCATCAAATCTAGAGTACGTTCCACCCTGCTGATATGGGATACTTTTGCTTTTGACAGAGTAATGGATGTATCGGCACGTGTGCTGTTACGCTTGTCTCCACATGCTTCCTTGTATCCTTCGCACTTGCCCTATCTGTTCCTCAAGCAGATGCGGAATCTTCCCTGGAAACATAAGATGTTGAAGATGAGTACTCGAGAGCAATGCCAGGTAAGTAATCAGGTAAGGGGTTCCAGGCAGTCAGTTCTTGGCTGGAAGCTTGATTCCAAGTGCTGACTGATTGCTCTCTTTCTCCTTGTCTTGCAGGTAAAAACAAGGACAAAGGAAAAGACAGGGAAAAAGCATGATATGGGATACTCTTGCTTTTAACCCTGATGATATGAGATATTCTTGCTCTAGTATAGCTTGTTTGCAGAGGTATTATCGGGGGGAAAGAAAGCTGAATATTTCGAAAGGCTTCGTTGGGAGTGCCCTCTCAGATATGATGAAGGGTTGAGCATTTTTGCAGGTCTGCCTGTCCGTTGGGGATGGAGGTTGACATATATAGGAGTCTCCCTAACAAGTAGTAATGCTATTCCTTTACCCTGCTTGGTCATAGCACGGTAGTGGGAGCTGTCAGTTTCACATGTTTTAACTCTGTCAGAGCACTTTGAAAAAGTGGTCTGTGGTATCTGGCTCTCGAGATTCGGAGAACGATGCCTCTTCGATTTTTGAGAAAGCAATCATGCTGGGGGTCTGGCTCTCGAGATTCGGAGAGCAGTGTCTCTTCGATTTTTGAGGAAGTAATCATGTTGGGAGTCTGGCTCTCGAGATTCGGAGGGCGGTGCCTCTTCGATTTTGGAGCAAGCAATCTTGTTGGGAGTGTTGTCTCGAATGTGAGTAAAGGTTGGGCATGTTTGCTAGTCTACCTTGCCACGAAGCACAAAGGTTGATACACAGGGACTTTCCAATTATCCAGCAATGGTACTGTTCCTTTACCCTCTCTTCGATTTTGAGAAAGTAGTCATGTTGGGAGTCTGGCTCTCGAGATTCGGAGGACGGTGCCTCTTCGATTTTGGAGCAAGCAATCTTGTTGGGAGTGTTTTCTCGAATGTGAGTAAAGGTTGGGCATGTTTGCTAGTCTACCTTGCCACGAAGCACAGAGGTTGACACACAGGGAGTTTCCAATTATCCAGCAGTGGTACTGTTCCTTTACCCTTGTGGGTAATAATATGGTAGTTAGACCTTCAAAATTTATGTGTCTAAACTTTGTTAGTGTTGTTTCTTTGCTATTATTTTACCTTTCTTGGTCAGAGCGATGTAGTGGGAGCTGCAAGCTTCACGTGCTCAACTTTGGCAGAGAACTTTGGCAAAGTTATCTGTGGTACCCATGAGCTATTGTTGCGTGTGGGAAGTGGGTGATTGAACAGTAAGATTCATGTGCTTTCTACTTCACCAGAAGTCTTCGACAGAATGCCCATAATTTCTGCAAAGCTGAGTGTGCGTGTGACAGGTGCTGACAAGGCTAGAAAAGTAGGTGCCTCTTCGATTTCTGAGATCGGCCCTCGTGGTCTCTGAGCAGCCCAGCTTTTGAGAAAGCGAGCGCCTCTTCGATTGATTCGAAGAACGATGCCTCATCGATTTTTGAGAAAGCAGTCACGCTGGGGGTCTGGCTCTCGAAGATTCGGGGAGCAGTGTCTCTTCGATTTTTGAGAAAGTAATCATGTTGGGAGTCTGGCTCTCGAGATTCGGAGGGCGGTGCCTCTTCGATTTTGGAGCAAGCAATCTTGTTGGGAGTGTTTTCTCGAATGTGAGTAAAGGTTGGGCATGTTTGCTAGTCTACCTTGCCACGAAGCACAGAGGTTGACACACAGGGACTTTCCAATTATCCAGCAATGGTACTGTTCCTTTACCCTCTCTTCGATTTTTCAGAAAGTAGTCATGTTGGGAGTCTGGCTCTCGAGATTCGGAGGACGGTGCCTCTTCGATTTTGGAGCAAGCAATCTTATTGGGAGTGTTTTCTCGAATGTGAGTAAAGGTTGGGCATGTTTGCTAGTCTACCTTGCCACGAAGCACAGAGGTTGACACACAGGGACTGTCCAATTATCCAGCAGTGGTACTGTTCCTTTACCCTTGTGGGTAATAATATGGTAGCTAGACCTTCAAAATTTATGGGTCTAAACTTTGTTAGTGCTGTTTCTTTGCTATTCTTTTACCCTTCTTGGTCAGAGCGATGTAGTGGGAGCTGCAAGCTTCACGTGCTCAACTTTGGCAGAGAACTTTGGCAAAGTTTTCTGTGGTACCCATGAGCTATTGTTGCGTGTGGGAAGTGGGTGATTGAACAGTAAGATTCATGTGTTTTCTACTTCCCCAGAAGTCTTCGACAGAATGCCCATAATTTCCGCAAAGCTGAGTATGCGTGTGACAGGTGCTGACAAGACTGGAAAAGTAGGTGCCTCTTCGATTTCTGAGATCGGCCCTCGTGGTCTCTGGGGAGCCCAGCTTTTGAGAAAGCGAGCGCCTCTTCAATTTCTGAGACCAGCCTTCGTGGTCTTTGAGCAGCCCAACTTTTGAGAAAGCAAACGCCTCTTAGATTTCTGAGATCAACCCTCGTGATCTCTAAGCAGCCCAGCTTTTGAGAAAGCAAACGCCTCTTCGATTTCTGAGCAGGCGCCTCTTCGATTTCTGAAGCTCCGTCGAGTGCAGATTTGAAAAGTAGAATTTTAGGGAACAAAGTTTTCCATGCATTTTCCATGAAAGTATATAATGGTTGTCCGTTTTTTCATTAGGAAATTCCCTTAGAAGATAAGTTCATCAGATAATAAATGGGTTCAAACTCGAAGTTTCGTAAAGCATGCATTGAATGCAATACTTTTCGCATTCTTTCTTCCTTATCAACAAGAGATGCTGTAAAAACCAGCGTTTTGTCACACAGATGGTTCAATGTGTGGGCTTCTGTTCCCGATCTAAGCCCAACTCAGACTTCTCCGGAAGAATTTTCCCGTTTCGCTGGGTTTGTGGACCGTGTACTTTTCTTTCGCAGCTCATAAAAAATTCATGCATTCAAGCTTCGTTGTAAGGTACTGAACGACGATTTTTCTAGGATTGATTCTTGGATTTGCACTGCTGTTAGGCGTAATGTTGCTGAGCTCGAACTTGATCACTTCGTAGACTTGACGCCAAATACATATCAGGGTTATCAGTTGCCAAGAAGGCTTTTGTTGTGCAACACTTTGGTGGTTTTAAAGCTGACTTTGCATTGTAACGATATTACCGTTACTCCTAGCTCAGGCTGTTTTCCAAGTCTCAAGTTCCTCCATGCTACTGTGCGTTATCTCGTTGGTGACTTAATGGAGAAGCTCTTTTCTTGTTGCCCTGTACTTGAAGATTTGATTATCGATGGAGATCTTGAAGAAGATTCAATTTTGAATTTTAATGTCTCTGCACCTAATCTAAAACGACTACGAATAAGCTTGCACATTGATCCATTCCCTTTTGATGGAGATGATATTTACAGAATGGGAGATTATTACTGCAAGATTCTTGTTAACGTTAATGCTCCAAATCTTGAAGAGTTCAACCTCCTCGAGAACTTTCTGGCAAGCTATTCCTTTAACCATGCAAATTCGCTAAGCAAAGCGAAGATTGATTTGGGAGACCTGCATGTGTTCAACAACCTTGACTTTGTGCACAAGTCTGCTGATCGTATTTATAGTCTTTTTGTAGCAATTATCAATGTTACACATTTATCACTTTCAGCTCCAGTTTTTGGGGTAAGTATGCTCTAGCATGTTCCATTAGTGTCTAGTAGCCTTTCTGCATACTATTATATATGTCAATGGACATTCTATATTTGTCTGGAGCATTGGTTTGACCTATGCTCTTTGTTGTCATGGAGGATCGTTGCACTGAAACTCGAAGCTATTTGCCTACGTTAAATAATCTGAAGCACTTGGAGCTGCATCTTCAAGCCTGTTACTCTTGGCAATTTTTGACAAAGTTACTGAAGATATCTCCCTGTTTAGAATATCTTGTCATTGAAACTGTAAGTAATACATGGATTTACACTTTCGGTAAATGGTAATACTGTTTCATTTGCACCATTCCATGGATTGCCGCGTTTATGTTTTAAAAATTTTTAGAACATCAAATGCTCTCTGCATCTCTACGAGCCTATGTTTGTACATGAATGGTGTCCAACGGAGCTTGTACCTATTTGTCTGTCATCACGAGTCAAGACGATTTGCATAAGGGGACTCCATGGGCAGCCAGATGAGATGGAGGTGACAAAGTACTTACTAAAGCACGGTAAGGTATTGGATATGGTGAGAGTTTGTACTTCTGAATTTCATGCAGGAGGAGAGATGAAGTTTCGACACGAACTTTCAATGTGCCGAAGGGGTTCAAAGACTTGTCGAGTTGAATAGGTTTTATGTCGATTCCAATTTTAAAATGTAAGTGGCTCTCTCTTCACTAAAATGATTGTAAATGGATCCACTTTCTTTGTCCATGAAACATTGAAACATGAATTTCTTGCAGTATTTTTGTTTTTAAATCCTCTCCACTTTTTGAACTTCTTTAGCGTTGGAGGTACTAAGATTATGGGAGTAGATAAAACATGAGAATAAAATATGGCTGGCTCTAAGGGACAATATGTTCAAGAGACCATCTACTTGAATTATACTGTGTAGACCATATGATGTGCGGTTGATGGTTAGACTCTTTCTTTAAATTATTAAAGAAAAGATTCAATCATCAACCTCCATATCATGTGGTCCATAAAAATATGGAATAAAAACATTGTTTCCCTAACATTTTCTATGATGCTTTTTGTCTTAGAGGATAGGAATCTTGTTTTGATCGACCCATTTGTTTCGACCAAAGTTTGTCTTTGTAGTAATTCTAGAAACTCATTACGGCTAAATTAGTTAGAGCATCTCCAATAAGGGTTTATCAAGCTGAAAAAGCTACGATTCTGCTTGAACGGTCCAGTCCTACACTTTCAAAGGTGTATAATTTAATTATACTCTAATGGAGGATATGTAAATTAATAAGATTTTTTTTTCTTTGACTGGCGAAGTCCACCTCCACAAGATTTTTTTTTAATGTAAATTTACATTTTTATTTAAATCTCCTTTCCAACAAATATGAATTTTTTACATCTCTCATTGAAGAGTTTTTTGTCGACAAAAAATGTAAATTCGCATCTCCTTTACGAAATGCTCTTAGAAAACGTACTAAAAAAAAACTAGATGGAGGGATCTAAAATGACCATCAACAATTCATTGATACGGATTCATTTGTAGACCCTTATCCAGGGGATCTAACATGACCAAAAGATGTAATTTTGCATCTCCCATAAGAGGTGCTCTTAGAAAGTCATTACTACCAAAAAAAAAAAATATACATATATATATATATATACACACAAAAAATATATTAGATGGAGGGATCTAAAATGACCATAAACAGTTCATCTTGGACCAATATTTTAATAGGGTAATAGTGCGTTTCTAAACTCTCCCTCTTGTAAATTACTATTAACATTTTTGTACCTCTCCCCTTAATAATAAATTCCTTAATGTAATGTCTTTTTATAATTTGTTTCTAATTAATTATCCTAAATCTTTTTGTATTTACAATTCTTTATTAAAAATAGAGTAAAAGTTATTACGGCCCACCTCTAATCACTCCAAACAAGCCATAAATTGACGGAGGACGTGCCAAGGGTATCGAAGAGACGGAGGATGGGTAACTAGATAATAACTCAATCAGGAGTAACAGGACCTTAAAATGAGGATTTTAGGACCTTATTAAATTGTTAAATATTTTAAATTTTTGAATCTAAATTAATATAATTTTATGATTAATATGCATTTGGACCTCATATGACCTTAAAATGAGAACTTTAGGAGAGCAGGACTCTTAAAATATAAAGTATGAATTTGTTGTGTAATTCAAAGTTAAATTTTACCAAAATGTTAGGACGTGTGGTAGAATATAACTCTAGGGTCGTTATAGAGTCCGTCAAACTCTAGGGTCATCATAGAGTTCGTCAAGATCAAGTTTCAAACGGTTTAGATCCCCTCAACCGGATCCCCTCCTGAGCATAGGGTGGGGATCTTCCTGACCGGGTCATTTGGGTCGTTGAAATTTGATCAAACAGCTACAATAATTATAACTTTTAGATGCCTCCATGTTTGTAGTTGTTAGATCAAATTTCAATGGCCCAGTTGCTCAGGAAGGGATTTCCACCCTATGCTTAGGAGGGGATCCGGTTCCCCCTCTTTTAACTATCCTGTTCAGTCTTCACTGTATATGCTGTCGTTCAGTGTGACCCAGTTGCTCATTTTCCCGCCGATTCTCAGCTACCAAACACTGTTTATCTAAACCTAGAAGGCTCCACCGATTTAGTAACGTATCAGGTATTTTTCTTTTTCTTAGATATCTTGTTTGTTTTTATTTTCGCTAATGAATTCGTTTGTTTCCTTTTGTATATCTCTGTTTGGATTTCGGGAAAACTTATATCAAAACACGTACTGCCAAATCTCACAAGTTTTGCTGTTAACTGAAAACCCTAAACCCTAAAAACCCTTTGAAACAAATTAGTATTAAGGGTAAAAATGTAATAGAGTTAGTAATATAGTTAGGTAGTTAGTATTTGGTTAAAGTGGTTAGGATTTCTATATAAACAGTATGTGTAATCTTCATTTTGTGATGTGAATACAAATCATATTTCTCTCTAAACTCTCTCTCTCTCAAACTCTGTGTTCATCCTTCTTTTCATCCATTGTTCTTGATTTTCCTTTCAATTCCCAAACACTACAATGTAGTTAACATGGTATCAGAGTCACCAGGCTCACGCCATTGATTCTGGTGGTTCCATTTTTCATTATTTTTCATCTGTTTCTACTTAGTTTCTTTCCAATTTTTCATTAGTTTCTGTTTCAAAGGAATACTGCGGAGATTTCACCACCGAGAGAGATTTCACCCCAACTCTTTGAGAGCTTCTCCTATTCAATGTTTTTTTCGTGGGATTCTTGGGATCAATGACGGAGGAAGACTTGAAGGTGTTGTCAAGGTGGAGCCCGAACAACCGATTCCTCACCGCCTCCAAGAACTGAAGATCTCTGCCGCCTTCCATCTTCTGGCTGTTGCTAACTCGCAGGATTTCAAACACCTCTGAATTTGTGGAGCATCTTGGTAAGACCGACCTTTATCGAATATGGGTTCTGCTTGTTTTTTTTTTTTTTGCGTCGGTGATTGCGCTGCAATTGTAGATTGTGCTTGCGCCGCCATCGAGGTGTTTGTGAAAATGCCTGAATGAAATTTCCGTCAAGTTCTTCGGTGCTTCCGCTAATCGACGAGAAGGTGTGAATCAACGAGATCACTGGGTGAATCAACGAGATCAATCGCTCCCTGCTCCAAACCGCGGCCTCTGGGCTTCTTCGTCTTCGCCACCTTTGGAGTCTGACCCCTAACGTTCCCGGCACGTGCGAGCGATCCGTGAACCTTACCCATGGCTGATCGGTGATGCCGCTGCTGCAACTCTGTGTGTTATCGCGTTTCTTCCACTGGGTCTTGGGGAAGAAACGATTCAACTTTCAGAGTTTTAGTTTGAGCAGAAAGGTCTCACTCTCTGCTCTTTCTGCAGTTTATGGTATGGTTCTTTGCTTTTTCCTTTGATAATGTTCACTGAATTTGCATTAGATTTGGGTATGGTTCTTGAAGTTCTTGGAGTCTAGTTGCTGTTCTTGGATGGGTGCTCTTGCTGTAATCTTTTCTGGTGGCACTGTTGGAATCAGGTCGTTACATTTCTTTGGTTTTTCAATTCTGCACAGAAGGTGTTTGTGTTTTTGGGTCAATGAAATTTTATGCAGTGTTGGTGTGAATTTTATATGATCTGTTTCGGGGTTTGCGTATATGATTAAGGCTGATTGCAGTGGTTGGGAATTGAAGAAATTTATGAAGTTGCTTGTTCAGGGAGTTGTAAATTGTTGACATTTATGAGTTTTATGAAGTTGATAATTGAAGAAGGTCGAAGTCAGAAAGTTGGTGAATTTGTTACGTATATTGAGTAGCATTTGTTAAGGTGCTCTGGTATGATTAAATCCATTAAGAATGTTGCTTCAGTATCCTTGTCAATGGATAATGCCAGGCAACCTGGGGATAATTCTTGTCCAAGTGCAGGAGTTTGTGCAGTATATTTCTTTTCACAGCCTATAATGTCGAGTCTAACCAACTCAATTGTTAGCATGAATCTACAGTAAGTCCGGTTATAGATGAAGTTTGAAGAAGTTGTTCACGGTAAATCCCACGAAGGGTAATCCCGTGTTTTGAGTAGGTAAATCCCACGAAGGGTAATCCTACATAGATGTTGATTTTCAGTTGTTGAAATTGTGAAGGCCATTGCCATTGTTCAAAGAAGTTGTTTTTGGTAAAATCCACAAAGGGCGATCCCGTGGTGCTATAGTTAAGGCCGATGCCACACTATAGTTTGTTATTTGTCTGTTTTTTTTTTAAAGGCTGAAGCCAATGTTAAATGAAGTTGTTGACGGTAAATCCCACGAAGGGTAATCCCGTAAGAAATTGTTATAACCGGCCTGAGGGTGTGTTACAATTTTATAAGAGGCTGTTCTTTGATTGAAGCTCCTGCACAAGGCAGAGGAATATTAGACTTTTGGATGTGCTTCCCACTGGGCTTGCAGATTGAGTTTGGGGCAGTGAGTCAGTGCATATATTTGGGGCAGATTGATGTTCACTGCTGCTCTGCAGTTATAACAACCTCATTATTCAGAAAGGTTCGAGATAATTTCCATATTTGCATAATCAAGTTGCAGTTGGTTCAAGTTGTTCTGTTTTTCTGGGTTTCATAAACAGTGACTGCAGTTGTTCTTCCAATCTCAAACTGGGTTACCCCAGTTGAGATTGAGGGGGAGTATTAAGGGTAAAAATGTAATAGAGTTAGTAATATAGTTAGGTAGTTAGTATTTGGTTAAAGTGGTTAGGATTTCTATATAAACAGTATGTGTAATCTTCATTTTGTGATGTGAATACAAATCATATTTCTCTCTAAACTCTCTCTCTCTCAAACTCTGTGTTCATCCTTCTTTTCATCCATTGTTCTTGATTTTCCTTTCAATTCCCAAACACTACAATGTAGTTAACAATTAGATCTAACAAAGAAAAGAAACTTGGTTTTTTTCTCTCTTTTAGAAGTTAAAGTTGTTTCTTTTGGATCTTAACAGAATTTTGGCTCGGTTTCAAATCAAAATGTCGTTAAAAGCATGTATTGGAGATAGGATAAGTGGATTGCCAGATGAAATTATTTGCCACATTCTTTCATTCCTTATAACAGAGGAAAAGCATGTATTGGAGATAGGATAAGTGGATTGCCAGATGAAATTATTTGCCACATTCTTTCATTCCTTATAACAGAGGAAGCTGTAAAGACTAGCGTTTTATCACGTAGATGGAAGAATGTATGGGCTTATAATCCCAATATTGACCTATGCGATCTGGGATGTGGAAGAAGGATTAATTCAGATAATTTTGAGGGAATCGTGAATCTTGTACTTCTCTCACGTGGCTCCTTAGACATTCATAGATTCAGTCTTACTTGTGAGGATTTTGTGAACTATTCTTGTTTTGACGTTTGGATTCGCAGTGCCGTTAGGCACAGTGTTGTTGAACTAGTACTTGATCTTGTTGATGGGGGTTTCAGCCAAAAACTGGATCTTATTGATGGGGAGACCGTGTCCTATTACGTGGGTTTTGAGTTGCCAAAAAGCTTGTACATGTGCAACACATTGGTGGTGTTGAAGCTAAGACTCCAACCTTCTTTTACCATTACTCCTCCGTCAAACTGTTTCCCAAGTCTCAAGTTTCTCAAACTCATGTTCGATTGTCTTGATATTGACTCAATGGAGAAGCTCATTTCTTGTTGCCCTGTACTGGAAGATTTGAATATAGATTGCAAACTCGTCGATCTTGATGAGTTTCCAGTATTGAGGTTCAATATCTCCGCACTGAAACTAAACAAACTACAAGTATATTTGTACCAAGGTACGTCTGAAATCCCTCGTGCATACCAAATATTTGTTAATGTCAATGCTCCAAGTCTCGAAAAGTTTGATCTCCAAGACGAATATATGGCGATCTATTCTTGGAACAAGGCAAAATCCTTAAGCAGAGCGAAGATTGATTTCAAACAGCTGCACCGGTTTCAGGGCATTGACAATGACTATATCCTTGAATCTGCTGATCGTATGCAAAGGCTTTTTGAAGGGTTGTTGTATGTTAAAGATCTTTCGGTTTCAGCTCCACTTTTTGGGGTAAGCTAGCTCTAACTTATCCCCTCTTACATGTTGGGATTCGTCAATGGAAATTCTCAACTATGTTGAGGAAATATAATTTTGCTTTGTTTATAATTGATAAATACTTTTTCTGTGTGAAGGATCCAGATATAATGCATCAATATCATCTACCTACGTTTAATTATTTGAACCGCTTGGAGCTATTTCTTCATACATGCTGCTCTTGGAAACTACTGACAAATTTTCTCAAGAAATCACACAATCTGAAATATCTATTCCTTCAAAGTGTAAGTATATGTAAATTCACCCTAAGCTAAATGGTACCTGGGTAATCTTCAATGACTTGATTTTAACTTTTTTATTTTAAATAATCTTCAGAACGCAAAGTGTTCAGCTTTTCGCCATGGTTGTGACTTTGTACACCATGTATGGTCTCCGCCAAGGTGGGTACCCGTTTGCTTGATGTCATGCCTCAAGAACATTTGCATAAAGGGATTCCGAGGACGAGCGGATGAAATGGAAGTGGTAAAGTACATGTTGAAGCAGGGTGAAGTCTTGAATAATGTGATAATATTTACTTGTGATTTCTCTGCAAAAGACGAGATGAAGTTATGCCAGGAGATGTCAACGTTCCCAAGGGCTTCAAAGGCTTGTCAAATTGAATTTCGAAGATAATGTAATCTAATTATTGATGTGGATTCCATTTTCAAGTTGGGAAGGGGTCCCTTCTGTATCGATGGAACTGCAGTCGTGTTTTGAACTGATGTTATCTTGCTCTTAGCTTCTTTAACTTTGGAGGAATGAGATTATGGATCGTTATGTGTTTGCCCTACGTATTTGCACCATGGACTTAGACCAGTTGACATGTTTACCTATGTAGAATGATAATTGACAATTGTTCTGATTCATTTGTTCAGCGTATAATCTAAGTGAAAATATCTGAGACCATTATTGAAGTTTGATGAGGGGAAGTCGTTAATCATGTTTTCTATTTATTCTCTCCTTTTCTTTGATCAAATTTATTTTCTCTCCGATCCACGATTTAGCCAATTCCAAGTTAATATGCCTAGTTTTCATGTGTTATTTACAAATCAGATAGAAACAACGACTATAATGTGTCATTTTTCCTTTTTAATAAAACAATTTTGGGAATGAGGAATCGAACTTTGGACCTATGACCTGCTATGTTGATCCTAAAAACTACTTAGCCTACGTAGCACGCAAGCCGAATAGCTAATAAGCTAACTACGTCCTTCGGTCGAACGCAGGGCGTGCTAACTCATCAACCGAGCTCGGCCGGGGAGTAAAATGAATGTTGATGTGGCGTTAGGCACACTGTTGACTTCTTGATCTCGTGATTGCGATCGAGGAAGAAACACGTCTCAGCCTTCGGGTTTTAGAACTTGAAGACAAGGCTGCTAGTTCTGCGAAGTTCAATATCGAATTCAGCTTTTAGTGTGCCGAATGTAGTAATGACAGACATCGACCGAAGTCGAGGCATGTTGGCCATCACCTGAAGGTGACATAATCAAAAGGTGCAAATGGTGTAAAAATGTGAATAAATTAAAACCAAAACTATAACTTATTTAAATTAATAAAGTGAGTGCGCAGTAGTGGGTAGAACCCATAGAATACAAATATTCAGAGCATAGATGACAAAAGAGTGTGCAGTCGAAATTAGTTAAGTATTTAATACACAACCGGAAACAGTTCCTACATTTATTAGGGGTATGTCAGAATCGCCGGCTAATCCTCATACGCCACAGAGTAATTCAGCTATCTAGGACCTGGAGGGGGGAAAACAGAAGGGTGAGTGGGCAAAAACAAAGGTTTATAAAACACAATTATTTTCCGAACATATTCTTGCTATAAAACATGTATAGCTTCCAGGAAATCATACTACGTATAAGTATGAAAACAATTGTAAATCAGCAATAATGCTATAAATACGCCAAGCCACAATATGTCAACAATAGCATAATGAAATTAGGTGTTCATCAATCTATGCTAACACACGAGTTCATGCAGATAATTTCTGACATGAACATGACTGGGTGTAATCATAATATATACGCTCTAGTGCTACAATCACATGAAGACTAGCGCTATTTGCGGTCACCTACGAGTTGGAGTTGCCTAATGCAACATGTATGACAGGATTGACACCTAGTACGATGAGCAAGTATAAAGTGTATGAGCATGCCATGACAAATATATAAATCTCAACAATAACGGCAGTTTTTATTTTAAATAATTCATGGCATAATAGGCGTTAAATCAATCTAAAAGCATTTATGGAAACTATAAAACTTTATATATATATATATATATATATATATAAACAAATGCCCACTCACTGATACGTCGATGGATCGTAACCTCCTAACCTCGCTTGTCCTCGTTCCTCATTGGGGTAATTTTCACCTGTATGTGAAATAACTAAACTAATTAATTTAATAAGACATATACTAAAAGCTAGGTAGATTTCCTCATAGCTTACTCAAACGGAAGGTTTAAATATATGAAAATGTTCTACTTGATGTTGCGGACCCGTACACGTCAAGCAATCGCCGGTAGGAGGCCAAATGTGCCCTCATGCGCCGCCTAGCCCACGGCCACACACGCGCCTATGCGTTGGCAGAACTGACATATTCCAGGGAATATTCCATCAGACTTGATGGAATATTTTGTCAACTTTGACAGAACATTCTCCTTTTTCTCCGATGAACCTTCGTCGTCCACCGTCGTCTGGTTTCGTCGAAAACTGGAAAAAAATTCAAATCTTCATAACTTTGTCAATTCTTAACTATTTTCAAAGAAATTTATATGGAATTGAAACCCATGACGAGGATAACAAGTTCGTACCTCTTGAAAGTCCAAAAGGTGGACGGAAATGGATCAAATTCTACTCGAGAGTCTCGGCCTTAAGTTCGATGTCCCAAAACCGTGGGTTTCTACGTTGTCTTCTCTCCAAACCTAGGCTAGTGGTCACAGGGAGTCGAGTAAGTGCTTCCAAAGCTCCCAAAATCGTGCAACACGACCAAAAACACGTCAGAGTAAAACCCATCGAGTTAGAGCTTCCGAGTTAACGAGTCAAAACTCGATCATTTTCGAATCGTCTTGTACGGGTGGGTTCATGGGTTCGAGATGAGTGTGATGGTGGTGTTTCTGGGTTCGATCTGCAAGTTTTGATGATGGTGTCTATGTGTGTGTGTGTTGTAAAAGGGAGAGACTCGGGCGAGGGAGAGAGAAAAAGAAGATGAGAGAGAGAGAACTTTCTAATTAGTCCAAAAAGAAAGAAAGAAAGAAAGAAAGAAAGAGAGAGAGAGAGAGAGAGAGAGAGAGAGAGAGAGAGTGATTTGATTGGGTGCTATAATGTGGGAAGCAAAATAATTAGTGGTGAGGTAAGTCACAGACAGGTTTTAAAACAAGGGAAAAAGGATAAGATTTAGTGCAATCCAAAGGTAACACAAAATTTGTCTCCTTATCAAAACAATGTTTTTCAACACTAAATAATTAACACGCACGTGTACAAATTTACCCGTTGTTAGCACAGTTTAAATGTGCATAACTTTTTTGTTACAAATCCGATTTGGGTCTAATTCACGCTCACACTATTGGAACAATGAGTTCTAATTAATTACGATAACAAGAAAAATAAATTAAAGTCGAATAAGTATGTCCACGTTAGTTTCCACTTTTACCAAAAATGGCATAAACGTCAATTTACACACTCGGGGAGAAAATTACATAGAAAATTAGGGACGGGTCGTCACAAGTATCCTGGTAACACCTCACTTCACCAAGAAGGCTGAGGAAAGGACTCGAAAATCCTTGTTGGTCGAGATTTGGATAGGTAACCAGTCGGTCTCGAAACAGTGTTGTTTATCCAAACTGAAGGTGCTCATCGGTCGATTGATTCTACAGCTCCAGTGTTGTTTATCCAAACTGAAGGTGTTGCCATTTGCCTCCACAATATTGTTTATCCAAATTGAAGGTGTGTTGGCAAGAAAAAGGAAAATAAAAATCTCAAAGTCTTTGAGAGGTTGTTTACACAGGCAATTGTGTGTTGGTTTTGAATGGGGCCTTAAATGATGCACTCCCTTCTCTATTTAGAGTATACCTAAGCATGTCATAAAAACTGAAAACTGACACACACACACACACACACACACACTAAGCAGATACTTACTAGCAAGGTTTTAAAAGGCGATAGGCGCTAGTTAGTCAGCGGGTAGAGGCCTAGCACCGGGGCGTCTAGGTCGGGGCCCAGGCGGTTTTATTAATTTTAATTAAATTTATTTTATAACCAATATATAAATATCTATTTATACTTTAAAAAAACACATAATTGTACTAAGATACATCAATTGCAAAATAAAATAAACTATATATTATGAAGTATAAGAACACAATGAAAACATGGGGGTACAAGCATATAATGAGTATTCATCCACGTGTTCAACAAGTCTATTACAATTTATTGAAAAAATAAAATGCAAAATGAAAGTTAGCTATTTTATGTCTATGTGAGAATTGCGACTTAGGCAGGGCTGGGTGGGTGCCTAGGGATTAATCGGTGGCCTACCGCCTAACACATAGGCAGGGCCTAGGCAGTTCTAGGCGAAGATTTTTAGAGCAGTGCTTACCGATAGTATAGCATTCAATTTCATACACTAGTGGTAACTAGTGTAAATTAAAATTATAACCAGTCATTGTCGAATAATTCGAGACAAGGACAAGCTGAGAGTATATAAATATAGTATCCCAATACATGTATAAGATGAATAATATGACATACACTAGTCGTAACTAGTGTAAGCTGAATGGATATGTTCGTGGTATGAACAAGCTGAACATAATATAAATATAAATCGTACATGTGCAAGCAGTATCCTACGACCGTAGACTTGGTACAAAACTCTAAAATATTAAGGACTTGGATTGTCTGCCCTCCTAGTTGTGGTGCCCTTCCATGCCCTCCTATTTTGTGCGGTCACGGTTAAGCCACGTTAATATTTTATATTATTTTTTTAATGAGATAATAGGACAAAAAATAATTAAAATATAAAATATTAACGTGGTTTAACCGTGATCGCACAAAATAGGAGGGCATGGAAGGGCACCACAACTAGGAGGGCAGACAATCCAAGTCCAAATATTAATCCTAGAACATTGGTTGTCAGTCTTATGAGTAGCATAATTTATTGGTACATGATTGGTAACCACTCGAGTCTGTGCATGTCTGTTGTCATGCCTCAAGACTATTTGCAAACGGGGATTCCAGGGACGACGAGATGAGTTGGTGGCAACACAGTACTTGGTCAAGCACGGTAAGGTTTTGAATAAGGTGAAAATTTATACTTGTGATTTCCACAAAGAATCAGTGGTTCAAGGACTTGATTATTGATACTTTGAATAAGATATAGAAGAGATTTTTAAAGTCCCGTCGTGGTTCAAGGACTTGTAAAATTGAATGAATCTTCTTCCATTTATATTGATTGTGCCTATTATTGTGGAATAATAAAAATGGAAGGTTAAAGATTAGCGGGAATCGAACCCGCATCATTAACTTGAAAGGCTAGGAGTTATAGTCAATGTTGATTCATTTGTGAATGGACCTTATCCTATCTGATAGAACACGAGTGTAACCATATTAAATTAACTCTACTTCCTAAACTCCCTTGTAAGTTTGCTAGACAAATCTAAGTTTTGCTATATTTCAAAATTCAGAGCAATATTTCAGTTGTTATTACCTATATATTGTTTTAGTATCTTGTAACTTGAAGTCTCTCTTTACCTTGTGGTTTTTACTCCTTCCTTGTGAGCAATCTTGATGGACATGTTCAGCATTGTGTTCACGTTACTTGCTAAAATATTAAAAATCCAACTCCGTTAACGAACACACTGTGTAGACAAACACTTGCAGCCCTCAGTTGTTGAGCCAACCTCAGAATATCAAACCCTGAGCCCCCCACCATTAGCCACGTTTTATGTTTAGGGTACCTATTACCAAACACATCAAACCTCAAATATTAACGGGTTAGATGAAGTCGAGAACGGTATATGAACTGTTTCTTAAAGTATTACTCGTAGATTTTGCGTTGCATGAATGCAGCGCGGTATGGTATTGTCGATTTTTAGTTATAATGCTTCTCTCTGGAATATTACTTAACCTAATACATGATTGATTCTGCTTATGTCATACTATAGCAAATCAATCCTTCACCCTTGGTTCACTATAATACGGTGAACAGTGCAACGACGAGTTCTTACTACAAGTCACAAAACGTCATTAGCTAAGGATGAGATTGTTGATACTTACGGTTTGCTTTTTGAGAGTAGTTTCGTATTCCATTTGAAAACATTTGTAATTTTTTAAAATGATGAATGTAACTAAATTACTTGGTATTCGTTAAGTGTGATCATTAATATTCGATCCCACCGACCATGTTGGTGCCTCATGTAAAATTATTAGCTGCACATAAAGCAGCTGCTCAATTGAGCACCCCAAAACACAACGAGGATGAGATGAGGAAGTAGACGTTGAGAATGAGATAGACCACAATGAGTGCATAACAAGTTAGCATACGCTCGGTAGTCACTTCTAACATTTGATGCAAATATAGTCTCTCGACCACGTAGATATAGACCACAATGCCATTGACACATGCATGAGCAACCACCGTATCCAGAAAATCCAAGAATTATGGGCATCCATGGTTCCAAGTCACTTATAAGAGAAACACATATGTAATTAGAATGTTTAAGTGACAGTATCTTAAATTTATTATGTAACATTATCAAGACAAAATCAAAACACATAACATGACGTGATAAACTTAGAATGCAATATTATACCACCGGCCCGACATGATAGGCCTAGAAATTTAACTCTTGAGCGTATTTGGCATGTCATTGTGTCTCCTATGGTTAATGCCACAACTGCCCAAATCTAATTAATTCCATCATTTTCCACAACCAAATAATGTGGCTCTAGAAATGACTCATAACTACAGAAAAATAAGCATATTTTTCATATGGGGAACAATATTTTCTTCAGTAGTCGGAGATTATTTGAACATATTTTTTGTTAAGTGTCATATAAACTGTTAAATTTAAATTTTATGTTTAAAATTAAACTTCACTTTTAAAAATGATTTAAAAATAAACGAAGAAAATTAATTTTAAAAAATTAAACTATTAATTGTAAAAAATCGAATGATAAATTTTGTTAAATGTCAAATCCCACATATACCCTTTCACAGAGGAAGGCTAATAACTTGGGAGGCAGATTTTCTGCCCTCCCACTTTTCGTGCCCTCCAGTTTTATGTGGTTACGATTAAGCCACGTTAATATTTTATATTATTTTTTTATAAAAATAATAAAACAAAAATAAATAATAATATAAAATAATAACATGATTTAACCGTGACCACATAAATAAAAAGACACAAAAAGTAGGAGGGTAGAGAATCTGCCTCTATTAACTTGTCATTCCCATAGAAATTGGAATGGCCCTCCATATCCACCGACCAGCCACAAAATTAAGGTACAGAAATAAGCATACGTATGCACCGCCCTTGCTTTATACACCCGATGTATCATGCTCGACTGGTCATGCATCATACTGCAGATTGCAGACAGAAATAAATCAGATTTGCGCGGTTCAATGAAAGTGACATTAAATTTTAATGTTGTTTGTATGGTAGACTTAGCAAAACCAGTTACGTTCATGATGTCGTTTTGATCTCATATTCGATTGTTTTAACCAAATTATGTAGTGTTAAATTTGTTATCTTAACGAGTAATTTGATAACAATCATGACCATATACGAGTCCAAAATTTGTTATTTTTGTCGAATCATATAATAAATTGTCAGGGCTAGTCTATGTTAACAAGTGAACATATTGCTCAAGGAGGTGGATTGTATGCCCTCCCATTTCTATACTCTCTCTATTCCCTCCTGTTTATGTGGTCACGGTTAAGTCATGTCAACATTTTATATTCCTATTATTTTTTGTTCTATTATTTCTATAAAAAAATTAATATAAAATATTGACGTAACTTAACCGTAATCATATATCACAGGAGGGTATGGGAAGAATATGGAAATGAGAGGGCAGACAATCCACCTCCGTTACTCAATCCACAAGTTCTGAACAGTAACCAAAACAACCTTTGTTTTCTTTAATTTCTCAAGAGATCAATAATACTTATAGATAATGTCATCGTCCACGAGTGGGCCTCATATATATTAATGAACACGTCTAGAAACGGTTGATCAACATAAATCTACATAAGACGTAAAATTTGTTGACTAATACCATTGACCACTCGTAAACTTACGTCATCTGTTCCAAAAGACTAAATTGATAATTAACATGAGTTACACGAGTAAGGTTAAATTGAACAATAAAAAATAAAAACATTAATTAATATTTAAATAATAATTTAATCATCAATTACCAAATCATATGATATTACAAAATTTAATTTAAATAAATAGTTTCCTTAATATTACCTTTCCACTATACAATCCTGATGGTTAATTGGTTTCCTTAATATTACCTTTCCACTATACAATCCTGATGGTTAATTGCTGATTAATGTGAATTTCACACTGAGCATCTTTCTGACGTGGATCATACACATAGGCCCCACCAATGCTGCCCGTGAGTGTGACATACCAATTAGGAAAGCATCCTTCATTCCTTCTAATCTATCAAGTTCGGAGATTCAAATTATTAAAATTTGATCCAACGAATATAAATAAAGATCAATCTTAAAAATTGTAATAACTTTAACCGTTAAATCACATTTGAATGACCCAAATTTCCAAATTTAATGGATTAGGATGAAGGAATCTGAAAAAGATCCCTTTACTACCATTGGTCCATCAAAAAACCCAAAAACCAATGTCTCATGGTGCAAAAAAAAGGAAAGTGATCATTTTCAGATTCCTTTTTTCTAATCCACTAGGATTCATTTTTTCTAATCCACAAAATCAAAAAATTCGTACCATTGAAATTTAATTCAAAAATTATTATAACTTTTAAAATAAATTCTTATTTATAACCATTAAATCAAATTTCAATAACACAAATTTTTTAATTTAAAATTTGTTAAATTAGAAAGAAAGGATAGGATCCCTTTTGGGAAAAGCAAGGAGACAGGTAAAAGATTAGGAATACAAAAAATTCCGCCAACATTATATATTATTATTTACATGATTAAAAAACATGCCCATGTCTGCTTAACAAATGATGCAAAACAGCTAGACAATCCCTCTGTCACTGACCTAATATTAACAAAATTTAGGGATGGCCTTGGATGAAAATTAAAAAAACTCAAAGCAAATGACTCAAAAGATCTCTTCCAACACAATTGTCCAACGCGCTATCCCTTTATCAATATATGGAGGATGAAATCTCCAAAGTGACAAGTTCGAATTACCCACAACATCGACCATATAGGCTATATTCCTGTTTGGTATATCCGATGTTGTGGGCCTGGAGGCGCGTTTTGCCGACGAACAATCTCAGCTCGGAGCGAATGAATGATCATCGATTGATTGCTTATCTTCGCTTTCTCGGAGTGGATTGTAACCGAGTGAGGTATACTTGGCACTGAATGACAGTCTTACCGAGTCTGAATCCCGGAACAACTGTGAATCCCACCTGTGGTTCGGATGCTGTTGAGAGGAACCCTCCGTCGTCCAAGCTGTCCATGTACACTTCTGAAAATCGACATCCCTTGCTTACTTGGAAGATTGCGGCTTCAGGATCGAAGGAGAAGGCCAAGCAATGCAGGAGCCAGACACGCTTTGCCATTTCAGCAAATGAAGCAAAGAAATCAGAGCTCGGAAACTCACCTGCATTGATGAGGTTTCTTTGATTCAGATTGCCGAAGAATGATGTTTCCATCTTGGGATGAACCAGTCGTAAGTACTTGACACGGCAGAACTTGGCAAATGCTGATCGGGGATTCTGGGCGAGATAGTCCTTCGGCTTCATCGATTTGAGTTCCGTGAATCTCACAAAAAAGAGCTGCTGCTGTTGTTTCTTTTTCTCCGGCAAGGACTCATTTGGAAGCGAGAAGTTGGGGTACTGGAAAGCATCAAACATTTCCTTGCAAACAGAGTGTTCAAATGCAAAGCACTTGTGGTCTTCTTTCCGATAAAGCACATCGCGGTCAATCGCTTTAGCTGCTGCATGAATGTCCCAACCGGCAGATTTCATATCATCCACCATCATCCTAACAAAGCTCCGGATGGACTTTACCGTGTGTCGAAGAACCGTGATGAAATGGCTGGGACTTAAAGTAGATAAATGAAGATTGTCGAGCACATGTAGCTGCCCGCTCTGGTTCTGGTTTAATCTCTTCTCAAGCAACTTATTATGATCCTTGGCTTCCTCTAACTTTTCTCCGAGAAATACAATTTCAGAGTCCTTCAGCCTCACCTGAGATTCCAACTTTTTCCCCATGATTTTATAGGTTTTTAGATCATTCTTCTGCTCCTCGATCTCCGCCAAAACCAGGGTAGTCTCAGGTTTAGGATCGAACTGTTTGTTCAAGAAACAACGCTTCAACTCAGACAAGTTCTTCATTTCGGAGACTACCTCTTTGTCAGCAGCTTGGATTCCTTCAGCATCATAGGGAGACTGAGCATGCTGCAGTTGTGCATACGCAGCTTTAACAGATGAAACGCTTGCAAACAGTTTCGCTAGATGAGCCTCCAAGGCGACTCTTTCCTGGAGCTCCTTGACCTTCTCTTGGGACTTGACTTTCTGAATCCCATTTTCTTGAGACTTCACCTTCTGAACTCCACTTTCTTGGTAGTTTACCTTCTGAACTTTGAATTCTTGGGACTTAACCTTCTGAACCCCATCGACAGGGGCAATACCTGTTGCGGCCTGAAGATGAAGAACTTTAGCAATAGTACGTGCCCATCTTCTCTTATTTGGGGTCACGGCGGATGGTCTCACCGAATCCATCTGCAAAACAAGGATCACAAATGATGGAGAGTTGGATAGATTGAGTGAAATCTAAGAGACTCTTATCTAAAAAAAACGAAACTTAAAGAAACAAAAGGAATAAAGACACGGGACGCCAATGATGACTATGATGAGAGTGCTGAGGGAAAGCTAAAAAAAGCAATACGCTTTAACACTTAGACCAAGGCCATTGATAGAGGAGTGAATTTCCTTTTGTTTTTTGCTCCTCCAACTTTAAGAGTTTCCGATTTGCTTTCTTTCGAAAGGGCAACGAAAGTAGATCTAAAAATGCTGGAAAAAGCGAAAGCGAGACAGAGTTAAGAACAGCGGGATGGAGAAGCTTATGGAAAGACATTCACCGGACAGGATCAAAGGACGCGTACAAATCAAAATTCTAAATGCAAATCCATGGAACACGAGGGAGCTCGGTTACAATAACACATGCATTATACATGTTATTAAATCCGATACAAGACCAAAGATCACAGATTAAACAATAATACACGTTTTAATAACTTAATTAGGGTGTGGAGGGCATGGTTTGGGGTGATTTCTGCTCTTAACATTCTTCGTCATCCTCTTCCCGACTCTACAGTCGGGTCATTCCTACTAGTCAATAAAATTTAGGCATTGCAGAACACAACCACAAACCTTATGTCTGACCAAAAATAAACATAAATACGAAACGGCTTATAGCTCAGTTGGTTAAGAGCATTCAGCCCTCGAACCCGAGATCCCGAGTTCGATGCACAAAATAAAAAAAGGGCATCAACCCTAGGATTCCCTGAGGCAGCCAACTTAGGACAACAGTGATGTTCCTAAAGCAATCTCTGCCAAACCAGATAATCTGAAATTCATGGGACCCATCATAGTGAAAACCTGATTAGGAAACTTGGATCATATACACCACAATCATGGTTTTTAGTACAACCAAAGGCGGTGGATTCGTTTCCTTGTCCTCCACCACCCCCCCCCCCCCCCTCTCATGCATCGCACCATCACAATATAAAACATGAAATTACACAACTACCCCCATTCGATTACACTTCTTGGTACTGAAGAAGTTATAGAGATCCGAGCCAGATTTCACATGACGTGCAGACTATTATTGTAATCCAACGGGCAAATGTTTGACTCCAACTGCCATTTTTTCCCGCTCCCCCATATACTGACAAACCTCATTTCCCTCCATTTTTTTGCATGCCAACCCTACACTTCTAGGGTTTGTAATTCATTGCATCAACCCATATCAGAGAAATGTCAAGAAGACTCTTAAAGTGGGACTCTTTGTAGACTATGTGTCATCCGCAGTTTAACATCAATTCTTGTGACAACATAAAACATAAGGTAGCAGAAAATCCATGAAAAGTCTCACTTTTAAGAGTCTCCTTAACATTTCTCACTCATAAAATGTTTCTTTGTTAAAAGAAGCTAGATTGCATAGATTATATATAGGTTTCTATAAATCTCAAGTTTCAATAGCACACTTAACAAAGTTTCTAATTTAAACCTTAATTCATCAAGTGCAAACCACGCAACCATATTTACTGATCACATTGCCGACCACATCTGTCAGAATCAAGATCCATTTGCAAAAGTGGGTTTCGCAAAAACCCTACTCAACTAAAGAAATTAGTTAATAATGTAATCAGTAAATGCGGTAGCGCAATACCAAACATTGACATTGCAAATTTTTAACATGCACTCTAGAAGTTTATAGATCTTGTATTGGGCCCCACAAGCTGGACCGCACACCACAAACCTCTCATTATTCTTAGCAATAAAATTGGCAAAGCTAAAAGGGGGGCCCACACAGATATACCAAAGCAAATCGTTGCACACACACAGAAACCATATCACAAATGCAAAGTATGGACCAGGAGGGTACAGGACCACTGTTCTGGTCCTGCAAACACTTTACCAGAACCTAACCATATAATCCTGGTGCCAAAAAGCCCCAAACTAGTAATTAATCATCTAAACCTTGCTTTGACTACTAACCGGTCAACTAAACAATATCTCGCGTAAAATACAGTTCGACTTACCTTCGAAATATCACGAGAAAATTGGATCAGTTTCAATTTCTGTTCATTGTAACGTAAATCTCAAGCAAACAGAACGACGACGTCGACACGACAACCCACCGGAGGCAGAAATGGAGTCCTTCCTACCTTGCAAAACAAACCCAGAAATCAGAAACACTGAAAAATTTATACAAATTTATATAATATCGATATTTTCTGAAAAAAAAAACTAATGAAAAAATTTTGAAAATTTTGAATTTTAACAAAAATGACGAAATAAAAGATAAAATGAATAGTATCAGAATTAATTTTTTAACTTAAAAATATGATTTTTTTGTTAACAGGCGCAAGAACTTTTAGTTAAAATTCAGAAAGTAAATTAACAAGCAACTTACTTTTGTGTTTTATTCTTTGCCAATGAGAAAACAACAAGTGGTCTGAGAACCCCAAGAAGCAAAAATCGAGGATGAACAGGAAACGTGTTTGGATTTCGAGAAATATACATAAAAAGTTCACCGACCTTTACCTCTAATTAAAAGCTACAAAGAGAAAAAACGTTGAGAGAAAAACTTCGTATTAAATAAATAAATAAAATGGGCTGCTAAAACCCAGCACGCAACACTCAAAAACAGCTCAGTTCTACCTTCTGAGGAAAACTTGCGAATTTCTGAAGCGTTTTTTGTGTCTGCTTTCGAATCGAACTCGTCAAACGCTCAAATGCCTTCAGGGTTTTGGGTTTTGTTTTCCGACCGTTTTCAGAAACAGAAAACTGGGTTTTGGAGAGGGAAACGGAAATTGAAATGGATTTTTGGAAATGCGTTTTCAGAGAACGAAAGGCCAGAGCTTTTTGCCAAAAAAAAATCGCAGAGCCGGATCCTGGAGGAAGACAGAGGGGGAGAGGGAGGAACGAGCGTGGTATGAAATGACAAAAGAAGGCACGGTTTTGGGGGGAAGGGTCCGACAGCGTCACAGCAGGGGCATTGGGAATTAAAAAGGGCTCCCAGGGTGGGGTCGCTTTCGAAATTTCAATAGGACGGATATACCCTTGAATTCTATGGGTATTTACCTGCCCGTTGTGGGTGGAGAAGTTAAGGTCGGGGAGGGGCAGTTTGGTGTTTTAAGACTGGTAGATCTTACGTCGATCGCAGGTGGAGAGTTTGGAAAAAATGTACGGTTTGTGTTGATTGCTGGAAAAGGTATTGTCTGTGCGTACTGATTGGGAAGTTTGGGTGTGAGCGGATGCGCATGGCAACATATGTCACCACCCCTTGCCCAACTAAGCAAATATTCAATATTTTTTTTTATTGGTAAAAGTATCAATACTTTCTGTTAATGGAAAATATGAATAAAATGCCGATAAAGTTTAGTTGAGTTGATAATTATCATTTTCTTTGTTAAATTGATGTATAGGTTTGACTTTAGCTGTCCGCAATACTTTTTGGTAGACGATCTGTAAAAACAAAAAATATCTACTTTATGTCTTCAAAGAAATTTATGGTACGTTCTTGCCCTCAAATTGGTTAGCCTTTGCTTCTCTTAAACTTTAATTAAATAAAATATGAATAATTTGATTGCAGAATATTGATATGCATGTAGATTTTTTTTTTCTTGAGAAATGAGGCAACTTGGACGGATATAAATTCATACAGAATGGACAAAGAGAGGTGTGAAAACGAGAATCATGATCCAATGCAATTTTCTGACCACAAAAAGAAAGACCAAAGCGTAATTTTGTATAGTTTTTAAGTTTAAATCAAAATATTCGAAAGGGGAGAAATATGGTGACTCATAACATTAGATGATTTTCAAGTCTCCCTTGATTTGACATTAACAAAGGATCCTAGGGAACCATTTGTTTGGAATTATATCATTTCCTGCTGACCAATCCATATGAGCCGTTGGATTAAAATCTAACGATTACAATTATTATAACTTTTAAAATAATCATTTGTTTGTAGCTGTTAGATCAAAATTTAACGGCTCAGGTGTGCTGATCAACAGGATCCTGAGCTTGTGCTCAGGAGGAGATACAATTCCCATTTGTTTTAGGTTGGATTAATTTTCGTTTGTTTATTTGATTTACATCTACTACTACTTCTATCAAATTTGTAACTAATATCATTCATAGAATATCCATTTTAATTTATGACATTCAAAATTTCATAACCATCCACATGGTCAGCTACAATTTATACACTTTGTTAGAGGAAGTTTCGTGTCAAATTATGACGTTTCAGGTGATTAGTCTAAATCACAATCGTCCCACGTCTTACATTGAATTTCATGGCCGGTTGGATCACGCATGGGAACAAAAGAACTAAGAAATAATGAACCCTATAAAATCTGGGACAAGTTAAATTTGGGCAAGCCAAGGCCACAAAAGTGGCTTGTGGTTCACGTCTTTGAATGGAAATTAGCAGTCTCTCTCTTTCACATCTTGATCATGCAACTGGGGTCCCATAAAATTCTACTTAAAAATTAGCTAAACCAAATTTTTTTGATCAAATTTAGTCTTTTAATTAAGCTTTTGCTACGTACCTATCAAAGGTTGATGTGTGTACTAATTTGAGAGTTCGGGATTTGTTTTACTGTGACTTTAGCATTGCGGTGATGATGAATCTCTCGCCTCTTTAACTTAATTCTTAATTACAAGTTACAACCTATCATTTTAATATCTTACTTAGCTATAAACCGACGCTACGATACTCGGCAACTTTAGTATTTTATTGAAAGATCCTATTGAAGGTAACAGATTAATAAATCAAGGAAAACAGAGGATCTATGAGCTTTGTTTCTTAGTGTTATTTTTTTACACGTTTATGTTTTCTAGATAGTATTAGACTATTTGTCATGACTTATTTGTTCTAGTGAATAATTGCTAGTGACAGATCGAAAATAAAATATGATTGCAACGCGTGAGGTTTTGGACACAATTAGATCATCTCCAAAGAAAATGTCAAATCATAAGTGAAATGTTATATAATTAAATTTGAAGGTAAGAGCAAGTTTCAATCGATATGTCAATCCACATAGGATTGACATATGAGTTTTCATGTCAACTTTAACATATGAGAAAAGGTGATATCAAATCATTTTTAATTATTTTATTATGTGAGTCTCATTAATGCACCAATTATAAATGTTTGAAATTTATTTTAATTGATTTCCTTTTAAAATAGGTCTTACAAATATCATTTATAACAAAAAAACATATTGGTTGGAAATAGAGAAAATCTAACATTGTCACGTCAATCATCAAATTAACATTTGACATTTATTTTTTGACATCTCATTTGAAGATGCTCTTAAGTGACTTGTTTGGCCAACCGAAAGTCTAATATTGAACATAATTTCTTTGATTAACTAATTGATTATATAACAAGTGGTCATCTACAACAATGATGAAGATAAGTGTTTCCTTACAACTATGGTGTGCGTTCGAACATGTTGGCTCTCTAATTTAATATCTACTTTAACAAATCTATAGTTTGACAAAAAAAAAAAAAAAAAAAACCTAGTTGAAACCCTAAGGACAATGTTATGCTCTTTAGGAAGGAGATATTTTCATGCCCATTAAGCAAGGCTGGATTAGTGATGGGCTATGGGCCAAAGTGGCTGGGTATAGGCTTCCCATGCCCATTCAGCACAAAACATTGCTGCCCAATAAATTATCCATGCCCTCTATTTACCGAGGAATTAGTTTTTGAATATCGATATACTCAAGTGTGAAATTTCTCCGAGAGAAAGATATGGAAGGGGAGGAGGTGAGGTCTTAAACTTCACCTTATATCGAAGAAATTTTTAAATTTCGGTTAAAATAGATAACTTTGGTCAATATTTCTAACACATTAGTTAAATATCAGAGAAACTATTATATTTCATCGAATCTAATGTTTGGCATTCGCTATATTTTAATTTTAATTTTTCATTATTTCCATTGAAAGCACCTGCATCAATATATCTATCGTATTTTCACAAATTTGCATATAGGTATTTTCCACCAATACTAGAGTTGTCGACAATCGAAAGTGGTGAAGAAATATCTTTTCAAGATTTCTCCGAAGGTAAAAGATATTTCGGCAAGGATAATATTAGACAGATCAAATTGTTAAATCAAATTTACAAGCTAACTGATATGTCATCAATAGAGAATAAACACGTTGATCAATACTTAAGTAATAATCCAATCATCATCGACCAAATCATTTGATATACAAATCCAACCCCAAGCATTAACCTTTCAGCCATATCAACAATTTCGGTAAAATATTTTAATACTAAAGTCCTATATCTAAACTAATTTAAAAGATTTTAGAGATATTTCGAAGAAAATTTCAGTGAATTTTATTATCATAATGGTGTAAATTTAAATGGAAAAGCAACGAACAGATCGTCCGCTTTTGTTAAAAATTCCAGCACCAGCAACCATAGACTTAAACAAAAATATAAGCATACTCCAATGACGAAACCAACAACAGAATTAACACTAATTCAAAATGCGTTTTAAAACGCAGCTTAAACCATATAACAAATTCAATTTCTTGTAACGATAGAAACAGTTAAATTAGATTTCAGGCAATTTCTACTACTAATTTGCAAGAGCAAAATCCTGGCAGTTGCTTCGCAAAGGTGTGTACTTTAAAAATTTCAGACGGTAAATTATAAAGATCCACAGGACCCGAAAGGGTTACATCGATCCAACGATACTTGACAATGAAACGGGAGTGGACACGAACACGAAAAGGAAAGAAATCATTTAACACTACGCTTTTTTTTTCTTTTCAGAGGACTGCATTGCTTTTGTATTCTCATGAAACGGAGTGAAAAGAGACTAGCCTAGTATCTTGAACTTCTCTGTAAAAACCTACTTACATCTCTCAGCACGCCAAAATTGTCAGGGCGAGACCATTACTCTGCAATACACGTGCTTAGAAGCCAAAGAAGCCGAGCTCGCTGGCTCTCTCTTTCTCAAATGTCTCGAAGTACTGATAGATGATTGTCACGGCAAGCAAGATTCCAGTTCCTGAACCAATTGCACCCATGAAATCGGCCAACACTGTGAGTGCACCGATGCACATGCCTCCAAAAGCAGCTGCCGTGGGAATGTAGCGGTTCAACTCCTTCTGCAAGTTTGACTCACGGTGACCAGGCATCACCATTTGTTGTTCCTGCAAATTACAAAGGGTTAGGGTTAGCATGACGCTTAGCCGTGTATATAATATGCACACTTATTTTGTCAAAAGGCTGGGCTTAAGAATTGTTCATATACATATTTAAGTTTAAATAGAAATAGCGCATTAGGTACAAACAAAAATTAAGGAGTAGGTTGGCTCTGATCTGGTCACTTAAGTTGTCAAACAAGTGGGATTTAATGTATATAAAGGGTAGATTGGATCTGACCTACCCACACTAACCCCTCATTTGCAACAAAATGATTAAACAATTTGTTTAAATCATTCAAATTAATAATACCTTGAGCTGCTTGGCGACATCTTTGGCAGAGGATCCAGATACTTCAATCCATGTTTTGGAGAAAAGTGCACAGGCTGACAACATAAACACGAGATAGAAGAGTGCATGGAAGGGATTGGCTGCCATATCAGCTAAGCTGCAAAATATAACCACATCATATCAATTGATGCGGGGATCAGCAGAAATAGAGAGGAAGCTCATAATTATCAGGTTTACCAACAAAATTCAAGTTTTATCAGGCGTAAAACATAATATCTTCAAGAGGAAAATATTTTAAATTACCTTGATGGTGCAGTGATATAATATGCTAGACCACCGACAGGAACGAATTGACCTCCTGAATATTCAGACTCCTTCCATTTGCCCAAAAGATTCACAAGGAAATTTCCGCTGTACCTCCTGTAAAGCAACTGTACCAAACAAAAAAAAAAAGGGAACTTTAACGAAAAGCACCCGGTACTGTTCACTTTAACGAAAAACCACATTTTTACACTAAAAAGTCAATCCTGGTACTATTCACTTTACCCTTTAATTTGTCCTTATCATTAAAACTCAAAGTTTTCAAGCCATTTTCATTAGTTTTCCTAAAAAAAAATTGGTTACAAAAATACAGTAGAAGAAACAATCCCAACTTGCCCATACCACGATAAAAGCTCCATTACCTGGGAGATAAAGTAAAGGTTGGACACAAGTGCAGACTGCAAAATGATGGGCATGTTGGAAGTGTAGAACAGCTTGATAGGATAAGAACCCTGCTGTCCACGAGCATTCTTTGATCTCACTGGCAGAACCACACGGAACCCTTGGAAATAAATTACTATAAGGAAGATCAACACCGTGGCAAGCAGATTTGTCACATTGGGAAGATTCTGCCGGTAGAAGGCCTCCCGGAGAGCTCGAACCTTATCTGTCCGAGTTATCAGAAGATGGAACAGGGCAATAACAGCACCTTCAAATTCAGCTCCCCTCCCACTGTTGATAGTGGTGGGACTAAATGCCTTCCAGATAATGTTTTCACTGAAAAAGAATAGTATAACATTTAAGTACTCTAAATTTGGAATAGCATCTTAGAAAATTTCCTCAAAATAACAAACACATAACTCATATGCTGTCGAGTTCTTGTGCTAAAGAACCCACTGCCGGCCACATTAAGGGACAAGAAAGGATAAAAATAACTCACCAGATATTGGTGGCAATGAAAAGTGAAATTCCAGAGCCTAGACCATATCCCTTCTGAAGAAGTTCATCCAAACATATCACAATGATACCGGCAAAGCAGAGCTGAATTATAATTAGAATGGCATTTCCAACTCCAAGTTGGCCAACACTACCATACATGCCAGAGAGGACATACGCAACTGCCTCTCCAATAGCTATCAGGATGCCCAATAACTTCTGTGCTCCATTTCTGTAAAGAAAAACATAAATCAGCACATGCAATACATAAAACAAGCTGTGTATGCAAGATGCAAATATAAGGGAACACTAAATGTTCAAACAAACTTAATAGCAGATTTGAAACCTCAACAACAGAATTTTCCAGTAAAATTAAGTCATCTAGAAACAGGCGATCACAATTGATAGGCAAAATTTATGCCACTTTACAAAGCATTCGTTTGGCATAGTTTCCAAAATGTTTTCAAATGCCATTTTATAAAGGTAGTAGAAAACAAAGGCATTACTTTTCTGAACCAAAAAATAGCAAACATATTCTAAAAGGGATGTGCTATCAACACACTCCTTTTTACTTCTCACACATCCCTTGTTAATTTCTGTCTTTGATCTTCTTCAATTCATCCGATCTAACAGCCGAAAATTAAAAAGGTGTGTGAGACGTAAAAAATGGTGTGTGGATATCACACCCCATTCTAAAACACCAATGTAATGGCTTGAGCTTTTCAGCCAGTATTTTGAAAACTGTTTCTGAAATTGTATCATCAAGGACTGAAGACCTTTTCTCATTTCAAACAGTATGCAAACAATAACATAAAAAAATATTAACCAATACAAAATTCAAAAGGCCTCAAATATACTTACAAAAGAGCACGATCTTCGCGTACATTGTTGTCAACCTCAATAATCTTAGACCCCGCAAGGAGTTGCATCACCAGCCCAGATGTGACAATTGGGGTGATCCCAAGCTCCATGACAGTCCCACGGTTGGAAGCGAGGATAACACGCATCCAATAGAAGGGATCTGCCCCCGTGGTGGAGTGTATGCCATACAGAGGGAGCTGGCTGCACACCAAGAAAATGAACAGCGAGATAACGGTGTATATCACCTTCTCTCTAAAGGGCACGTTCCGGTCAGCGCTCTGAACTTCGGGCAGAAATGACAGAAACGGTCTGACCAAATGAAGAACTCGAAATCCTCCTCCCATCTTGCTTCGTCTAATCTAACAACCTAATCCAAAAGTTAAAAATTTATAACCCATTTAACATCAAGTCAACATCTTTCGAATCGAAAACACTATCGTGGTACGAAATTTGACTTTTTGACAAGGGGCATTAGGATCCAGCTTAATCTTACGAAATTAAGAAACCGAAGCACACTCATAGGCACGCATAGCATCTAGATTCACACAGTTATACAATTCCGATCCATCACATAGCACATTCATACATAGGCATGCATAAACACATACATACATTTATGAATCGAGACATGTATGCATTCATACATACATACATAAATGGATCATAGAGATGAAATAGGGGACAATTCATGACAGATCTGAGAATTCCGAAACCAAATCAAAAAGAAAGAGAGATCGATTCGAGGTTGAGAAACTGACCTCGCAAACCCAATTTGGGGATCTCCAAACCCTAGAAATGGCTTTCTCCGACGGGGAAAAAATCGATCCGAGAGAGAGATTTCGGATCCGGATTACGAGCTGAAAAATGAGATATGGGCTTGAAGTGCTTCGGCGTTGTAAATAAAGGGCGTACGTGTAAGTGTGGGACTCGGAGGCCACGTGATCAAAGCGAATCGGTGTTTGACACGTGTACGGATAATGACGTGGAATAGGACACAATGAGTGTGTCAATTTTAGTTGCCTCCTTTTTTTGGTTTAAATTTTAATTTGACTCCAATTTCGAAATTAGAGTGGTTGGGAGACATTTTCAATTTTGCAAACTTGGTCATTTTTGGGATTTTTTTCTATTTTTATTTTCTATTTTGGATGTTTCAGATTTCATTTCTTTATATATAGAGTATTTTAATTAAGTGTTTAACATTCAAACCACTTAGTACTACGGTCTAATGGTATTCCCCTTCATTTGTAAGTGAAAGATATTAGGTTCGATTTTTGCAAAAAAATAAATTTGAACCACATTATTGGTAGCATATTGTGAGATTAAGCATATCACTCTCCCCTTAGTGTAGATAATATCGTTTATTAAAAATAAACCATTCCATAACTAAAATCCAAAGTTCGAAATTTAGATTTGAAATTTATAGGAAATTTTGGATACTCGAGTCTCAATCTGGGGTTAGAATCACGATGTTGATGCATTTTTGTTCATTTGTCTTCAGAATAATGCAAGGACATAACAAGGTTACTTGTACAGTTGCATCCATGACAATTGATTTGTTGTTGGAATAATGGATAATTGGATGAGATGTTGTTGTGTTATATAGTTTGAGTGATTTATTTGTAGTTTTAATTTGATATGGGTTTTTTTTTCCGTCGAATTGTCTGATTTTTTTTTTAATTTTGTTCATGTTGTTGGATTTTTATTTTTTTTTTTGTGGAAATTTTGTTGCTGGATTATTGGAATTTATTCATGTTTGATATATGAATAATTATGATCTTTGGTTATTAAACTGGTAATAAATAGTTAGTTTTATGTGGTCGGAGAAACAATTTGATAATTTAATTTTTGTTTTGACTTTAACAGTATTGATAATTAATTAGGTTGATTTTTGAACAATGGGTCTAGCAAAATATATGATGCGTTTAGAAAACAATATATAAGATTTAAACTTACAATGCTTAATGAAATTGTAATCCTGTTGTTTAACCAAGGGAACTTACGAATTCACATGTTAATATTTAGTAATTTTTAAAGTATGTATTGTTTCTTAATAAGTGTAAACAGTTTCTATGGATAACCCTTTAATTTTAGTGGGTCGGGTTGTAAGTTTAAATTCTTAAATCCTTTGAAATAATTTGAGTGTTATCGAGGCCCACTGTATTCATCGTATTCTATTTGTACAAATTCAATTTTTTATCAATGAATATCGTATCTTCACTAAAAAAATTGAATATCATAATATGTCCACTTATGATAACGAATTTGATGCAAAAATAAAACGAACACAAAAAACATAACATATTTATCAAAGTTACGACAAACAAGGAAAAGAGCTAATTTCTCATTAAAATAAGATAATTGCCCACTGATTATACTTTTTCCTCCTAGAAAAACTCACTTTGTGAGAAAAGTGTAAAAGGAAATGAGAAAATAATAAAACAAAAGTTTAAACATAAACAAAAAATCAGGTTTTTATCATCAATGGTCCTTGAGAATGACTAAACTCATCATTTTGATCCCTCACCTTTGAAATCAATCAATGTCATCCCTGACATTCACCACCGCACATCAATTTGGTCCTTTGTTTAGATTCCGTCAACTATTTTTGTTAGTTTGCATGTGAGACCCACAAATCCAATAAAATGATGACACATGGATTATACAAAAGAAGGGTTTTATCACAAATGATCCTTGATATTGATCAAATTCCTCATTTTGGTCCCTAAGTTTAAAAAATCAATAAATTTAGTCCATGACTTTCTTTACTGCACATCAATTTAGTTATTCCGTTAAAATTTCGTCAATAGTTTTTGTTAGCGTGATAATATGGTCCCACTAGTCTAATCATATAGCGCCACATGGATTAATTATAAAAAAAATTATTTTTAAGATTTAAAACTAAAAGTAGTATAAGAAATTAAAAACAAAAACTAAAAGACGAAAAAAAAAGACATCATCGTCTTCATCTAGGTATGCTCAAAAAGAAAAAGAACGCACCATGACACCGCTAAAGCTTGTGAACTTACTTCTCACTCTCTGACTGGTTGTAATCCTATCAAATTTGAATTGAATTTGGATTCGATTTTATCAAATTTAGATTGAATCTTATTTTCCAATCAGGATTGTGGGATGCTAGAAAAATGTTAGCACAGAATACTCACCAGTTGGTTCACTCTAAATAAAAATTAATTTCTTATAGTTAATCCACTTGGCTTCATATGATTGGACATGTGAGACCGCATCAGTACACTAACAAAAAAATATCGATGAAATTATAATGGAAGGACTCTATTAAATTATTAATGTGCGATAGTGGAAGTTATGGGCTAAATTTATTGATTTTTGAAATTTAGGGATTAGAATGAGGAGTTTGATCAATGTCAAGGACTATTTGTGATAAAAATCATTTTAATGGATTTATGGATCCCACGTACCAACTAACAGAATAATTAACGGAATCTGAATGAAAAAGCCTTATTGATGTGTAGTAATGAATGTCAAGAACGACGTTAATTGATTTTGAAAGTGAAAAATCCATCAGTTTAGTCAATCTCAAATCACATTTATGATAAAAGCCCTAAAAAGTCAAGAAGGAAAGAGGGAAAGAAAAAGAGTACCGTCTGTTAGTAGACCGAGTACGCTCCACAAATCAAGCCTCCCACTCCCAAAGTACACAGCAAAAACCACCCCAGCTGCTGGTACTTGCTAAGCAGATACCAAATCCCAGAACCCAGCTTTCTCTGCACCTCGGAGGTCATGATTTTCCGGTAAATACTTAAAAATTCAAAGCCAACCGATTGCCTTTTGGGTTTTGCTTCAATCAGTGCAATGAGAAATTCCCTTTTCTTCCTCACTCTCCTAACACTCACTGTCACTTACTCCCTCCGATTCCAAGCTCATGCTGCTCCTGCAGGTAAACTTTCAGCCACCATCTTCCTCTTCCTTTGTTTGATGGTTTAGATTGTATGTTTGATCCGTTTGGCAACTGGGGTTTGCTTTGTTTCTTCATTTGTTTCTCTTATTCTGATTGAATTTTTTTTTTATCATATTGTTAAAAACCCACTATGGGATTTTGCGTTGCATATATAAATAGATACCCAGTTCTTCATTTTCTTGATTCTACTTAATGGGTTCTGTTTATTCTGATATTCCCAAATAACCCTTTTTGTCTTTCATTCATTTGGTAATGATTATATACTGGGTTCCTGTGATCTGTTTACTTAATTGGTATTATTACTATTACTTCACTGATGATATTGCTTTGGATTAAATTGTGTTTGCTCAGGGCCATTGATAAAGCACTTGTCTTCTCTTCTCAAATGGACCAGGGAAATATCCTCCAAAACGCCACAATCTGGTAACTTCAAGTGAATTTAAGTTTCTTTGGTTCGGTTTTGGTGAACGTTTTGCTTATTCAAGGATAATTTATCTGCAAGTATTATATGGTTTGTCATTTTGTTGTATTACAGATGGGAATGTTCTTCAGTTTGAGGATGGGTACTTAGTTGAGACTGTTTTGGAAGGAAATGATATCGGAGTTATTCCTTACAAAATCCGCATCTCGGAGGATGGGGAGCTCTTTGTTGTGGACTCCGTTAATAGCAACATTATGCGGATTACTCCACCATTGTCCCAATGTATGCAACTATGCTTTATTGCTTCACCTTATTTGAGATCTGTTCCCGGATTCTTCCTAACTTGATATTTGTATTTTGTTGTTTAAATCTTTTAACATATAAGGGTTTTGCATTCCTCTTTTTTGTCAGATAAAAGTTCTGTATATCAATTACTCGATGCTAATAATTTTTTATAAAGAAAGTAACAAGATGGTGCAACATCCTACGGTCCTGTAGTTTGGGATGTTAAAATAATGAATTTGACCTTAACACAACAATGCTTGATCTTTAATCTTGCTTGTTGTATATGTTTTTTTTTACTTCTTCTGGTTTTCGTAGTTTTGTAGTATGGATTAACTGTATCAATAATCAACATCGCTGAGTTGTATAGTAATATGAATTAGTTGTATAGTAATATGAATTTATATCTTTTCCGGAATCACATTCCTTGATTTTCATTTTTCATTTTTTGAACATATCATTGCTGCAGATAGTAGGGGAAGATTGGTTGCTGGTTCATTTCAGGGTTTCGCCGGACATGTTGATGGGAAGCCAAGTGATGCTCGTTTCAATCATCCCAAAGGTGTAACCATGGATGATAAAGGGAATGTGTATGTTGCTGATACCTTGAATCACGCCATAAGAAAGATTGGAGATGCTGGTATGTACATGTAGTTCATGTTATATTCATAGTTATTTAGAAGCTTATACAGATGAAAGCTGGCAACAAGATATGAGTAAAATATCAAATTTCTTTATGTATGCATGCATGCATGTATTTATGATGAATTAGCAAAACATAAGTATAGAAACGTAACTTGTACGTGGGAGTGTAAACTATTAAAAATTCAAAATTTTGCAACTTTTATTATTATTATTATTATTATTTTTATCTGAAAACCATTTTTCAAATCCGTTTTTAGAGATAACTCAGATAAGAGTATGATTCAATTTCTGAAATTCTAATGCAAATTGTATGCAGGTGTGACAACCATTGCGGGTGGGAAATCAAATGTTGCAGGCTACAGGGATGGGCCCAGTGAAGATGCAATGTTCTCAAATGATTTTGATATCGTATATGTTCAACCTACTTGTTCATTGCTAGTTGTTGATAGAGGAAATGCTGCTCTCCGGCAGATCTCTCTCAACCAGGAAGATTGTAATTATCAGTACAGTTCAATTTCTGCCACAGGTTTGATTGCATGCTGTTTACGTTCAGTTTCCATTCATTAGGCATAGTTTTGAATTGATGGTATGAAAGCTCTGAAACGGGTGTTGTGGATGTAATATTAGCTTGACCATGCAAGGTGTCTAGGCAAGCATACTCACTCATGTACATATGTATTATTGCATAGGTTGTTATAGCTGATTCTCCATCTAGTTTTTGCAAGTACAGTTTCACATACTGTATATGAACATTCAAAATGATCTGTATCAGTTAGCTCTGCAGACAAAGGGTTGCCTTTTGTGTTTTATTAAATCTATTATTGTATATGAGGGAGTGTTAAATCTAGATGTCAAATTGAAGGTTTATGCCTTAGATGATCCAAAGAATTAGGAGGGTTTTGTGGTCAAACTTTAAAGTTACTATTAAGAAGTGGAATCTGTGGAAGCTGATTTCCCATAAGTTGGTCCCATTAGCTAATATGTAGTAATGGCCACAAACTGATCAATGGGGACATATAATACCACGGAAGTAGCAGCCATTTGACATTTGACATTTGACATTTATGAGTGAGTTAATATTAGAATCCATCACCAATCTGCTGTTTTGTCCTGAAAGTTCTAGAATCGCACACACAAATAGGCCTTGGTTTTGAGAATAAAAGAAAATAAGAGAAATGAACTAGAAAAGAAATTTAAAGGATGCAAATCAAATGAAAAGAATCAGAAAATGCCTTGCGTGAAGAATTAGCATTGAAGGTATTTCTGTTATAATCGAAGCGTTAAAGGGCTTATTAATTATTACGGATTTGATGTATTCTATTATGTACAAGTATGAATCTGGAATTAGGACTAATATTATGAAGGTTGGTGCATGATTCAGTTTTCGTTCGTGATGAACAGGATACATCTATTTGTTTGTTAAAATTGTTTTAAATGTCAATGTTGATTTCTGTCAAACCCCCAAAATAATTGTTGGCCAGTGTCCTAGTGTGTGAATTCAGATATGATGAGGCGTGTGTTGGATACTTGGGTATTTAACATCATGAGTATCTAAATGGTAACATGATTCAAGTCATGAGTCTTAGGCATAGCATGTTCTTCGCATCCAACCGAGAGCCCATTAGTAGGAAGCAATGCAATAGATAGCAGAACCAGAATGTAAGGGCTTACGGTTCTTAAATTCACCTTTATGCTGTTTTCCTGATTCTTGAATTCCTGTTGTAATATCATTATATGCCTGTGGAGTAGGAATCCATGCGTTCACAGTCTGGTCTTGACTTTCATTTCCATGTCTCCTTATCATTAGAAAATTCAAATTATGTTCACTATATCATGTTTTAGGCACCGATGTGATTTTAATGTACATTTTTTTACTTGAAACAGACATAGATGTCATATGCAGTTGAAAGAAATAAGCACTAATTGGAGGACCTAATTGACGCCACTGTATATTTTATCCAGTATAAAGAGTGGTTATGTTTGACATTCTGCCTTCTGCACAAGATATATGTAGTGTCTCCGGTTAATTAAATGCTACAGATTTTGTTAGTGATTTGCTCTGTGACAATTATATTGTGTTTCACAATAAACTGTCTAATATGTTTGACCTTCTGGAAGGTTACCTTTTAATATAAGCTCGGGATAACCTCGGTTATGTGCTGCATTAAAATATATGGTATTTATGATGCCTCATGATGATGGGGGCATCAAATTCTATTTAAGCTTGTGAAGCATTTCTCTGACTGACATTTGTGTGTCTTTTGCAGATGTCCTTATGGTTGTTGGTGCTGTCTTGGTAGGGTATGCTACATGCATGCTTCAGCAGGGATATGGACCTTCTTTCTTATCGAGAACAGTATGCTTCCTATGATCTACTAATGCAGAAACATAAATTAAATGCTCGTCCTTGTTCCAGTCATGAACTTTTCCCAAAATTTGATTCATTTTCATCCCATCTCAGCTAAAAAATGCATTTAAAGTAAAACACGTTATTTGGTCAAATATTTATTTCTGTCCTTATTCTTTTTCTTTACTGCTTGTGCATGCTTTTGTTAGATTCTATTTTATGCAAGTTGTGTTCTTCGCTTGATGTAATGCATAACTGGTACAGCAGCCACCTTCAAAGAGTGAAATGAAAGAACATCCAAGCAGTGAAAAATCCACTCTACTGGTGGAAAGCATGAAAGAGGAACCGGGATGGCCCTCTTTTGGACAGCTCGTCAGTGATCTATCCAAACTTGGACTTGAAGCATTGGCTGGCATATTCGTTCACTTCCTCCCGTCGCGTTTTATGCCTGGTGGCTCCCAGAAAGCCCTCACACCATTAAAGGATTCTCTTAGGATGCCTGAAGACGAATCTGAGGCTCCAGTAGTTCAGAGACAAAGCGCTCCTGCTCCTCTATCTGAAACTCGACAGGCCCATACTCCCATTGCAAGTGAGAAGTATTCAGAAATGAAGCCACCAAAAATGAAGTCAGCTAGTTTCAAAGATCCCTCTTTGCCAAGCAAGCACCGGTCTTCAAAAAGACAGGATTCTGCAGAGTTCTATGGGTCCGGTGAGGTTTCTTCTCATAGCAGGTCTAAGAGCCAGAAAGAAAGGACAAGGCATCGCCAGCGAGAAAAGACTGGAGAGGTAGTTTATGGAACTGTTGGGGCAGAAACAAAACCGGTGGATATGAAGCCAGCAGGTTATGACAATCCAAAGTTTGAAAATTACAACATGAGGAGCAGGTATGGGACTGATCGCCAGCGAGAAAAGACTGGAGAGGTAGTTTATGGAACTGTTGGGGCAGAAACAAAACCGGTGGATATTAAGCCAGCGGGTTATGACAATCCAAAGTTTGAAAATTACAACATGAGGAGCAGGTATGGGACTGATCGCCAGCGAGAAAAGGCTGGAGAGGTAGTTTATGGAACTGTTGGGGCAGAAACAAAACCGGTGGATATGAAGCCTGCGGGTTATGACAATCCAAAGTTTGAAAATTACAACATGAGGAGCAGGTATGGGACTGATAGTTCATGCCGCTTTTGATCAAACTGTGACCCGGTGAACACCCTTTGCCGGCCTGCAAATTTCAGCCATTTTTTGCCTGATCTTGAAAGTGTATCCTGTATTTCGTTTCGAGCTTAGTCTGCAACTGATTCTATGCTGCAAGTTTGTAAACAAGAATGTGTTAAGAAAAAATTACAGATGGGTGAGGATTCTACAAGTATTATCTGACATAGGACTGTTTAGTCTAGGCACCATACACTGCTTTCGTTTTGTGAGGAAGTTAATGAGAAACTGAGACGTGCAGAAATGGATTTTCTTGGTTCTTCTTTTGTCTGCATGGTAGGACAATTGCTTTCATAAAATGAGGATGCAATATTGGTCCCATCGTGTGAGAAGGATAAAACGCATGATAGTGCTTGAAATAACACCATGAGACACTACAATTACATTCACATTAGAGGTGAATTTCTCTCGCGTAATAGGGTTAGTAACTTTCCATAAGACGATTTTTTAAACTACTTTAATTTACGAAAGATGAGAATTTGAACTCGGATGCAATGGAACAGATATATTGTCATGAACGATTGGGCTAACTTAGATCTAGGGTAAGTAGTTAGGCTCTCGAACAAAACAAGCCCAAAATGTGGGCTCAAAACCTCTCCATGGCAATGGATTTTGGGGGTGGGAATTTTGGGATTTGGGTTTGGGGGTTGGAATTTTGTGATCTCGAGTTTGGGGGTGGAAATTTGGGATTGTTACCCACCCCAGATAGATAAGGTCGCAAGTGGGCTGGGGGACCCACATTTCACTAGCCAATTGAAGAGCAGATTCAGGCGGGCCTCTCGTGTCGGCACGGCAGCATCAACGGGGACGATTGCATGCTGTTGAGTGCACCGCAGAAGGCATACTTTCTACCGCCCAGATTAAATGGTTGTTAAGATCCAGTGGCTGGCGTGCCTTCTGGTTTTTGGTCCATTGCGACGTGCCGAACTCCAACTATTTCTGAATCTAACGGCTCAAATTCAATTTAATCAATCATAGCGGTAATAAAAACAAAAAAAACCAACAACTCAAATTTAAATCCAATAATCAAAATAATATTACTAATTAGTTCAAATCAGATCCAACACTAAACTCCTCCAAAGTAATAAATAACCATCCATTTATTCACTAAACCATAAAAAATTCAATTTTCTCATATTTCACTACCAATTTTTTCTTTTTGGAATTTTAATTTCTTTACCTCAAAATATTCCTAAAAATAAAACGATAGATTATACAAGAATTAATTTCAAAATTTTTAGCTAAAAAAATTCAACGAAATATAAAAATTTAACAAATTATAAAGTTGCTAATCAACTTAATATTGTTGGAAATATCTGAGAATTTGGAATTTGCAAGTATTTCTAAAATTAGAAATTTATAGTTAAATTGCCTTCCGCTCGTCGGCTTGGTACGTCATAGTCATATTTATAGTAGGTGGGTGGATATAGGTCGGCTATCCTCCAAAAGAAGCTGGTTTGATTTGGACAGAGACTTGGATATAATATTATCCCTTCTCTTCTAATTTTATTTTCAAAAAAAAAAAAAACAAAATGTACCCGGAAAATTTATATATATATATTATATTTACATGAAAAAAGTATATAACTAAAATAGTGTAATTGTGGATGAAGTCAAATAAAAAACTAGACATTCTTAAATAAGGATGACAAGCGTGGAGCATATCCTTGTATAGAAAATACAAGCAAAGGATTCAAAACATTTCGAAGTGCAAGACACAGATAGCCTGTGACATATTTTTTTTTTTTTCCCAACTCTGAAAAGGGTAAATGTCCATTGGTTTCTACCATTCCCTATTACCAGTCACATTGAGACAGATAGTTTTCGAAGCAAAAAATAGGAAACACAAAGTGATGCGTGAGTTTTCTTCTAGTGCATTTTTAACGGTGGAGTCTAAAGTTTCAAAAAACCTTAAAGTCTCATTTTTATTAAAATAAGAATAAAATAGAAACGCGAGTTTGTTATAAGCGGGAGAGTAGTAAGTACAGATTCTACCATTTTATATCTTCACTTTAAAGTCAAAATAAAATTTGTTTGAATAACTATTACAATAAATAGTAAAGTGTAATTAAATATTTTAGCCAAAAGTACAGAATGTATGGTATAGATTAATGGCTAGTTGCCATACTTGGCCACCCCAAAAAGAGAGAAAAAAAGAAGAAGACGTGACTGACATCCAACTCATTTCTCACTAACCTTACTCCTTCACATTTTACAAAATAGCAACGTGTATGAAATAAAAGTTTATTGTTTCATAATTAAAATTTTTTGTATGATATATTGATATTGTATGATGTTTAGATTAAATAATGTAATTTAAACAATTGCACATGATATTGACGATACATGTAATTTGAAAAATTATAATGTCAATCAGAAGATTGCTATGATGGTAAATCTATTATATAAAAGTTTTTAAAAGACGGTAAGTGCTAATCGGACGGCAGATAAGGATCTAATGCCTAGGCATCTAGGCAGAAATTAGATAGGAGCCAGTGGTTTAACCATGATTTTCAAATAATGAGGTTATAATATTGACCAAAAAAGATTCATTGGGCCATTTCGTCAAGCATCTAGTAGGCACCTGCCTATATTTGTCAACATACGTCAGGAGTAGATATTGTCGAAAGTTTATGCCAATATTATTTGTAGATACTTGTCAATAGTGGATGCAAGATACTGTATACAAAACAAATATACATAGACTTTTAAAATTGTTGGAATCAAGAACAACCGATGACACCATGCAGTCTCTGACACAGGGGTGAGCCTGGCTGTCCTATACGCCAAAAGATAGAAAAAGAAAGAAAAAAAGAAAAGAAAAAGTAGAAGATGTTACCTGACATTCGTGTATAATTGAGCAATGATTAATTAAATATAAAAAAAAAATATAATAAAGCGCCCTTCTTTTACTATTACAACTCTCCATCTCTCACCGGAAAACCTGCAGGCTTTCTCGCCGGAATCGAGTCGGTTCGGCCGGGTCGCTTCGCTTTTGACTTTGCGTCTTCACGAAGCTGAACCTCCAAGCTCGAAGCTCAACGCTGCTCGCTTGCTTCTTCTTCTCCTCCTCCTCTAATTCTTTCGAAGCTTTCAATTTCGTGGGTTTCCATTTTTGTCCCTCTCTCTGTACAATGGGTTGTGCTGGATCGTCACAGACCAAAGGAGACGGTGAGGTTACTCTATCATTCTCTCAGCTTCAGTCTCTTTGTTTATCTTTTGGGTTTGGTGCTTTAGCTTCTGTTTGGCTGCTGGGAAAACGCAGGAAAAGGAAAGTTGAAAAATCTTTGAAGAAATTGAAAGTAGTTGTTTTCTGGAAATTGGTTGAGCGCTGAGCTCAGTTGAGTCAGACTTATGAATTGTTTCTCTTTCTTGAAAAATTGATCAATATGTTATTGGGGTTTATGGATTGTTGTTATTTTAATTTCAAGAATTAGTTTTTGATATAGTTTGGATTTTTCAAGATTTACATGCCTTGTTGTTTCGACAAACAATGCTCGAATGAATGAAGCAGTTAAATTGTTTTCGAGACAAGAAAAGGAAGAAAAAAGAAATAAGATGATTAGGGAATGACATTCAGTTTAGCTGAGGAATCGAACATATGAAAATTGCGGTTTTAGAGATGGATTTAGGCCTTTAAATGTGTTTTTGACCATTAATCTGCGCATTGAAAAGCCGGACTTCGACTTTATGCCAAAGATGGTATTTTTATGCCCAATATGGTACAGGGAATTGTTTGATCAGACAATTTTCTTAGTGTTATTTCTTTCTGATCTTAACATTGGCGTGTGACCGTTGGTATTAATTTTTCCAGCCTGTATGTTGGACATTTATGTGCACAAAAGTGAAAAGTAATATATGAAATTATGCCCTATTGAACTTATGAATGTCATATCTGGAAGGCATTGTGCAAAATCTAGAAAAATCGTGGGCTTTCCTTTCTAGTTCTATGCTAGTTCATTGAACTTGAACGAGTTATTGGATGGGGATTTGTGGTTATACTAGTTATGTATTTCTTCTTAGTTCACCAAGAAAACATGAATAACTAAGAGAAAGGAAACAAGTAGTTACATGTTTCAGTCGATGGAGTATGGTTCTCACTGTTATCTTTTGATTATTTGCAATTTACGGTTAAGAAAGTTGATATTTGTTTTTTTAAGCACTGGTGATTTCAGAGGCAATAATTAGATTAATATTAATAGGGACATTGAAGAAGGTTCGGAAGCCAAAACCTTGGAAGCATCCTCAGCCATTAACAAAGTCTCAGCTTTTGCAGTTGCGTGAAGAGTTTTGGGACACTGCTCCTCACTATGGAGGCAGGAAAGGTACTATTTCCTCTGGATGTGTATATATATGTATGTATGTATTGAAAATTACAGAAGATTTTTGGGTTCATTCTTTTTTGTTTGTTGGATTGCATCATTGGGTTACCTTAATACAAAATAGTCATGTTGCCCTTAATTTTTTTTACTTGTTACTATGTTCCTACTGGGACGCAATGTTTTCTATGCCAAAACAACTCCATGTTTGTAAAAACCAAGGGTGGCAACTTACAGGGAACATCAGAATGCGTTTAGATATGGAAATGCAATCAAGGGAGAATCAGGGAATATCTGTGAAATCCTGTGCAATTTAGAGTGAAATGTTTCATGATATTATATTAATCAGGAAAACCATTCTCTTAAACCTATTAGTCTTTATTAGTAAACTTGGTTGTATAGAAGTGTAATAGAAGCTCTTATCTTGTGAACATTGACTTGAAAAAAAATAGGATGAGAACTAGAATTTATTGCTTTTCTAGTCACCTTAAAATCTCAAATGTAACAGTTAGTTTGAGTTCAGTCACTCTGTAGAGCTCTGAATATTTATTGTGATCGTCTGTTGGTATAACAATTGAACAATTTGTACTCATCTGAGATTGAATGACCATTAAGGATCATAATGTTCTAAAGAACTTGAGTACAAGATTTAAGTATAATGTTTTGGTAAATTTTCATTCAATGTGAATAATTCATGATTTATGTAGAAAATGAATGCTCAAGATACCTGATTATTAAACTTCGAGTTCAGTTTGAAGACCCTATGACAGCTTAATCTGTATTATTTGGAACTGGTATCACCTAAGAAATGTCTTAATTACATAGAAGGTGATCTTTTTGGGATATTTTTAGGGTACGATAATGTTGATTGTTGAGTAACCTAGAAAATTCTGTATAGAACGTTGTTAAATGAAGGGAAACCAGAGATAACTAGATAAGAGAATAAAGATGATCACGTCATGTGAATGCAATGGCAGCTAATGGCTGCATCTAAAAAAAATGGAGAACAAGAATTAGCTTCTTGTCTGAATCTCTAAGGATAGGATTTGTATTTAGTTGAATAAGTGGTCACCGCTCACCTCAGTATCACCTCAGGATAAACGAGAAGAATTGAAAAATGTTGTAAATAATACCACTGTTCATGTGTTTTTTTCCGTATATTTGGTGTGGTGGTTTTAGTTCTTAGGGAGTGATGCTGTAGGTTTATGCTTCCGATAGAGAATTAAAGAAGGATCTTCGACGTGATACTGGTTCAGAACCCTAAAAGCACAGAAAAATGATTATTGTGGTCATGTTCTTGTTTGACTTTGCATTTGCTACTGTGGTTTTTGTTTCCTTTTCTAAGTTACATTCTTCACACATGTTATATCTTACAAAAATTTCACTTGTACTGTACGTTAGAGATTTGGGATGCACTTCGAGCTGCTTCTGAAGCAGATATAAGCCTTGCACAAGCGATTGTGGACAGTGCTGGGGTCATTGTTCAAAATGCTGATTTAACAATTTGCTACGACGAAAGAGGTACTTATCCAATTTCCATTTTCTTCATTACTACTCGCTGCCCCCCAAAAACCTCAAATGCTATGCAAGTTTCTTTTTGGCTTACATCTCTGAGCGGGTGTGTTGTATCTGCAAGTGTCGTCGTGTGTGCTTTTTGAATGAAAATTTGGCAAAACTTGTTCCATCTTCTATATAAATGGCAGATTGCCATTCATATTTTACTGCCCTCCGTTTCCTCTTAGCACGTGCTTACATTAACCCCTTGCAGGTGCAAAATATGAACTACCGAAGTATGTTTTGAGCGAACCAACCAACTTAATTCGAGAGAGCTGACTCGAGGAGAAGATATGACAAACTTTGCTCACAAGATTGAATGTAAATCATGTATATTTTTCTCTCGTTCTCTTCCATATCTTAAATAGAGACGGTCACTTTTACGCCTTTCCTTTCACGTTCACGTGAATTCTTCTTAGTTTGCTGCAAGTTACTTCGGTTAATTGAACAGTACCGCAAGTGTTGTGAATAAGTTTTTGCATGATGTGATTCAATGCTTGTGCAATATGTTGTAGAAATGCTTAAAAAGGTCATACGGCCGTCGTGGTTCACTTCTCTCTTTTTTATTTATTTTATTTTATTTATTTTTTTCTTTTCAGTAGATCGATATTTTTACACTAAGGGGAGGGGGAGTTCGACTAAGCCACATAATGGGCAGTCTAATTTGGTATCGAATTCACCATTCACTAGATTCGAACCTAAGACCTCTCACTTCTAAGCGAAGAGGAATACCACCACACCGTGGTACTGAGTGACGGTTCACTTCTAATTATATACTATTTCGATTTAGAGCTAGTAAACACCGTGGTTATAGCGCCATAGACAGATTACAACTTTATAACCACGAGTATAGATCCTCTCCGGATCTTAAAAAACAGAGCCCAAGAATCAAATGATCCGAGCTGTTGAAATTTGATTAAACGGCTACAAATAAAGAGTCTTCTAAAAGTTATAATAATTGTAACCATTTGATTAAATTTCAACGGTCCGAATTATTTGATCATTGGACTCCCCTTTTTTAGATCCGGAAAGGATCCGTATGCTATAACCACAACATAATAATGATAATTAAGGCCGAAAAAGGATAAAGGTCGTACCCAGTGCACAAGGCTCCCGCTTTACGCAGGGTCTGGGAGAGGTGAATGTCGGCTAGCCTTACCCCCATTTATGGAGAGGCTGCTCCCAAGTCTCGAACCCGAGACCTACCGCTCATGGGTGAAGGCACTTGCCATCGCACCAAGTGCGACCTCTTAAGGCCAAAAAAGGATGATGTGGAAAATTTGAAACCAAGAAATTGACAAGCAACGGCTTGTTTAGAAGCCTCTAGTTGGCTGGACTCTGCTCGCCTTCCAAGTTTAGTCTTTTGGTTTTTTGGTAATCTGGAAATACACCAGGCAAAGCCAGAGTACAACAGGAAAGCCCATGTGTCCTTCCATCTTTTAGACAGAATGCTGGTCCTCGCGGCATACTTTGTTGGAACGAAGGAAAGTATGTGACAAAGAATTGCATCTGGTAATTCACTGATCCTATCTTCGCCTTCCGAATTCGACTCCCCATTTTTACATCTGCCTACAAATTAGATGAAAAATCTAAATAATTGAAACTAAAAACTCTTAATTTACGCTCCTCCCGTTCAATTACTTTTACAAACTTCAAACTGTTCATATATATTTGACATGTGAAAGAAATTCTACTTTTCCAGAGAAAAAACCCATTAAAACCAACAATACCAAAGAAATTAATCAATGGAACATTTTTCCGGAAACCATTCCAATTCAATCGAGAATTAGCAATTGAAAAGAATTATTAAGTAATATTCACATATTAACAACGCAAAAGGGCAAGTGATTACAAGAGGGCAAGTAATATTCACACATTGTTCCGGAAATCAAGCTTCGTTAGAAATTTCGTCAACAACAAATCACGTGGCATCTTTCCACTTCAAGATTTATAGAAGATTAAAAGACATTGGGGTGAGAATTACATTGACTACAACTTATGAAACTAGAGCTTCAACAAAGAAAAATGTATGTTTCCATGATCTTTAGTCAACGTAATTCTTAGGGGTGGTTTGGGAGCGAGGTGCTTAAAAAAAAGCATCCATGAAAAAAAGCTGTGAGGTTTTAGGTGTTTGGTAAACTGAAAAAAAAGGGGCTTATTTTGGAAGCTGCTGCGAGAATAAGCTGAAATTAAAGGAAAAAGCTGAAGCTGCTATTTGCAGCTTTGAAAAACTGACTTTTTTTCAAAGCACACAGAGCTACACTGCTCCTTTAATGAAAAGACCCACTATCAAAGTGTTTTTTTTTTTTTTTCCAAAAGCACTTTTACAAAAAAGTTTACCAAACACTCAGCTGATTTATTTCACGGCAACTTTTTTTTCAAAGCACAGCAATACCAAACCAGCCCTTATTCCATGTCGTCTAGGAGATTTAAAGAGACAAAAATACCCTTCAAAAGAGGCTCGCATGCATTTTGACAGGATTTCTAACGAAATTTGGCAGAGGTGGTTTATTCACACTAAAGAAGGAGTCTGAGAGGTTTTGAGAGTTTCGAGTCGTGGAGACAGTCTCCTTGCAAAGCAAGAGTAAGGCTGTGTACGATAGAGGTTCCCGCAACCCTCGCAAAGCAGGGAGCCTTGTTGGCTTGGGGTTGCCCTTTACGAGAGGTAGAAATTCTTTAATATGTAGAAATTTGCTTTCTTATCCTGCTTCAAGTTGGTAATGGAAAGAGATTCAGTCTGAGACACGTAAGAAGTCCAAGAATCACCATACAGAAAAGAAAAGAACCCGTATACGAAAATTGCTCAAAAGTTAAGCTGCAATGTAGATGCAATCACACAGCTGACTGGCATTGAATACAAAAACAGAAACCAAATCTGCAACTTTGTTGATGCTGCTTTGCATCTACCTACATACTAGTGGCTAGCTCAATCAACGCTCTACCATCGATCCCTCGATAGCATTGCTCAAAATCTTGTAAATTCCAAAGGCTGTGGAGTAAGAAATCTGGCTAAGGCATCATCGATCATTCTTCCTCAGCATCACTTTGATCAGAATCTGCAAAGTACTCGACCATGTCATCAGTCCATTTTTGCGTTCGATGTCTTGCATCTTCCCAATCCTTCAAGCAAAACATGCAGTCCAGCATTTTTGGAGATTGCATGCTCCTCCTATGATCCAAGACCTGCTTCCCTGCACTACTAAAAGCGAACTCTGGTGCTATTGCACACACCGAAGGAGTTAGGAGGTCACGCGCCATGACAGAAAGCAAAGGAAACATTCCCTCGCGCGACTTCCACCAGGCTAGAACATCAAGATTGTCATACTCCTTTAGAGTCATAGAGCCTGCATAATTTATTCCCAAATATACATGCAGCTCAGTTGGCCCGTACTGCTTTATATCTTCTTGCCTCACATATTCTCTCCAGCTAGCATGAATATCGACTCTTTTTCTCTTACTGTCAGAAGTAGTACAGGGTTCTGTAACTTCTGTAGCCTCTGGAAATCTGGATTCATAAACCTTATAAAGGTTATGCAACATAGTGTCAAGTGCTTTTGCATCGAATTTCAGTGGCGTGCTTAAACATTTGGAAATGTTGTTCACGATGTGTTGTACACCACATAGTTTCATCCTGGGGTCCATTGCTTTAGCTAAACAGAAACTGGGCAACATGAACTCGCAATAGCTTCTGAATTCTGATTCCATAATGTCATAAATTGCCTTGAACCCCGAATGAGCTTTATGTTTGGAAAATGTAAAGCTAATGCAGAACAAATGATGGAGTGCCATACAAGAACTGGAAGAATAAACCCTTGAACCAAATGAGACTGCAACTTCATAAAAAACACTCAAAAACTCCATGAACACAAAACCAAGCTCCCAATCCGCTTCGCATAAAAGATCGCTATCATGGTTACCATTATAAAAATCGGTGATTGCAGCATTGTAATCCACACATGATTGTAACATGAGCAAAGTAGAGTTCCAATGAGTCTTCATATCAGGCTTAAACTTTTTATAATCCAGACCGCGAGATTCGCATAAAGCGGAAAACTCTTCTTGCCTAGCAGGAGAGGAGGCAAGGCAAAGAATAGCCCTCCTAATTTTTTCTATATGAGCTTCCATCAATTTCAAGCCTTGTACCGCTATTGAATTAATCACATCGCCTAAACATTTCATGTGAGAAAACTCACCATAAAACGGCCGCAGAGAATGCCTAAACATCTCAACAGTAGCGTCATTACTTGTAACATTATCGAAAGTAATACTCAGTACTCTATCATCAATCGTATACTCCCTAAATATATCCATCACGCATTCAAAAATCACCTTATCGTTAAAAGGATGCTCGAGCTTACGAAAAGCGATATCATCATACTCGAGCATACGAAAAGCGATAATTCTCTTCTGCAACTTCCAAGCAGAATCAATAAAATGTGCGGTCACACAAACAAAATCAATTTGATCATCGCTACTAGTCCAAAAGCTACAAGTACAAGAGAACATACCGACGAAGCCACAAAGTTCGGACGTCAAGAAGTTCTTCTTTTCATTGAAGAGTTTCAAACAATCGCCTCTGATGAGGTTTAGGGGAACGCTAGAGTACTGAGGCTGGACATACGATTTGATAAACCGCTCGAACCGGACGTGTTCAGCAGACGTGAGAAGTTGGGCGGTTGAAGCAATGTATTTGGCCAAACCTCGTCTCATGTTGTGTTGAGAGTAGATAAAAGGGGGTATGTGATTGCTTCCGTTTTGACTACTTTGATCAACACTTTGACTATCACCATCTTCATTGATATCAGCATCCTCCATTTTTATCCGAAATAAACAAATTACAAAAATACCTGGAAAAACTTTGAATGCTTGGAGAGAGAGAGAGAAAAAGAATGAAGGTAAGCTTTAGAGGTTACGGTGGTTAAATGACACTTTTATCCCCCAGAACTAGCCGTTACGTGGAGGTATTGGGGACAGGAAAATATGCCACTTGAGAGAAATTTTGAAAACCAAACGATTGAAAAGCAACGGCTAGTTTAAACTGAATTTTGGTTTTTGGACTTTCAGAAAACGAAGCGATTGGTATCCCGTGTTTTTATACAAATGGCAGAAAATTTTAATATTTAAGTTATTAACTTTTTAATACACATATCCCACCATTTGTATAGTGACACGTGATGTACCATCCCGTATTCCGATCACACTTAAAAATCTCTCACGCTGCTTAAGCTTTTATAAATATTACTCTCTGATAAGGTAAGCTAAAAAGTTCATCACTTGCTGCCAAGACACTTTATAGTGTGCAAGATCGGATTTTACTGCGACAGATCATTTCGAAATCTTTCAGATGGTGCTCGCATTCGATCAAAATGGTAGACTCGGATGGCCACTGAACCATAATGTAGAATTCCATCGTTCTCAGAACACATAATGCAAGGGCAGAATGCGAACACATGACCATTTAATTCAAAGTAAACAGATTATCCGTCAAAATGGAGCAGCGTCTGCACTCTGCTACTACAGAATCGAGCAGTTGATTAACAGCGGAGAAGAAAAACACTCTTCTTTCCGTCATTTTAAAAATAGAACAAGATGTGAGAGCAATGCACCCCTACTCCGATCATGTTACTCCCCCAAAACACAGAACGGTGAGCTTTAACCAACTCGAAAACCTATATTACACCAAGGGAACTTTGAACTTGTAAAAGCCGACCATATATCCATACAATCCTGCAGGGTACTTGAGCTTTTGAAAAGGCCTTTAGACCTTCTTGAAGAATGAAAGAATATTTCCTTGCTTAGGATCCTTGTTTACTCCTTTCTTGTTTCCCGCTTTCCCTGTTGCATTTGTTGGAGCCGTGTTTCCCACTGACTTCTTAGCTGCAGGAGGCCTAGATTCACATGTTCAAAATTAACGTTCAGTCATCAGGCACAAGCTAAAACCTCAGCACGAAAGATCAATCAAGAATTTGGCACAAAATAAGTAACACAAGACCGTAGTCCTGCCCAAGGTAGGCAATCAAATAAATTACACAACTGCCTCAATTGTCAGTACAAGTATATGAGAACAACAGTGATGCACAGCATCTGATCTGCATGTTTTTCTAGCATCTTTACGGTCTACTTGATATTTCGTATCCGGAGCAGAACTATTCAATATTCTAGCTATTTAAGCCTGCTACCTGGTTGCAAACTTGCAACATCAAATATAATTATCCGTTTCTAACACGAGCCATTGATATTTTTAACATTTGTTTCAACCCGAAAATTACAGAGAGTTGGAATTGGCAGAATTTACTTAAGTGTGGACTTCTTGGCATGTTTGTAATCCAATTGATCAAGAATTTGCATGATGTGAAAAAGTAGAGTGTGTGAAAACAAACAAGATGAACTGTTTGTCTTGTGTTACAAGCATCCTATATCAAGTAGGTTATAGTACCAAATGGATATCCTCTCAGATAGAAACTGCCGAAGCAAACGAAAAAAGAAATTAAATTAACCTGTTAACAGCACTGGCAGCTTTATTATCAGATTTCTTGAGTATATCACTGTCGGCTGTCTTGATTATATCACTGTCGGCTTTCTTTGCTTCTGTTTCCTCACCCTCCCAGATTACTTCAGTCACTATGGAAATTAGATTAATAGAACAAATAAGTATAAATATCCAAAGAAAAAATCACTCCCAAACAGTGACTAACAAGTAACAAGTCCATCTTCATTTATTATATTTGGATGAAAATGGGAAGGGTGTTAATTTTAAAGCAGAAACAAGAACAGCCCTGCGAACTTGCAAAGCAACACACTGCAATCGGGACTTTTTGAAAACTGAGGCATCTAAACCACGGTGTACCTTCTCTTCCTCTATCATCAATCACTGTCTTCACAACTTTTCTTCTTTTCGGTGAACTTGAAGCAGCGTTGGTGGGTTTATCCACTTTGTTCACATCCTTTTCAGGAATACGTTTCTTCTCTTTAAGGATAATCCCAGCATTAATCACTTTTTTGACAACTGAAGGATCTTCTCTGAAAGGTTGGTTGGATTCCCCATCAACAGATATTTCTTCCTTAACCTTGGGGTTATCTTCTACCTGCTTGTCAAAATTCAAATTCGGTCTCTCTGGAACCATAACTTTATTGCTTTCTTTCAGATATAGGCATGATTGCCCTTTTGGAATCTCCCGTGATGCTAAATTAACTGCATCTTCATCGTCATCTGAGAAATCAAAGACAACCCTCCTTTTCCGAGTGCCCCCACCGTTGGAAGATCTCTTAAAATTAACTTGTTGACCATCATCGTCACTGCTACCCGTTACTGCTTCTCGAGCACAAGTTTGAGGCTCTGCACTAGCTCCTGAAACGGGAAAAAGGATATAGAAATATTTCAGCCAGAACAATTCTTAAGCACAAAAAAACCCTTATGTGCATTTAAAATGCTTCTCGGAGAATTATAAATTCCCAACTTATCCATCACTTCAAGAAGGTAAAACAAAATTTTTATAAGCTGCTCAACATAAAAGATAATGAACCAACCAGTATGATCAGGAATGGAATTATTATATTTCTCTGGAGCATCTGACTTTGACTTCACAGATGCCTGGCCCCAGAAATTCGCCAATGAACCTCCAGAAGCAGAGGAGCTATTCTCATTCTGGACTTTTTCTTTGTCTGCAGGACGTTTGTTAGCCTGACCAAAAACTCTTGTTCCATTAATTTCACTTTTGACATCTTTGACCACATTAGTAGGCTGTAAACTGATTTTTGGGCTAGATTGCTGTCCTTTATTCTTGACATGTTTTGGAATTGGGATACTTTGATGAGCTAAATTAGGCCATCTCCAACCGAAGGGTCTATAGGGCCAAAATGCCGAAAATAGTCCGAAAACCGTCTCCAACCGAGGGCTAGGCCAGAGAGCTCTGGAATCTAGGAGGGCCCCACGGAATTGGAGAGGGCTGGAGGGCTGGTTGCAGCCAGCCAGCCAGCCAGCCAGCCAGCCCGGGGCTGTCCATTTTTTTTTAATGTTTTGTTATTTCTGTCGGTTATAGCCGACAGAAATAATATATACTATATTATTAGTGTCGGTTATAACCGACACTAATAGCAATGTTAATATAATAGCAGTTTGAACAGTGTCGGTTAAAACCGTCACTAATTCTAATTTGAATTCCAATTGTGTCGGTTATAACTGACACTAATTTGAATTCTAATTTGAATTCCAACGGCTAGCCAGTCACTAGCCGTTGTATTCAAATTTTTTTTTTTTTTGTTTTTATGAATTTAAACTTTTTTTTTCTATAACTTCCTATAACTTTTTTTCTATAACTTATAATTTACAAAATTTGGTTCGTATTTTTTTTCGTATAACTTCTATTTTACAAAATTTGTTTCATATTTTTTTTAAATTTCATGTTTTTCCTATAACTTCTATTTCACAAAATTTGTTTCATATTTTTTTTAAATTCTATTTTTTTTCCTATAACTTCCTAAGCCATTATACAACATTAAATTAAATTAAGTAATATGAAACAACATTAAACAATATGAAACAACATTAAATAACATTAACCAACATAAAAATTATACAACATGAAACTTAAACAACATTTTTAAAAGTACGGATTGACCTGTTGGACATCACGTCTGAAATCCTCTTCCGTGTACACCGAGTTGGGGTCGAAGTAGTTGTTCATCAGATTGACATGCATCATCGCTCTGTTTCGTGGTTTGTAAGAGCGACCAGCAATAGAGCCACCCCATTGAGGTTGTTCCTTAGTTGGTTGACACTCCATGTCCGCAGCCATGGCTGCTGCTATGTTTTGTTTGTTACGCCTTACTTGAACTTCTTCATCAGACTCCTCATCTTCTCGTCTCATTTGCGCCCATTTCGCTTCTCTTTTGGAATTGGATGAGGACCCCCAGTTGGAATCTGAAGAGGATCCAAAGTTGGAATTCATTGCAAACTTGAATTGAAATAGATTGAATTCAAAATTGTATGAATTATATCCCAATATCCACCCTATTTATAGCAAAAAAAAATTCAAATCCAATGGCTAGCTAACATCACATAGCCGTTGGATTTGAATTTAAGTTGTAGTTTTTAAATAATAAATCATGTTTGGCCCTATGGCCCTTAAGCCTTCGGTTGGAAATGGTTTTTTGTGACAGGGCTAAAACGAGCCTTCTGGCCCTCTGGCCCTCGGTTGGAGACGGAGGCAAATATGGCCCTCTACTATTCATTAAAATATTAATATTTTGGAGGATCTTGGAGGGCCAGAGGGCTAAAACGAGCCCTCTGGCCAACCATCGGTTGGAGATGGCCTTACTTTCTGGTTGCCCTATTACTGCCTCAGAGTTAAGTTGCGGAGATTCAGTGCTCAATGGTGCTCCGTCCACATTACGCTTAACAAAGGAATTGGAAATCCCACAAAACCTGAAGAAGACGACAAAGAAGAGCATTGAAATCAAGGAAATGAAGCTAAAATATCACATAAGTAGGTGTATAACTATAAATAGAAATGATTTTATATAACTAAAATAATAAAAGTAAGAAATCATAAGTACGAGTTGATCCATGACCACCGAGATGAATATATTTAACCATGCATGAACGCAGAAAGCAGAAACTCCAAAACATTAAGTAATTAACTTTTAGTATTTGTAAAGTATAAAAACCAAATACCATCTTATAAAATTTTCTGAATTTCGAAATATCAAAAGAACAACAAAAAATGCAAAGTTTGTAATCTCCCACCAGACAAAAGACAAAAAAGAAACAATTTGATTATGTCCTTGCTGTTGCATAACTTACATTAGGATTAAAATACGTAACGTAATTCACAAGTCTATGTTTAACTACTAATGTACTCTTACGATGATTAATCGGTGATATTATTCATACACCAAAAATCAACCAATAAATTTAAGTCGTTACAGTGACAAATCATTTTCATCTTCTTTTTGTGCTTTATGGAAAAGATTCCAATGAATATAAGGTCAAACTATTAAGTAATCCTTACTGAGCAGTAATCAGCATCTAGTAGATTAATCAGACTTGCAAAGTTGCAATACAGTAGAGGCATTGGAACTTCATACTCTTGATATTCAGAAAAAATAAAGCATACGTTTTATTTATATGAGTAAAGCAGAACGAAATATACCTGTTATCTCTCAAGCAATTCTCAACCATAGGAGCCTGCTTAAAGAGCTTTTCCGCTTGCACAAATTCAGCATTCCACAGTGCAGCTGGATCCTTTGGGATGCAAGCTTGCACACTATAAACCCCGACTGAGCAGTTGCCATCAAATTCTTCTTTTGCTTCTGCATATAATTTGACAGACATGAATTCCATAATATTTCCACTTCCCGGATGTGTAATGATGAGACAAGCTAAGTCTGAATGTCTGACAAAAAGATGATGAGACGGACCAAGAAAAAACATGAACAATTATCTTAGATTTCAACAAGCACACTTTAAAAAATTAAAAATTAAAAATTAAAAAACTGAAACCATTGTTACATAGCTCAGGAAAGAATGAATACGCTCAAAAATATAATAGCCTCTATTACATTCCAAACTGTGTCAACCATAACTCATGTCCGCGTAAGTCTATGTATGTCATCCTATTGGGAATCTAACCCTCCAAACTACTGCTCTCACTCTCTCTCAACATGTTCTATTGCATCTAATACAACCGGGAAAGATGCCATTGACTTAAATCATCATATTCTATCTAAAAGGAATATAATTGGATGCTCCCTACCCCTTTTCGATTTTAGTTGAAAATATATCAGCACAAGTAAACGTACATACTTTTCTACAAATAAATGTCACCTGCAAGTTTAGGCCCAGAAACAAGCCTTATATGGTAGCTCGAAGGATCGCTCTTCAACCAGCCGGCCAAAACATACACCACTTCGAACCCATTTCCATGTTTTTCAACAAACTCTTGGAGTAACCTATACAAAACAACTTTCAATCACCTATAAACAAAAAATGCAACCCGGAAAATATTTAAAGACAGTTCCTATACCTCTTTGCAGCATTGGAAGACACAAAGTAATTTCGACTCAGCCACTTGTACGAAGCCTATAGCACAGTTCAGCACCGAAAGAAACTTACTTTATACAATATTATGAATTCATATGAGGTTAAACACATCTCAACTCAAATTCCCACCAAGAAATTTCATTTTGTCAACGAAACACAGAAGTAGCAATTCAGTATCAACGCTTGATTGAGAGCGGTTCCCAAGCTTATTGCATTCCTGAACCTAACCCATCATTAAATCCCTAAAAAATTACATTTTTTTTATGAATACAAAAATCCTTTTAACAATAAACTAAAAAACATAAACTCTTTCAGCTTGGTAATTAAGGCAAGTAAAAGATTAGTCTCACTACATAACAAGAAAGCAGTAAAATTTTGTCCAAACAAATAGAAATTCACCAAAACCCTAGTAAGAGCTAGCTTCATTATAACAGAGTAATACACAGCAAAAACACTGAATCGAACCAAAAAAACAAAAATTAAAACTGAAAAGTTGATGGGTCTTGCCAAAATTACAGTGAATTGAGATACTGCGAAAAATAAGAAGAAAATCGAGAGATTGAGAGAGGGATAGGGGGAATTGGTACCACTTGAAGTTGATCGGATACGAGGGTTTCGATGTCTTGGATGATTCCCAGGGTTTCCATTTGGGCCTTTTTTTTTTTTGAAAAGGGAAAAACTTTGGGTCGCCGATTCTCTCTAAGAATTAACGGTAAGAGGCGTGAAAGTGAAAGATTAGATCTTTCAACGAGTTTCCCTCCCAAAGCTCGCTTCTTTTCCCGCCATATTCTCTCCGTTTTGCCCTTTCATCCCATTGTGGTATGCATATCATATGGATTCACAACAGCACGTGTTTTGTGATTAGGCACGTGCTCATTTGGATAAAAGGGAGTTGTGGTCCATAAGCATTTATCTCATCTCGACAATTTTTTTTTTTAAAGATAATTACATTAAATTCGTTTGCTAAAACGGAAAATGGATTTAAACTTGTGTGCAAATGCAAGAGAGTAGAGCATAATGTTCTAGTAAACTTAACTAAATTCACGTATGCCTAATTCTTGTTTATAAATTCTAACTATACTGAAAAAGGAGAGTCCGAACAAAAAATTTCGGACAAGTATCACGTATAAGTTCGTTAACCACCTAAGCTATCAGCCTCTTGGTCAGTTCATGATAGTGTGTATTCAAAGATTTTTTATTCTATTTTTAGCAGTCACACCTTCAAAATAACAACAACCAATTTTATTTTCTCGATGTTAGAAAAGATATTAACTTCAAATTATTGCTTCTTATTATAAGAGTTAATATGATAAATGGTGTAAGGAACAACCCGTGTTATTCCTGTGTAAAATGCTCTAATGGTAAATCGTTTAGTTCACATTTATGGGCAAGAACTCACTCTTGGCTCCTATCCCCATTGAATGGAAGAAGATTTATATATACAAGCAATATTCTTGTTGCAACTTTATATATACACCGAACTGCCGAGTAGTGATTATTTAATAAATAATCTGATACATAATCTGGGGACATGTAAATTACAAACAGGTTTTACACTCATGAGAGTGCTAATGTCCTGTAAATACAATGTTTACATTTCATTTCCATTGTCCTTTTCATTGTCCATACAGTTTCGACGCACACATTTAATTTACAAATGAGCGAGTGAAGGTTGCGTAAAGATGTAAACTTCGTCGAATCCCCTCCTGCAATCGGAAAGGGTAGGACATCCAAGTTAATAAATTCATGCACAAATCCAAAATAATAAAGCAGTTTGAAGTTAAGTTTTTGGCTTACCCAGCCTTCCCACAAAAAGTGGGACTGTAGTTGTAGATGAGATTGTCAAGGACTTCCCCGGCAGGCGGTCTGTTTAATGACTTCCTTGCCTCACTGCATCACAAATTCAAAATTAGACTAAGTTTTGGGTCCGCAATCATTCCGGTTGAATAAACTTAAGTGAATAAAGTTGTAGATGCATATTCTGAATTCTGAAATATGACACCGTGCAAAGTTGTTAATACAGTAGAACCTCGATAATTGAATAAACAAATATTGCGGTTATCTGAAGACTCTGAACCTTAAATTTTCCACTTTTTTTTTTCTACCTCTGCCCTCCAGACAAAGTTGAAAAGCACAGCGGTTTACTTAGAACTAAAAGACAGATACAGAAGGAGCCCTAACCTGACCAAGAAGTTTGCAGCGTGCTGGGTCACTTGAATAGCATCCTCTGAGTGCGGAATCATTGGTAAGCCCCATTCGAAAGCATTTTTCTGCATCTTAATTAGTTAGACTTCTCATACTTGAAACAAATCCGTTGGAATAATCTAATCAGTCCAGATTTTCTCAAAGGTCTTTTGCTTTTCCCAATTCTTTGTTATGCAAAATTGTACAGGTTCCATGGTAATAATTATTAAAAATCTTTCTTAAGAACACAAATATAGTAATATTGGAAGTGTCTTAAGTAGAACTAGTTAGTGTTTTATGTGCCAATCTTTCATACAAAGATGGTACGAAAAGCAAACTTTGATAATTACACGATAGTAGTTTCTCCTCCACAAGGTTGTGAATACATCTTACGTAGAAATCCTTGCAGATGCATATTCAAACACTGTTATTGTGCTGTTGCTTATATTGCTAAATTTAGAGTTAATGGTAGCATTAAAGATGACGAAAGAAATATTGTGGTAATACCTCTGGATGCCATTGGAAGGCAGTCACAGGATAGTTGTATGCGTCTACTGTGGACACATAGACCTGGCATTAGTGTTATTGCAACAGTTAGAATCTTCAGGGGAATAAAATGAATTGGGGAACTTGACTAGAGAGATGTTTCATGACATGGTGAAACCACATAAGCAAACGAGATAGTTACATTCAGTACCTTATCATCTTCATCAGTACAAGTTGTCAAGATCTTAAAGAAACTCGACAGATTCTCGTTCTCTATAAGCCTCTCTGGTGAGATACCATACTGTTGCGTTGAATCATTACAAACTTATGTTAGATAACCTAAACCATGCTTTCTAAGCATAAACATAACCATATGGATAAGAGCAGCAGAAAAACAAAATGCATGGTACGAGAAGCATAAATCAAACACTAAACAGAAAGAATGAAACTCATAATTACTCATAATCCAAGATATTCTCAAAACACAGCCATTTGTCTCATCAATCTTGTCGATGACTGGACAAACTCAGAATCATAATGAAACAATCTAAACTTCTCAACCGAAGTTAATTATATATGTTTTGAAGTGGTTTTGCCTTTGCTAAATGAAAAAACAAACTGAACAATTATAAGTTTTGACCAAGTAAATGGTTTTCGATTTGAGAATTCAGGATCAATCCATGCATAAATGATATATTTGATAACTATGTCTAGCTTCAAGGAAGGAGCCTTCAGATTAGAACTCACTTTATGGTTTTGCATTACAAGACAATCTGTACTCAACTTCTTAAGCAAGTCCGGAGGAAATCTGCAAAAGTAAAAAAATTAATTTAGTGGCTGAAGAAGTTAAATCACCGTGGATGTACAGTAACATAAAAGAAACTTCCATACAAATTCATAGAACATTAACCCTCCTCCTTAATAATTAGAACGAAGGTCATAAAGATCAGACAAAGATGATGTCTAGCATGCTCTATTGACGTCTACTCCGCTTAACCCTACTGATTAGGCTGAAGTACATAAATTTCTCGTGTTCAGTCCTATTTAAGGGAATGTTCCTCTTTAAAATCTGTGATAAGCATGCTAGCTGCAGGGAAGCTAGCTCGAATGATGGTTGGGTTTTTCATAATGATAGATATTTAATTTTATAAGAATCAAACAAAAAATTACAGAAGATAGATTAGAATCCCCCCCCCCCCCCCCCCCAAAAAAAAAAAATTGAGTCAGGAAAACCACATTCCAAGATTTATACCTTTGAAAAACAGTTCCTTCAATAACGGCATTCTCGGTAAATTGTAAAGTTGAGGCCGCATCTACTGCACTGAATGACTCCAGAATTTTCTTGTTCTAGAAGGAAGAAAAGTTGTGTAAATCATAAAATTGGGAAAAATATATTAAGAATGATGCATCAATAAGGATAAAAAAAAACTTGACGAGTTAAAAGTAGACTACAACTAATTGACATGACTAAGGTGATTCAGATTGAAAGGAATACTGTGACAATTCTAATAAAGGAAATTGAACTGTTATTGCATATTTCAATGTTGGATGTCAAGTTGTAAATGGATGCACCCTCACTAAAGACTCTTCTTTTCATAATCTCAAGTTGTATGCCCACTAAAGAAACCAAGAAAGGCCATTCTCAAACAAAGAAACAAGGCACGTGGTAAAATAGTTTTGAATTGCAATTGTCACCCTAAAAAACAGATGTGCTGGTTTTGCTTCTTTTAGAAATTGAATCATTTAAAGCACCATCACCCATCAGAATGTACAAATTTGATCATTTACAATGGCTACTTAGGCATTTATGCATTCAAAAAGGTGAAAGAAATGCAATTTGAATGATGAGGCTGAATTCTTAGGGAAAAACAGTGTACTTAGAGAAGGATAGTTTACCTTGCTGATGATCATTGCTAGAAGTTCAAAACCTAAGCAGATGGCGTATAATGGAAAATGATCTCCAGCCTCATTCTTCTCTATAATTTTCTGCAGAAAACAGATACAAACGTAGCTAATAAACATGGAATGGAACTATGGACGAATTCTTGAGAAAAGCAATGAAACTAAATTCTTAAGAGAAGCAATGAAACTATCCTAAGAGAATTTACTGGAAATCTTTATGATGCAGAGAGCCCTGAAGCATCTAAGGTTAGCCAATGATGACAACAATGTCATGTTTCTAAATCTAATGCAAAAAGATCGAACTTTGACCTCTAAACCCCTATTTAGTGGTTAGGCTGACCATTCTATCTAACGAGTATCTATCAAATTTTCTTTTGTCTAGTGTTGGCTGGCAAACAGAGAATGATCCTTCATGCTGATGATCATGGGCAATGATATGATATTGGGATTGGTATGATGTCAATTTTGACCTCTAAAAACCAAAACCCTATTAAGAATCATGATTCTTATGCTGCCAGGTCCCGCCAATACTAAACTGATCGAGTAACGATTTAGATCAATTTAAGTTTGAACGAAAGGTTGGAGTTTTTTTTTTTGTTCATAAAACGGAGTCCAGAGGAGCAACTAAAGCACATCAAGGGGTTGAGGCATGTTCTGCAATGACCAATTTTCTATGTAGAAAGTAGTCTTCTGTTTGTTTAGCAGAAACTTGACCCCGTAGTATATAAAAGTTAGATTTAAATGGTCTGCCTGGCAAGCCAGGACTATAATGTTAGTGTAGATCATGCACTAAAGGGTTACCATATCAAGCACTATATTACCTTAAATATTCTCTCGGCAACGTCATAGTACAAACCACTTTTAGCCCATCCTCCGGTGAAAAGCACGCCATTGACGAGGTCGAGCTTCTGCAAAGCAGCATTATATAGTGAGCAACATAACAAAATCACCGCTACAGGCCGGCTTAGTTTATATATGCACACATATTGGAACTTGAATAAATGAACAGCCAGTATTCACACCAACTTCAATTTTTGATTCTTAGCCCCAAAAACAAAAGAAAGCTTCCGAATTTCGATTCGAAAGGCCAATACAAATACTGGGTCGTTTTTATAAATGTGGTTTCTCCAGCTAAAACAAAAGAGCCTATACATATATCATATGCCAATTTTAAGGCTTCTGAAAATTTAAGCACTTCTTCCGAGTAAAGTTAACTCAACCCATGACGTGCTTCTTTGAAAAGCAGCTTTTACGTAAGCAACACAGAAGCAACTTCTATAAAAAGCTCGATTTGTTATGGAGATCACCTGGAAAAGTATATCGGGAGGTTCGTTGTAGATGAGAGGAATAACACGAGCTCCAGCCAATTCAACGAACTTGACGTAAGAAGCTGCGATATACGACGCCGTGGAGGCGTTGCTCAGCCGGCCGGAAGCGCCGTCGCCAGGGTGGCTCAGGATACCTATCACCGGCCGGTAGTTGATCTTGGGGTCGGGGGCCGTACACTTGGACGAGGACGATTCCGATGTTCCGAGTTGACTCGGCAAGAGAACCGGCACCTGGGCCTTGGCCAAGCTCAGCTCTTTGGACAAGGAGATTAGGAAAGCAATCCAGAGGTAGCTCCACATCTCTGCCGGTGTCGTTTTTGGTGAGACGGCGGCGGTTTGGACGTCGGAGGAGGTGGACTCGGAAGGGTCGGGTGTTGGGGTGGACGTGGAATTAGTGAGAAGCTGGAGGGCATTTAGGGGAAGAACTGTGCCTAGGAAGCGTTTTAGTACAGCAATCTGGAAAAGAGGATGAGGAGGAAGGTGATATGACATTGACTGGTGATAGTTACGTGAAAGGAAGCCAACAAAAAAAGTTCTCATGTCTTATACTTTACTTTGAACTAATTCACAATTAGGCATTGGATTAATGAGACCGTTGATATCGTATACTTAACATTTTTCCTTTACTTTGAACTAATTCAATTTATAAAAGGTATTCGAACTTGAGTGTATATGAATAATAGACCCGTTTTGGCTAGTTTGGTTAAATTAAACTCACGTTTGACTGTAATACTTGATCATTTTTCACTAATTATTCTTTTGTTTAGAAGTGGGAGCAGTTAAGTTCGATTTGATTCATCATAAACTTGAAAACTACATTGTTAAATATGTTTGGTTCAGTTATGCTTGGTTTAGTCTGGTTTCGTTCAAAATTTTCACGTAAGCAAAACAAGTTAAAAAGTATATACAACAATGAAATCCAACAAGCATATACTTTTATTTGAATTTTTTTGGTAAAAATTTGAACTTTAAACTAGTAAGGAAATTTTCATATGCGACATTTTCATAACCAATTTTATGCTCAAGTAAGCAATTTCATACAGCAAAAGTATGCCCAAACCCATGGGGTGAAACAGGCCCCAAATTCAACCAAACAACAACATCTAAACCCATAAAAGCCTATAACTCAAAGAGAGCCTAACTTCGTTAGAAGCCCTAATTCGAAGATACTTTAAAAGAGCCCAATTTGGCCATCTTATCATCAATAATCTGGAGTCATTTATTACTGGATTTGACATTAATAAACAAATTTACCTTTAATATACTTCTAAGGATGAATCTGCGGAGATGTTTGAGTGGTGAATTGATTAAATTAGTTATTAAGTTTTGCAGTTTGAATTTTTTTTTTTTGGGTCAAAGGTTACTATATTACCACAACACAATTAATTACATAAATTGAGTTCCATATACAACAACCACACAAGCAAAAAAAGGGATCTCAATTAGGGGTAGATTTTTTTGCCAAATCACCGTGCCAATCGAATTACCAACGGTGCCATACCAATTTTATGCCAAATTTTTTGTACCAATCGGTAATTGTACGATATTGTACCGTACCGAAATTTCATGGTATGGTATTGGTAATGGATACTATTACCACGGTATTACCGTACTATACCGAAAATACAATATAATATATAATTTAGAAATTATATAACACATATTTATAATATTCCAATAATTTGAAAATAAAACCCTACTTATATTAGCATTCTTGTTGGTGACTTTGATCTCTTGAAATTATGGAAATCAAACACAAAAGAGTTCCTAATTCTTTCACAAATAGCCAAAATATCTTTGTAACCCCCACTTCTACTTTTGCTAGTGAAAATGCATTTAGCCTAGGGAGGAGGGTTGTGGACCCTTTAGGGTATCCTTGACTCCTAAAATAATGGAAGCACTAGTGCGTACTAGTGGTTGGCTTAGGGCAAATGAAGTAAACTTCTATAAGGAACCAACGGAAGATATGCTTCAATTTTACAAGGAAATTGAAGAAAAGAAAACAAGAAATATATGCTTTAATTTTTTTAGTAAATTTGTTACTAAATGGTTTTCAACTTTAATTCTTCTTGCTACTAATTAATATGTTTTCTTTGTTTGTAATGTAGGCTTGACACAAACTCAATATTCTACAAGTTCAATACCCCCCAAAAAAGCTTCGACATCTTAAGCTTGAATAACTGATCAATGAATTCTCTTTTTGAAGTTTACTTCCAATTTTCATTTGGTTTGAAACTTTAATTTATATTTGGATTGTTAACTTCTATTTATTTTGATTCGTAACTTCTATTTGGATTGTAAGCTTAATTTTCATGATGAATCTTGATGCATCATTTGAATTATTATGTGTATGAATTGTGAATGATGAATAATAGATGAATTTAATCTATAATGTATGAGATAAAGGTAAAAAAAAAAAGTTTTGCCCTTGAATTGGGTTAAAAAAACAAAAACATATTTTGTCCCAAAACAAAATGGCAATTACCATTGCCATACCATGCCAACCGAATTTTTAACAATACCGAACTTCGGTATATCGAAAGTTTAGTACAGTAATGGTAATAGATTTTACCAAACCGAAAATTTGGTATGGTATGCTGAACCCACCCCTAATCTCAATAGTATTACTAACTCAAATACCCCAAAAAAAAAAAAAAAAAAATAGAAATGAACCCTAACTGCTTTCCTTCAACGGCACCGCCAAAAGCACCGACCACAATGGTCAGGAGCCTACACCACCAACTTTCGTTAGGAACCCACATCTCATAGAAGGAAAGAAGATGGATTTCACCTTCCAATAGATACCATCTCACCGATCGCAACCACTGATTGAGAGAAACCAAAGAATCCCGTGGGATCGCCACAGGCAGCACAACAAAAAATGGCAGACAGAGAGAAGGAGGTGTTGTTGCCACCCAAGCCGGTGAAAACGCCGAATCTCTACGGACCTTCTCAGTTGAAGACTGCATCACTTCGCAGTCAAAATTGATTGCAGATCGGAACGGAGATGGAGTTGGTGGAGCCAAAATAAGAACATGTCTATGGATGGATGGAAGATCTGATATGAGGGCAGCAGATGTACTTGTGAAAATCGGGGTGAAAAGGGAAAGCAAAATAGGAAGGAAAGCAGAGAAAAACACTAGAAGCAGAAGGAAGAGGAAGCAGAAGGAAGAGGAAGCAGAGGAAGAAGGAAGGGCTACCACCGACCCTAATCGGAATTAGGGTTGGCGGCAAGAGGAAAATCTCTTGTGTTGATGCTGCTCTCACTCACGGAGAGAATTATAATTTTAGGTTAAAACCTTTCAAATTCGGATCTTGTTCACCCCTAAACCCAAACAAGAACAAACAGAACACAATCATAAATTCATTATATGTTTCAGTTACTAAGAGTCATTTTAATACTAAATTACAAGACGAGGTATAAATTATGTGTATTGTAGTAATGTCACTACGTCAATATATCAAATGTATCCAAGATTTTCCATAGAGCATTTTTTTTAATCTAGAATTTCACTCCAAAAACCAAAAAAAAAAAAAAGAATTCAGAGTATTACAAGCTTTGTAGTGAGTATAGTCATGCGCGTTTGTTTATCACTTCATGTATAACATCGAAGTCAAAATATGTACATAAGTAATTAGTAAGTAAAGCGTAAGTCTTTTGTTTGTAGCTAACTAGCATATGGGCACATACAAAGAGTGAGAAAATTTTTTATTTTTGTTTTTGAAATAGAAGGAGAGAGGAAGAGAGTGATAGAGAATGTGAGAGTGGGAGTTTTTTTTTTATTATTTATTTTTTTATATTTTTAATTAGAGATATGTCAAAATTAAATGTAGGTGAGACTTTAAAAAAAAAGCAAAATTTGGTTGTGTAAAATTACATTTCTGCCCCATATTTCTTATTTATGTTATGTTTTAATTAAAGGGTTAAATTGGTAATTTCATAAAATTTTGGTTGACAATGAGTGACACACCCCAATTCGAAAGGTCCACTAGGACTCTGAATCGAGCTGTGCTGGCCGACACCTGGAAGGTGACGACGCCATAAAGTGTGATGATGTGGAAATGTTGTGAATAAATTTAAACCTAGAGTGTCTAAATACCAGAGTGCATTGGTGAGTGCGAATGAACCAACTTCACACGTGACGTTAGAGCATAAGCAAGTACAGAAGAGTGAATTAAGAATCGTACCCTCGAAATAATCTCCAATACTAAGAATCGCCACGATTCCTCGACGATAAGAAGACTCAGCTAAGAAGACCTGGAGGGATTGAGGCAAGAGACACGGGTTTCGGACAACCAATTCGGGTTCATGCCAGGGCGCTCAACCATGGAGGCAATCTATCTCTTACGAAGATTGATGGAAAGATATAGAGATGGGAAAAAGGATTTACACATGGTTTTTATAGATTTGGAGAAAGCGTATGATAGGGTCCCAAGAGACATTCTTTGGAGGATTTTAGAGAAGAAAGGAGTACGAGTAGCATATATCCAAGCTATAAAGGATATGTATGAAGGAGCAAAGACTGCCGTAAGAACTCATGAAGGACAAACTGAAAGCTTTCCCATAACTGTAGGATTACACCAAGGCTCATCCTTAAGTCCTTACCTTTTTGCGTTGGTAATGGATGAGTTAACAGGACATATTCAAGATGATATTCCTTGGTGTATGCTTTTCGCAGACGATATAGTGTTGATAGATGAAACTCAGGAAGGGGTAAATGCAAAGCTTAACCTTTGGAGAGAAGTGTTGGAATCTAAAGGTCTTCGCCTAAGCCGATCAAAGACAGAATATATGGAGTGCAAGTTCAGTGCAAATGGAGGCCAAAACGAGTTAGGGGTGAGGATCGGAGATCAAGAAATACCAAAGAGCGACCGTTTTCGTTACCTAGGATCTATCTTGCAAAAGAACGGAGAATTAGATGGAGATCTCAACCATAGAATACAAGCTGGATGGATGAAGTGGAAGAGTGTATCCGGCGTGTTGTGTGACCACCGTATGCCACTGAAGCTCAAGGGAAAATTTTATAGGACGGCAATAAGGCCGGCAATGCTGTATGGCACAGAATGTTGGGCGGTGAAGCATCAACACGTACACAAAATGGGTGTAGCGGAGATGAGGATGCTTCGTTGGATGTGTGGGCACACGAGAAAGGATAAGATTAGGAATGAGGATATCCGGGGTAAAGTAGGAGTAGCCGAAATTGAAGGAAAGATGAGAGAAAATCGGTTACGGTGGTTTGGACATGTGCAAAGAAGGCCTACTGACGCTCCGATTAGAAGATGCGACTATGGGATAGAGGTTCAGGGCCGAAGGGGTAGAGGAAGACCTAGGAAAACTTTGGAAGAGACTCTAAGAAAAGACTTAGAGTACTTTGATCTAACGAAGGACATGACACAGGACCGAGCACAATGGCGTTCTAAGATTCATATAGCCGATCTCACTCAGTGACTTGGATTTTCCAAGTCTCAAACCGAGAAGTTTTCCTCACTCAGGAAATTAAGGGAACACTACCTCAACCTACATGCTCCACTCACAAAGCTTCAACAAAAGAAAATTCAAAGAAGGCTTTAGTGTATTTAACACAATATGTTGAAATGAAGGAAAGCTTATTTATTGATATCCCCGATAAGCTACAAATATGTACATATACATAAGTCAAAATAAACAAACAAGAGGGAGCATTCACAAAGGTTGCTTAGGAGAAGTCTCAGCAGTCGGTAGAGCCCCAGAAAGAGAAGGCACCGTAGGGGGATCATTCGGAGCCTCAGTACTGGACAGAACCCTAGAAGGAGGAGGCATAAGAGGTTGATCATTTAGAGCTTCATTAAGCGGTACAGCCCCAGAAGACGAAGGCAATAAATGCCTTTGGAACAAACCCACAAATCTCTGATGATCAAGTAAAACCTGACCATCAGATTCCTTCATCTGGTCAAGCTTCCTCTTCATGTTTGTAGCATAGTCATGTGCGAGCCGGTGCAACTGTTTATTCTCATGCTTGAGCCCTTTAATCTCCTGTTTGAGACTCATCACTTCAGTCGCCAATGATTCAACTTGGCGGGTTCGAGCAAATAGGCGTTGGGCCATATTAGACACAGAACCTGCACACTGAACACTGAGAGCCAGAGAATCCTTAACAGCTAACTCATCAGACCGTTTGGAAAGTAGTCTGTTATCTTTGGGAGTGAGAAGGTTCCTGGCCACCACCGCAGCGGTCATATCATTCTTCATCACGGAATCCCCAACGGTAAGAGGACCAGTAGGGGAGACGAAGGATGAGCGCCATATGTTGTCGGGAGAAGGCGGGGCTGCCTCTTCAACAAGGTTCAAGTCAAAACGACGGTCGGAGGGGCCAGACATTTTCAAAGGTGTTGAAGAGAGAAGATGTCGGACAAATCAAGATCTTAGAAGTGCAAGAATGGAGCTTCTATTGGTGGAGATTCAAGTGTGCTTTGGAACTTAATGCCAGCCCCTATAAAAATCTGCACTCGACGGAGCTTCAGAAATCGAAGAGGCGTCTGCTCAGAAATCGAAGAGGCGTTTGCTTTCTCAAAAGTAAGGCTGCTTAGATACCACAAGGGTCGATCTCAGAAATCGAAAAGGCGTTTGCTTTCTCAAAAGCTGGGCTGCGCAAAGACCACGAAGGCCGATCTCAGAAATCGAAGACGCGCTTGCTTTCTCAAAAGCTGGGCTGCTCAGAGACCATGAGGGCCGATCTCAGAAATCGAAGAGGCACCTACTTTTCCAGCCTTGTCAGCACCTGTCACACGCACACTTAGCTTTGCGGAAATTATGGGCATTCGGTCGAAGACTCCTGGTGAAGTAGAAAGCACATGAGTCTTACTGTTCAATCACCCACTTCCCACACGCAACAGTAGCTCATGGGTACCATAGATACCTTTGCCAAAGTTCTCTGCCAAAGTTGAACACGTGAAGCTTGCAGCTCCCACTACATAGCTCTAACCAAGAAGGGTAAAAGAATAGCAAAGAAACAACACTAACAAAGTTTAGACACATAAATTTTGAAGGTCTAGCTACTATATTATTACCCACAAGGGTAAATGAACAGTACCACTGCTGGATAATTGGAAAGTCCCTGTGTGTCAACCTCTGTGCTTCGTGGCAAGGTAGACTATCAAACATGCCCAACCTTTACTCACATTACAGAAAACACTCCCAACAAGATTGCTTGCTCCAAAATCGAAGAGGCACCGTCTTCCGAATCTCGAGAGCCAGACTCCCAGCATGACTACTTTCTAAAAAATCGAAGAGAGGGTAAAGGAACAGTACCATTGCTGGATAATTGGAAAGTCCCTGTGTGTCAACCTCTGTGCTTCGTGACAAGGTAGACTAGCAAACATGCCCAACCTTTACTCACATTCGAGAAAACACTCCCAACAAGATTGCTTGCTCTAAAATCGAAGAGGCACCGCCCTCCGAATCTCGAGAGCCAGACTCCCAACATGACTACTTTATCAAAAATCGAAGAGACACCGCTCTCCGAATCTCGAGAGCCAGACCCCCAGCATGATTGCTTTCTCAAAAATCGAAGAGGCATCGTTCCCCGAATCTCGAGAGCCAGATCCTCGATAGGATTGCTTGTTCGAAAACCGAAGAGGCAACACTTTCCCAACTTCAAGAGCCGGATCTCCTTGGATAAAGCTGTCTGTAATCTTCACACGCAACATCAGCTTTCCAGATACCACATACCACTTTTTCAAAGTGCTCTGACAGCTTTAAAACATGTGAAGCTGGCAGCTCCCACTACCGTGCTATGACCAAGTAGGGTAAAGGAATAGCATTACTACTTGTTGTTAAGGAGACTCCTATATATGTCGACCTCCATCCTCAACGGACAGGCAGACCTGCAAAAATGCTCAACCCTTCCTCATATCTGAGAGGGCACTCCCAACGAAGCCTTTCGAAATATTCAGCTTTCTTTCCCCCCGATAATACCTCTGCAAACAAGCTATACTAGAGCAAGAATATCTCATATCATCAGGGTTAAAAGTAAGAGTATCTCATATCATGCTTTTTCCCTGTCTTTTCCTTTAGCCTTGTTCTTACCTGCAAGACAAGGAGAAAGAGAGCAATCAGTCAGTACTTGGAATCAAGCTTCCAGCCAGGAACTGACTGCCTGAAACCCCTTACCTGATTACTTACCTGACATTGCTCTCGAGTACTCATCTTCAACATCTTATGCTTCCAGGGAAGATACCGCATATGCCTGAGGAACAGATAGGGCAAAGGAGAAGGATACAAGGAAGCATGTGGAGACAAGCGTAACAGCACACGTGCCGATACATCCATTACTCTGTCAAAGCAAAAGTATCCCATATCAGCAGGATCGAACGTACTCTAGATTTGATGGACTTGTTTTGACCCTCAAATTCTTCAGTCGGCTTTATACTCTGGAGGAAACCAGAAAACCCTCCAGCTCAGTTCAAGAATAAGCCTGTGGAAAGTTACTTCTTCAAAAGCAAAAGTATCCCATATCATCTCTCCTCATTTTCTTCTCTTTATCCTTCATGCTGCCTGCAAGATAGGGAGACTGTGAACAATCAGCCGGAGCTATGATTGCTTACCTTGTATGTCACCTCTTTCAGCAGATTCCCTAGCTCGGCGACTTGGGGGACTCCTACTACATGGTTTGTATCGTGCTTGACCAAACCTGAAACTACAAGTAAGCTTCAAGTGAAATTGATACATTACCTTGTGCATCTCCACCAGTTAAAGATACCACCCCTGGATGGAGGAAGAGTACTTCCAGATAAGATGCCCCATCTACCTATGAGATAGATAAGGCACGTCAAGACGATACCACACTCCGATACTTAGAAGTTTCGTGATTGCGAGATCATTCTCCCACAATATTTCCTAATGTCATTTGTATTAAATCATTCACTTGTACTCACTAAAGGAGAGCTTGAACCTATGTACTTGTGTAAACCCTTCACAATTAATGAGAACTCCTCTATTCCGTGGACGTAGCCAATCTGGGTGAACCACGTACATCTTGTGTTTGCTTTCCTATCTCTATCCATTTATATACTTATCCATACTAATGACCGGAGCAATCTAGCGAAGATCACAAAAAGCGACCGTTTTCGCTACCTAAGATCTATCGTGCAAGAGAACGGAGAATTAGATGGAGATCTCAACCATAGAATACAAGCTGGATGGATGAAGTGTAAGAGTGCATCCGGTGTGTTGTGTGACCGTCATAGGTCACTGAAGCTCAAGGGAAAATTTTATAGGACGGCAATAAGGCCAGCGATGTTGTATGGCACATAATGTTGGGCGGTGAAGCATTAACACGTACACAAAATGGGTGTGGCGGAGATGAGGATGCTTCGTGGGATGTGTGGGCACACGAGAAAGGATAAGATTGGGAATGAGGATATCCGAGGTAAAGTAGGAGTAGCCGAAATTGAAGGAAAGATGAGAGAAAATCGGTTCCGGTGATTTGGACATGTGCAAAGAAGGCCTACTGACGTTCCGGTTCGAAGATGTGACTACTGGACAGAGGTTCAGGGCCGAAGGGGTAGAGGAAGACCTAGGAAAACTTTGGAAGAGACTCTAAGAAAAGACTTAGAGTACTTGGATCTAATGGAGGACATGACACAAAACCGAGCGCAATGGCGTTCTAGGATTCATATAGCTGACCCCACTTAGTGGGAAAAGGCTTTGTTGTTGTTATTGTTGTATATCAGTTCAAGTCATGCTTCACATATTTATAATCACATGCTAACTTATCGCATATTCATTACATCTGCTAGCTTATCACGTATTCACCACATATGCTAGCTCATCACGTATATTCATTACGTCTACTAGCTTATCACGTATTCACCACATATGTTAGCTTATCACGTATATTCATTATATATATGCTAGCATTTCACCATATATAGGCTAGCATCTAAGTCGGAGTCACCTTTACTGACCTATACGACATATTCATATCTTATCAATCATGACTAGCATGCAAGTCGGAATCACCTCTAGTGACCTATACGACATATTGGTATTTCATAACATATCTCATCAATCATGGCTAGTATATAAGTCGAAGTCACCTCTAGTGACTTATAAGACATATTCATATCTCATCACATATCTCATCTAGGGGTGGGTTCGGTACGGTTACCATACCAAAACCCTTGTACCAATTACCGTACCAAACTTTCGGTTTGGTAAAATCTATTACTACTACCGTACCAAACTTTCGGTATTGCCAAAAGTTTGGTTGGCATGGTATGGCAATGGTAATTGCCATTTTGTTTTGGGACAAAATATGTTTTTGTTTTTTTAACCCAATTCAAGGGCAAAACTTTTTTTTTTTGTACCTTTATCTTATACATTATAGATTAAATTCATCTATTATTCATCATTCACAATTCATACACATAATAATTCAAATGAAGCATCAAGATTCATCATGAAAATTAAGCTTACAATCCAAATAGAAGTTACGAACCAAAACAAATAGAAGTTAACAATCCAAATAGAAATTAAAGTTTCAAACCAAATGAAAATCGAAAGTAAACTATATATTATTTATTTAATTATTTATTTGTTTACTATATATTAACCTTGTCTAATTACCTGTTTATATTTATTTTATTTATTGATTTTAGCTTTACTTCTATAATTATTTTGGTCTAAAATAATTGGCTGGTCAAGGTCAATGCTATTGTTGGCAACGCCTCCCTATTTACACACACCCGTAGCAGATTATGGGAGTACGGAGATAGGTTCAACTTATCTCTTGTTGCTACACCTTCCAATAAGAGAATAGCTATAACCGACTCTTAACCTCCTATAAATAGGAGTGCTTTTCATTCATTTGAAAGAGGAAAACAGACGGAAGAAGGGAAAAATAATTCGAGAGAAAGAGACCAGGATAGAGAGAGAGAGTTGTTTTTCTGTGGTTTCTGTTGAGAGTGAGAGAGCGATCGATTGAGTGAGGGAGGGAGGACTGTGGAGTCAGTAGCTTTCTTTGTGTGGGTAACAATTTCTATACCTTGTTTATCTTTTCATAACTATTATATATTTTCCTTGTTTATATCTGTCGTGGAGTTTCTATTCGAAGTTAGTTTATACAAATTCTTCGCTTGATCAAATCTAATGTAATTTGGCTTCAAATCTATATATATCTTTGATTTGGCTGTCTTATTATAAAATATGAAAGAACTATGATAAACCCTAGTTTGACAAATCCAATTCAATTTCCTTTTCCAAAACTACTTTATATTTATACAATATTATGTTAATTTGATTGAGAATAGAATGAAGTTTATATATACACATATGCTACGCTATCAATATATGTAGATGTATATGTATAGCTATTTTTATATACATTAGTATATACTGGAACAAAACCACACTAAGTCTTAAGTTTTTTGCACAATATATCGTCTAGGTTATAAATGATTAATCATGTTGGTAAATGGTTTTATGTAAGGTTATTTTATACAAATTACATAAGGTTTTGAAGGCAGAGGACTATCTAAGTTTATTCTTTCTTTTGGTCTCCATAATATGTTTACTATACACAAAACTATTTTTCATAGTATTATAGGTCAACCAATTTGATATCTGATTTGAGTGGTAGTAAATTAGTAACCCAAGTACTTTGATTAGTTAGAGTCTATGTCTTGCATATAGTGATTTGCTTATACTTGTGAATAGGATTTTATCAAGGTGGTGAACTCTTGTAATAGAGACTTGGAACAAATACTTTGGAGTCCAGGTAGGAGAAATACGGCAAACCTTTACGGAGATTGACTTTATTAAATTTCGTGAAGTGTGATATTATCATTATCGATCTTATTGCTTGATTAATGTGATTTGATGCTCATTGAATAAATGTTTATCTTGGGTGTTTACTTATTATTTGTTATGGAATTATTGGTGAAATGCTATTTGCTGAGAATATGTTGTGGTACATGTGAATGATGAAATAAGATTATTTGTGCATCACTCATGTGTGAGATTAGTTGGAAGTTTGGTATTGAGGAAGAAGTTCTAGAAATGAGGGTAGTTGGAAATATTTTTTGTGTAGTTGAGCCAAACTCTTAGTAGGTACCAAGTCTCAGGCGAGCCCACTGTGCACATTTTCTTTGAGGGTAATTCGGGATTGGCGACGAAGGGTTTGGCAAGATGACTAACAAAAGGGGAAATTGTGATGATTGAGTTACAAGGGTTAATTTGTATATTAAAACATTATAACCACCATTGCAGAGGTAAAATGCACGGTATGGGACGTGCAGGTCCGCGTGTTTTATTATATGAATTAATGGGTAGAGATGAAGAGTATTGCATTGCACTCATGCATTATTATTGATAATGATTTGGTGCTTGATTACAAGATTTTATAACACGTAATTTAGTATTGTCAATTATTATGATAATGTTATGTCCCTACTGAGCTTTGGTAAAGCTCACCCCTCTCTTGTTATGTAGGTTTACGAACTAAACAGTTTAAGAGGGTAGACATGATGAGATCGGATTAAGTGTGAGGATAGGATTTTGTATTTATTTATTTTAGTCTTGTAAAGAATTCTGGATTTCTTTTTATAAGAGGAATTTTATTTTTCACTCCATTATTTCAGTTTTACTTTAATTATTTAGTTTTTAACTCACGTTTCGGATTCGGGTTCAAGTTTTTACTATCGACCTCGGGTCCGGGGCGTGATAGACAATCTCAACAGTGGTTGTGGCCATAGGTCGATATTCAGCTTCAGTGGAAGAACGACTGATTGTATGTTGTTTCTTAGAGCTCCAAGAGATAGGATTGGAACCAAGAAACACCACAAAACCAGTTGTAAAGCGTTGATCATTAGGATCACCTGCCCAATCCGCATCTATGTATGCTCAAATGTCTAAATCTCCAGGTATAAAACAGACTCCCCAATCCATAGTTCCTCTAAAATATCTCAAAATCCTTGTAACAACAACAAAATGAGACTCTAATGGAGTGTGCATAAACTAACAAACTTGACTAACTGAGTATGTAATGTCAGGACTTGTGAATGTTAGGTATTGTAGAGCCCTAACAATGCTTCTGTAATGTGTAGGATATGAATATAGAGAACTGCCACGATTTATTAATTTTTATTAGGATGACATGGAGTAATGCAAGGCTTGCACTAAACCATATCTATCTTCTGCAGCAAGTCTTGTATATACTTAGATTGATGAACAAACAACCCCTGTGGATGATATTCAATTTGTAGACCTAGAAAATAATGAAGACCTAAGTCTTTCATATCAAACTCCTTAGTTAAGTGTTGAACCACAGATTGGACACTAGCATCATGATCCCCAGTGAGTATAATATCGTCCACATATAACAATAACACAACCATATGAAGACCATCATGCTTTAAAAAAGAGAGAAGGATTTGCATAAGAAGCTTTAAATCCAAGAGAAACAAAAAATGAGGTAAACCGGGCATTCCAACCTCGTGGAGCTTGTTTTAGTCTATAGAGGGACTTTTGTAACTTGAACACATACTCAAGATGATCAACATCAACAAAACCTAGATCTTAAGACATATACATTTCCTCCTCAAGGAAACCATGTAAAAAAGCATTTTTGACATCGAGTTGTTTCAATTTCCAACCTTTAGTAGCTGCCAAGGATAACATCAATCTCATTGTGGTTGGTTTAACCATAGGGCTGAAGGTCTCATAATAGTCTAGTCCTGCTTTTTGAGAAAAACCCTTGGTCACTAACTGGGCCTTGTGCTTAACAATAGAACCATATGGATGCCTCTTGACCTTGTAGATCTATTTGCAGCCCACTAGGTTTTTATTTTGAGGTAGAGTAACAAGGGACCAAGTTTTTGTTGAAGTAAAACATTCATTTCCTCTTTCATTGCCTGTTTCTACTCAATAAGCTGTAGTAAATGAGGTTGGTTTTGTGCCAATGGAAGACTAAACTATAGCACTGAAAACCTGTTTCTTCTTAGAAATACCATACTTGAAATTGGTTTGCATAGGATGACAATTCTGAGAATTAATGTTCACAAGTTGTAGATCTGAAACCTGAGATGTGGTGATGTCTGGATGTAACTCTGATATAGGAGATGACTTAGAAGTACCATGGACAACTGAAGTAATAGGAGATGAGACAATATCACAATGTGAAAGAGAACTAGACTGAGTAACTTGAGGTGATGCAACAGTTGGTTGAAAAACATATGGTAAAGGTATGGCGATAATGGGAGACTGATGGAAGGTATTGGAATGAACAATGTGTGGTGGTGAGGTAGAAGTTTGTAAGGAAGAAGATTGCTTGTCAAATGGTTGAGACAATGTAGGATAATGTGTTTCATTAAACAACACATGTTTGGAAACTATCAACTTGTTTTTGGAAACATCAAAACAAATGTATCCTTTGTATTGTGCAGCATAACCCACGAAAATACACGGTGTTGTCTTAGGATCAAGCTTATTGGTTCTATAAGGTTTCAGAGAAGGATAACAGGCACATCCAAAAACTTTTAAGTGATCTAATCTACGTGGAGAGTGAAACAACACTTCAAATGGTGATTTCATTCCAAGAACAGGTGTGGGCATCCTATTAATAAGGTAGGTTGCAGTAACACAGGCATGATATAAAAAAAGGTTGATAAGGAAGCTTGTTGAAGAAGAGTAATAGCTATTTCAATAACATGCCTATTCTTTCTTTCAGCTAAGCCATTTTGCTCAGGTGTGTATGGGCACAAAATTTGGTGAACAATGCCTTTGGACTTAAGAAAAGATTGAAAATGAGAACTAATATACTCTCCACCACCATCACTTTGCAAAATTTTAATAGTCTTAGCAAAGGAAGTAACAATATAGGCTTGAAATTGAACAAAGAGTCCAACACAGTAGCTTTATTTATAACAGGGAATATCCATGTATACCTAGTACATTCATCTATGAATGATACATAGTACATATAACCTTCTAGAGACATTTAAGGAGCAGGGCCCCATACATCTGTATGTATCACTTCAAAGGGAGTTGAAGACTTAGAAGCATGTACAGGAAATGGCAATTTTGTGAACTTGCCTTTTAAGCAAGAAATACAAGGTTGAGGATTTGTGGTACTAAGAAATGGAATGGATGACCTACTAAGAGTTGTTTGTACAATAGAATTGGTAAGGTGTCCCAATCTACAATGCCATAGTGTAGAACTAATTTTTTGCCCAAGAAATACTGTTGGAGGACCAGTTGAAGGTTTGAACACAGGAATGGGGTAAATTGCATTGTTACTCAGTCCTTAATGTTCTTTGGGTGACCTTGTCTTGTACACATACAAAAAATTCATCAACAATGCATTTACAATTGTTATCTTTACACAGTTGATAAATAGGCAACAAGTGTTTAGACAATTAAGGGACATGCAGAATAGAGTTCAATTTAAACATGTGAGACTTAGTGGAAATATGAGAACTGCCATAATTAGCAATTTGTAAACCTTCACCATTTGCTCCAATGACAGTGTCATTAACAGGATAAGGAGCAGCCATATGGAGATTAGATAGATCACTGGTCATATGATTGGTTGCCTCATAGTCAAGAAACCAATACTCCTGTTGTGGTGCAGAAGGTGATGCTTGAGCTCGAGCAATCATAGAAATGTGAGAGTTGTTTTGGGAACCTTCAGGATGCTGAAAGAACTGAGAATTCATTGTAGGAACATAATTATAAGGAACATTAGTCATTCCAGTGTGTGGAGCTTGAGATTGCACTGAAGATTAGTATTGTGATAGATAATGTTGTGGATAAGAGTGGTACTATGATGAATTGAATGGTTGGTGTGTATCTTGGTTTTTATCAAAACATGTAGTTGCAGTATGCTCCACTCAATGACAAATTTGACAACTATTCTGAAAACAGGTAAGTGCAGAATGTCATTTTCGATCGCATATCTGACATATTTGTTGAGGATTATGAGAAACTTAAGATCTTTGAGGGTGAAATGTAGTGTGTGAGAACCCAATTGCACCATAAAAAGGTTGGTTATTATATTGTGACTGATTTCCAGCAAAGAATTTCTTGCCTTTGCCTTTGGATTTGAAGTTGTTCCCCTTAAAATTATTGTAAGTCCCTGAGCCATGTTAAGAAACAAAAGCCTGAGGTCAAAAGAATGAAATTTGTGAAAACTAAGGCATGAATGGCATTTGGGCAATCAATTGTGAAAAAGAAGTAGCAGGAAAGGACAAATTGTTGTTGCCAGAGAAGTGACCACTCTCAGACCTAGAAACATATGATTTTGTACCTGAAGAGCCACCAACATCAAATGTAGAACCAGTAGTTTGGCATGCATGGCTGACAATAAAGGAATCTATCTAGTGATTTCATCTAATGCAGATTCTTCAACCCTCAGTTATGATCGAAGTTCCTTAAGAGATACCAGATTCTCACGACCACGAATCACTGCTTTAATGATGTTAGACTCATGAGGTAGACCTCTCAATACCACAATAACAATGTCCTCATCAGATATGAATATATCCACTGCTGCCAATTGATCCTTAACATCCTTGATTCGTTGCAAATATGCATCAATGTTCTCAGAGCCCTTCGTAAAATTTGAAGATTAATCTTCATTTGCACAATGCTAGTCCTAGTCATATTGGCAAATCTTTAATGGAGACAAGTCCACATCTCTCTCGAGCTTTTACAACCAATCACACAAGATAATGCTGCCGTAGACAAAGTGGCAGTAATAAGTGGCATTAAAGCCTTATCATGAATCTTCCAAACTTTATATGCATCAGCTACAATTTGTTCGTTTTCCACTATGTCATGATTAGAATCAGAAACATCACAGCGTGCTGGGCAAGGAATTGATCCATCAAGGAAGCCTCGAATTCCATTAACATCCAACAACAGTTCCAATTGGAAATTCCAAGTAACATAATTGGAATCATCAAGTTTTACCGTAATAGTGTTACTCACACTTGCAATCGAGGAAGAAATTGGGGATTGTGTAAGAGCCAATTGTGCAGTGGTAACCATGTTTGTATAACTGACAAACCTCAAATCTTGAATCGCAAGAACACAATGGAATCAACAGATGACACCATAAACAAACATAAGAAGTGCAACAAGTTCATAGTAGAGAGGGCATAAACAGATTCAAGAACCCACAACAATAATCCCAAAAATTAGGGTTTTAGGAGAAAAATAAAAGATTTCAACAATTAACAGCAATACAATCTTTATGCAGAAGAAATATCAAATCTACAACCAATGAAGATGAACAACGACTCAAGACGACGAAAAATCCCTAAATTCTAGGGTTTTGTAGAGCACCGACTTTGAACAACGACAACTGAAATCAGAAGTAACACCTGTAACACCGACAACGAACTACGAAGCAACAAACAGAAGGAGCGGAAGCAAGAAGGATCGGCAACCGATGGTGTTAACCACACCGGCGAAGATACCATGTCAACATAGCTAAAAATACATAAGCTTTGCCATGGAGGTAGTGAGAGAAACTGTCGAAAAAGTTTAGAGAGAGAGAGAGGATATTTCAACTGAAAACTTTCTATTTCTATTAAGTTAATCATTACAAGACACTCCTACTATTTATACTCATACAACCTCATAATACCCTTACGACAAATCTCAACAGCCACTAATATAAAGACAAGTGGCATCCTCTACATAACTCAAATGATAAAATACAAATATCCCTTATATTCTAACACTGATAGCTTTCTGGTTTTGTTTTGTCTTTTACTGTTTAGATCAACGGTTGCAAAATTGACAATGATTTTTTTTAAATTTTTTACTCCCAAAATTTAAGGATTATACTATAAGGATACTTTTATTGGAGTTAATATTCTTTTAGGGACAAATATATTCCTTTTGAGTCCCTAAATGAATCCTCAAAAGTTTTAGGAGTCCCTGGAGATGCTTTAACAAACTTACAAACAAAACCTATTGAGCTGACCAATCCATTTCACTTATAATCTAACCACTCACAAGCTAACGTTTGTCAATATGAGATATATGATACTCTCAACAAGATATGCATGTGTGACTACTAGCCTTTTCATTTTGTGTACTATCTAAATAATTAGGGTAGGGTTGTTCTTGAGTTTTTAGTAATTGAAAAGTTATAATGGAGTCTTTTCGACATATTGTTTAATATTAAAAAAGAGCATGGATAGATTTGTTTCTCTATATGTCCTTTATCAAATGCAGTGTTCTAAAAATCGGCCTAGGCGGCGCTTAGGCGTTGGGCGGTAGGCTTCCGTGGCGATTTTGGGCAAAACTTTCAATAAAACGGAGAAGGTTTAGGCGGCCGACTAGGCGGCGTTAGGCGGCACTAGGCAGTGCTAGGCGGTGCTAGGTGGCATGGTAAATGGTTCCTCGTTTCTCTGATCAGTGTCCGTGAAAATTGCAAACCCAGATCATCTCGTCGCGTGGCATCTTAGATTTGACCAGTATTGCAAACCCAAGACTTTTGTGCATGAAAACGGAGAAGCGCGGTGATGGATAGAGGGAGATGTGTGGTGGAGAGATGAAGGGATTGAAGGAGTTGTTTTAATTTGGAGGGATAGAGGGAGATATTTTCGATGTTTGATTTGTGGTTTTTCAGGAAAGAAGAAGAAGAAGATGGAAAGAAAAAGACAAAGAGAGAACGAGCAACAGCGAAACCACAAATCAAAATCTGAAAAGATGGCTAGTTTGGCATGAAGAAGAAGAAGATGGAAAGTGGAAAAGTCTGAAAAGATGCATAGTTTGGTGTGAAGACCACCAGCCTTATCACAAAATAAAGGGACAAACAATAATTACCCACTATCCCCTAATAAATAAATTATATAAATTATTAGATAATATTTTATTATTTGTTCTTTTTAAAACAACACTATATTACTCTTGCATTACATTATTTTATTATTTTTCTTTGGAAAAATTAGTATCCGGTCCCTAGTTTTTATTGTTCATTGACTAACACCTTATTAGTTTTCAAATTTTGATTCAAGTCCTTAGCATTAATGTGATAATGAATTTACATGTTTATTATATAATTTTTTTAATATAAAAATTAGTAATTAATTTAGGGTTTAATACTCACACCTCTATTAAACTTCTAATTAATTTTCAATTCAAACATTTCCAAAATAATAAAAAATTAAATTAAATTAAGTTTGTACCTATTAGTGTTTTTTTATATATAAAAAGATTCTCAATTTTTTAATCTTAAATGTACCCATTCATATAATTTTTCAATTTTTTTAATCTTAAATGTACCCATTCTCAAATATATCAATTTGTTATATGTAAAATGTACCTTTTTTTAATATAAAATCCATTCAAATTTTTTAATCCATGTTTAAACTTATATGGGTACATTCTTTTTCGTTGATTTGAGAATGTATCCATGTTTTGGTACAATAACTTTTTTTGTTAATTTTGGTTAATGTACCCATACATATATATACACACACACACAATATAATAGAGAGAATAATTTAAATTTTATTATTTTTAATCCCATAAATTATGGGTTTTATTTAAAATCTCATTAATATAAACAATTAAAACTTTCAATTTTTAATTTTTAATTAAAAAAATATAGTAACTTACATTATTACATTAATATCAGGGACCTCAATCAAAAACTAAAAACTAACAAGGTTTCAATCAAAGAATATTGATAGATAGGGACCGCATCCAAAGTGTCCCTTTTTCTTTTTATGATCAGAATAAGATCAGCTTATATTATACTCTTATGTTAGATATGTATATTTTTTTTAAATAACATTTTCCTCAATATTTAATCATCTACTATAAAATAAATTTAACTAATTTATATGGTATATAATATATTTATTCCAAGATATACAAGAATAATTTTTTTGTAAGTGTTAATATGTACTTATTTATAAGATATACAAGAAATTTACCTAAATTTGCCTAGGCGCTAGGTGTCAGCCAACCGCTCGACTAGCGCCTAACGTTTTTTAGAACCTTCACACGTAGTAGTTTCGCTAAAATAAAATGATATTAAGGGAAAAGTACAAACTTTCAAGAACCAAATGTACTTCTAGGAAATATTTGAGAGAGACTAGAGATATGTAGAAAATGGAAAAAATAAAGAAAAAACATTTGAATGTTTAATTTGGGACCCTTTTGGTGTTGGGATGGTTGACAGCCGGTGCCGCACTTGCTAAAAAATGATTCTAAAGAAAGAGAAAACAACTAACTGATGACAGTACCTTTTCCATTGTTTTGTTTTGTTTTTTAGTTTGTTATTACACCAAATGATTTATTAAGTTAGTTCAATTTAATCAGTTTAATCTACTCTTAGCCAGTCTACTCAAATAATCCACTTAGAGATAATACCGTGCAACAAAACGCAACATAAGAATAAAAAAGAAATAGCGAGCAGAATGCGTGTTCTGGTCAGCATAGTATATACTATATAGTACCCTCTATAATTTATTCTTCCCACTAACCAGTGACAAGCATACAATAATACTTCCCCAGCTAGCTTGAATTCCTTTTGGGCCTACATGTTCTTTGCTTCTGAAAAAGAGGAAGATGTATGAATCTCGTAACATCCCACGTGAATCATGCTTCCTTTGGATGATAAACCTTCACAAAAAATGGCCAAAAAGAAACCAACCAAAAGGGTGACTATGCTTATGGTGATTTCAACTTAATAATGCGATTTCTGAAATTGATGGGTATTTTATCTACCTCCTTAGCTTCACTTTCTATCCATAAAATATTTTGTGTGTATGTATTTACAAGAATTCGTGATGGAGACTTAGATTCGGTGTCTACTTTCTTGGTCTAGAGTTTAGCTTTCTCTGAGGACGTGACGGCAGCAGTGATTTAGTTTATAATACTTGACATTAGAGTTTTTTTTGTTGTTTGTTTTGCAGCCATCGAGCCTAAGTATCTTGGGTTGCAGCTCTCATTTTGCTTGTGCTTTGTACTTTATATGTTGTTGTTTTGCTTGCTCTTTTTGGACCTTGTACTAATTTTTAATGTAAGTAATCTTGTTTGATAAAAAAAAAAAAAAACTGGGAAAACCACCACCTCTAGATTTTGATGGAAATATAATATTATATTCAGATATTAAATTTATAATTGAATATAAATTAGAAAGAGTATTTTTTTACGAAGAGATACGTGTGACCAAGCATGAAATTCTAGTGAATAGGTGAAACTTTTTACTTTAAGCAATTACTTACTATAAACATATTTTGACTTATGAACTGAATAGTGTTTATTATGTCATCAATATAAGTCATTCTGTTGTCGTCATGTCATTGTTGCGTTGTGAATATATGATCAATATGTATTCGTTAGTAAAGATTGATCATTTTTACAAACCAAATGTTAAAATATGTTTATTATATATAGCTATTCTCTTTTACTTTTCAGAGTGATCATATTCTTTTGAAAGAGACATCTGTGGATGCAAATTTCTTCCTCCTTGATCTTAGACAAAATTGCATCTACAAAACAAATAACACCTTAGGTCAAGGCCAAGAACCTCATGCGCCCACGATGAATGGGGGGGGCTTTGGCGAAGAACCTCCGATGCCAAAGTTAGAATTTAGAGAGAAAAGTGTTTGAGAATTCTAGAGAATTTTAGCAAGAGTTGGAAGTCCCCTTTTTGGGAGAGAATGGAGAGCTTTTTATAGGTGAATGGTGATTAATTTGGTGATTAATGGATTAATTAGGAATTAATCCATTAATTAGCCTAATTAATTTAATTTATATGGAAGGTTTTGAAGGTTATGGAATGGTTTCCTTGTAGAGGATATGGAGTAAAGATGGATGAGATAAATTTGAACTTGTTACCTATTTTGGGCACTCTTGACTCGATTGATGGATGATTCTCCACTGCTCGCGTGTAGGAAACCCGGTGTGTCTCGAGGGCAATTTTGTCCTCTTCACCTAAAAATCCACGTGTCGCCTCTTGATTATTTTTTGCTCCACAACACCTCGACTTTTTTTAGATAGAGAGTCATCTTGCATAATTGTTAAAAGAAGATTTTTCGCTAAGTCATTTATTCTCAAAATTGATGTGTGATTTTTTACATTAAATTTATAATATGAGAGAGTTCAAGTTCAACACATCTTAATCCACCAGAGTCTTATAATTCAGAGTATTATTAATGCTTTTTTCCTCAACCAATTTTAGATTTTTCTATCCTAATTTGCATGTTCACTTCGTAGCTTCATGATTATTTTGAAATTTTCTATAATTTAATATAGTATTAGACCCTTATTTTCCCTACATATTTTAAAGCTATGGGGTTTATCTTCATCATTGCATGGACAATGATTCAATTAGAAAAACCTGAAACAATGTGGAGGGCCCCTAATTGTTGCTAATACCTTAACAAAAAGGTAGAATACATACGAGCCCTAGAAAATTAAAATCAAACCAACGGTCAAAGTCACTCTTTATTTGTGTTAGATGTCCGTCAAGGAAATTTGACTCAAACAAAACAAAAGAGCGAAAGGCAGCCAGAGTCAATATCGGGAGGACAGTGGACACCCATGCACCGCGTGAAGCACCATTTCTCAATTTCCTTCACAAATTAGTAGGCTTTCATTTATGAAGCTGGAAAGACTGAGATTACTAGATGAAGCCAATTAAGAACAAGGACTCGCTAATTATCAGGACAAAATATCTCGATCACACTGAATAGTATTTGATAAAATAAGTTTTTGGGTAATGCTTTTCAGTATATGGTATCAAAGCTAGTCTGTTCGTTTCTCGTGTCATACTTATGTCTAGAAATAACGGTATTGTGAATGAAGAATGTTTCACGTCAAAAAATTAAAATATTTTACATGAATTATAGAAAGCCGAACTATTTTTTATATTGTCAATTGAATTTCACTTCAGATATTTGCATTCTAATAGCTTTTTTGGCTTTACGTTTAGTATTTAATTAGAGTTTATACAAGTCTAAAAGACTAGACAGAGTCTAGACAAAGAGAAAACTAATTTAAATCGAGTGTATAACCACCGAGAATAAGAGCTACATTTATTGAAGAGGGTATTGATCGGTGTTTCATAACCATGATTTTTTTTAGGTAAAGCCACCTCGATCCTTCCCTTTGAATGCCCTAAGAAAAATAGACTAAAATAAAGCGGGAAGACCATTACTACAAAGAACATTTGAAAGTGTTTAACGGTGAGTTAATGGTAGAGAGACTAAATTTTTAAATTTAATTTATAAACTAAATAATATGTTACCAATAAGAAAAAACATGTTAATCAACATCTAAGTAATAATTCAATTATCAACAACCACATCATTTAGTTTACAAAATTTAATTTAGAAATTTAATCTCCCTACCCTTAATGATTATAAGTCCTATGCATCCTATGATTCTTATTTAGCAAAAAAAAAAAAAAAAAGATATTTTTTTTGCTCACTATCAGACGATTACTAAGTTTTCGATATTGATTCAGTAGCTCTTTATTTGAGTCAATTAAATGTAATATATGGTCACATGGATATTCGATCCATTTCAAAATACGTGTCCAAAGACTTTGACGGAGTCATATGTATAACCCAACTCAATCATGGACAAAGACTATACAAACCTTTATCTCTTATGTCACTATAGCCTATAGGGATCAAAAGAGAAAAGGGGAAAAATAATGCAGAATCAAAGCTTTAATAATATTATAATAGTACAAGTTGCCATGCATTCTCATTTCTCACTCTATATAAACCTCGGACTTTTGTTCTTACTAAGAAACCCACACGCAGTTAGTAAACTGATCACTCTGAATTACTGAGATCATGGCTCTAACTGTGCATGGATTCATCGTCCTGCCAAAAACCAACATCGTCCAAATTCCCAGTTGCGAGTCCTACCGTCATCGATCCTTGAATATGTAAGTGATCGAATGTAACTTAATTTGTTTGTTTAATTATCTTTATATATTTGAAATAAATAGAAATCGCTAGTTAATTTGTTGATTGTGTTGCCAATTATATCATATATATGATTGAATTGGACTATATATATATATATATATATATATATATATATATATATATATGCAGGCTGCAGATCACGCATCACGACCATATGCACGCCAACAGAAGGAATATTAGTCGCTCCATAATGTATGGTGGTTTCATCATAATTTACATGCATAAGATTAGTATTACATTTGTTTATATTGGACAAAATATATATATGTATATATTTATTGCTATTTAATTTGATATTTCCTTGGTAAAGATAGTATACTTTGTCTCTAGCTTTTTGATTAAATACTTATTGTTTTCTTATCATAAGATGTGGAGCTAAAAGCAGGCCAGGGATCAGCAAAGGGGGCGGTGGGAAAATCAATGGGACGACGACATCGAGAGAGCAGAATGTTTCTGATGAAATCAGCAGCTCAAAGACTGATCAGAAAAATGGCAAGCAAAGTAACGGAGATGCAAAAGCTACAACAAGAAAGACTGGCTCTACTGGTTGATTAAACATAATTTATGCTTTTTAATTAAGAGATAAGCTGTGTGGTGTGGACTCTGTATGATGGATTGTCTTCTCTCCCTCTTTTCTTAGATATTTGTGTTTATGGTAATTTGCAAGTGTAATTTGGTTACTGTAGCTTCTTTAGTATGCAGACATGTATAATAAATAATCAATTTTTAGTGTTTTATGCAGTGAGGAAGTTAGAAGTATTTCATGACAGCGTCTCATAAATATGTTTTTTTTTCCTTTCAATTTAATATAATAGCAAAATCTTATATATTGAAGGATGATACGATGCAAACTTATAAGAGGGCTTAGACCTAGTGTGTCTTGTGTGTATATATATTGGCAGCCCAGGAAAATATACCCGAGTAATGAAACAGGATAATAACATGATTGAACAATTAACTTACTTTCACAACAAATCAGAAAAGAATAATTAACTTACCTATAAATTAAAAAAAAAAAAGCAATTATATGTTGGCAACTGCATCTCAAAATATATGAGAACGATGGAAAATCATGTGCTACAATAGGGAAATGCAATTTTTCCAATGAGTGTGAAATGGCAAAGGAGATGAAAAAGAGTAAAAAACAAAGCAAAAGGTCGCACTAAAAGAGCCGTTTTTAAGCCACATATTTTGTTAATCCTATAATGCCACATATTTTGTTAATCCTATAATGCGCAAAACTATAGAAGAGACCATTAAAAAATAACCCGTAGAGTAACGAAAAACCGCGCCACAAGTTGCAGGACCTGAGTTAGCCTTAGCAAGCCCCAAGGATATGAAGGAGGATGTGAAAGAACTAGAGCAATAGTAGAAGCTTAACACACCTCAATTGAGATTTAAGACAGATTATATTTGTTTTATCCAAAACATCGCAGAGACATGACTAAGAAAAAAAACTCAAGCTTGCCTGATCCAAGCCAAATTAGAACAAGAAAGGCATGCAAAAGAAAGAGACCTAGCTATTTTCAAACTTCAATTTATTACGTATTTTTAAATATCCAACAATAAGAAAACTTCAACAGTCAGCTAAACATTATGAAGTTGTGGAGAAAACCCCTTCATACAATAGTAAGTCAGAAATTCGAGAAAGAACTAACAATAACCGGAAGAACAACGCCAAATTGAGCAGCAAGATAAAATCAAGTACCTTGTGCAAACTCACAACTAAAAAAACAAGAAATCTATAAATTCAGAATTATGATAACATAATTTGCAGATTAATTGTTATACTTTTTTTTTTCACTGTGAATTTGTGTAATTAAACCTTGGTCAATGCAAAACAGAAGAGGATACATGTCCAAATGTTAGACGCATGAAAAATTATTTGGTGAACAAATTTAAGGACTCAATTTATTGTATTGTAGTTTGTAATAGCTATCAATTATCATCTCTAGCTAAAGAAAATACAAAAGGCTTGTGCAGATAAACAAGTCACTATTGTGGATTTGTGGCTTGACTGAATCAGTCTGCAATATTGTGATTGAACAACAAGTCACTATTGTGGGACTTAAAAAACTTGGGAAAGACCAATCAAAGTCACACACACATGTGATAATGAATTCACACATGCAGATAAAAAAAAAAAAAGTCAAGTCTTCCTATAGCCTATGGCCAATTCATGTACATATGACATAATCATAAATTAATAAATAAATCAGTTAAGTGAACTCTGCTGTCCGAAACTGAATCCTTGGTATAAGGTTTGTTTGGAAATACTTTTAAAATGGTTAAAAACGTTTTTGTTTTATCTAAAACATTGCAGGTATGACTAAGAGAAAAAACTCCAACTTGCCTGATTCAAGCCAAAGTAGAACAACAAAGGCGTGAAAAAGAATGAGATCTATTTTCAACTTCAACTTATTACACATTTTAGATATCCAATAGTAAGAAAAATCCAAGAATCAACTAAACATTGCGAAGTTGTGAAGAAAAACTAATCGATAGGAAAGCAAGTTCGAAATTCGATAAAGAGCTAACATTAAGTGTAAGAACAATGCTAAATAGAGTAGCAAGACAAAATCAACTGATCAAATTAGAACATGTACATTGTGCAAACTCACAACTAAAAAATAACTGATCAATAAATTCGTAATTACAATAACATAATTTACAAATTAATACTAAACAACCTATCAGCTAGTTAGTTTCAAAATCCTAGATGCTCTTAGCTTAATTAAACCTTAGGATCAATGCAAAATAAAAGAGGATGTACGTCCAAATGTTAACCCTTTCAAAAATTATTTGGTGAACAAATTTAGCGACTCAAAGTTTATTGTATTGCAGTTGGTAATAGATATCAATTATCATCTCTAGCTAAAGAAAATATAAAAGCTTGTGCATCGTAATCGTGATACTTTTTCTTTCCATTGACTGAATCATTCAACAAGTCTTTTCAACAAGAAAACACTACTGTGGGAGTTAAAATACTTGGGAAAGACTATTCAAAGTCACACACACACACATGTGATCATGAATTCACACACGCACATAAAGAAATAAAAGGTCAAGTCTTCCTATAGTCTATGGCCAATTCATGTATATATGACATCATAACTTAATTAATAAACCAATTAAGTGAACTCTGTTATCTGAAGACTGAATCCTTGCTATCTGAATCCATTTGTTTCAAATAAAACTTGGTCGTTAGTGGTATTGCTACTTTTTTATTCAGTTTATAATGGTTGTCTTATTAGTCGACTTTGCTATAAATCTTCCCTTTGGGCTCAATCAAGAGATGAGACAACCAAAAATAGCAAACTTTGAGTTTTTGAGCAAAAAGCAATAGAAGCAGGAATCATCTGTAGTCGCTAATATAGGGTTGTTAAAGGCTTCATGTCAAAGGCCACGCAATGGAAATTCATTACTGTGTAATGAAGGTGATTGGTCTTTCTATATATTAATTTTCATTATCTTTTCTTTTGGAGTAATGCTATATTTGCTAAAATAGAAAACTTCATTTTAATCCTTAACAAAGATGATTTTTAGATTAAAATCTAATTTTAGTCCCTTGATACATTAATAACCTCATTTATTAATTTTTAGTTTTTTAATTATTTCTCTTTTTCTTCCTAATTTTTAATGTATTAATTTTATTTTATTTTCATTTCGTTTATCGTAATATATTTTGTTGTAAATATTTAGATAAACTAATTTTTGTTATACAGTATATTTTGATGTACTTTGTCTTCTTCATTTAGTTACATTAAATTCATTATAATAGATTTTGGTGCATACATTTAGGTACACTCATTTCGGTACATATATTTCGATACAAACATTTAGGTACATTAATTCGATATACTACATTTTGGTACTAACATTTCGGTGCATACATTTTGGTATACACATTTAGGTACATTAATTTAATATAATACATTTTGGTGCGTATATTTCGGTACATATATTTCGGTACTAACATTTAAATACATTAGTTCAATATAATACATTTGGGTACTAACATTTAGGTACATTAATTGAGTCTTTCAAGTTTGAAGAATGTTAAATAAAATTAATAAATTAAAAAACTCTTTTTTGGTTAAAAAGTAAATTAAAATTTGTATACTAACAAATTTAAATATTTAATGGGAGATATTAAATAAAATGCACATTAATTATTTTGAATTAAGGACACATCAAGGGATTATAATCAATATGTAATCTAGGTTTATTTTAAATTTCAATCTTCCTGAAGGATTAAAGTTTAAAAACCCCTTTCTATTTTTATATTACATTTGTTTCACCTGTCTAATAAAGATTGGGCCACCAATACAATTGAGTCCCACTTATATTAGAAAAATAGTACAAATATGATTTGAAAAATGTGATAAAAATAACATTTTTATTCTTTTAATTGAAGTTTTCCCCAAATATATCTTGTTATTTCAGAGTTAGAAGCGCTAAGCGTATCCTTTAAACCCACTTAAGTTAATTCTAATTATTTAGAATAAAATATGACTTGAGATAGCTTGGCATTTTCTTTCACCCAATTATATGTTGGTCTACTATTGTAACTTCTCAAGAATGAATGTACACAAATTTTTTTTTAAAGAGTTCTATGCAATGAGAATAATTGGAACTGTTTATTCTTTTGTCTTTATTTAAAATCATTAATTTTTAGAAAAAATTCATTTGATTTAGAGACTATTTAGCTAAATGTATATGTGTCGAATAAATCGAAAATTATAGTTATAGGTATATCCTTATGATATACCATTTTCTTTGATTCATATGGATGACTAGATGATGTGCAAAAAATGAATGATTTGCTTGTATCACAAAATTAAAGGACTTTAAGTTGACAATCATAGAAAATATTAATGTGCAACGTTACTACAGTTAATCTTCATTGTGCTTCTAGAGACACAAGGCCAGTGATAGAGATTTTTACCACCTGCAAAAGTAGGGATAAAAACACTTAAAAATACTTGCAAAAGAACAAGGTAGTTGTAGTATAAACGGCTCAAGTAAGGTCGTTTTCCGCAGGGATTGAATGAATAATTTATGTAAATACCAAATCTTAATTAATTATTTGAAAACAAAGTTTAGAAGAGAATGATTTAATGACCTAAAATATTAAAAACGAATTTAATTAAAAATAATGAAATAAATTGACAAAGTAAAGAAAACAAAAGAAAAGAGTTTTGAAAACCAAATTGTAAAAACCTAGGGTTCCGCCGTCCCCTTAACAATCTTATGTAGATTTACCAATTACTTATGAATTACACATGCAACTGTCTTGAATAGAACTCCTCTTCTTGCTGCCAATATCCATCTTGTTGGAATTGTTGAGGTTCTCCCCACATGTAATCTGAATAATCTCTCCAATCCGAATTGTAAGCGTTGGAAAACATGTTGTCCCATGATTGGCTATGGCCTTGATAACCCCAAGCATCTTCATTCGTAACGAATTGAGAACATTGATGAGTTGGATATCCTTGCCCATAGGACACACCATATGTAGGGACACTTTGCATTGTGGTTCTTTCGGGATATTGTGACAATTGAGAAGTAAGTTTCGCCAATTGAGCTTGAATGATTGCAAAATCCATGTCTTACTTCTCTAGTACCTGAAATCAAGGAAACTAAATCAAATATCAAAAGTAAAAAAAAAAAAAAAAAAACACAAACAGAAACAAAGTCAGTAACTAAAAACAAAAGACACGAAAATATACAAAAAGAAATAACAAGGGATTAGCAAAGTTGCTAATCCCCGACAACGGCGCCAAAAATTTCATGCGAATTTTACTTAATACACAAATTAAACCCTCTTGTATCAATTGTAGTAAAGAATGTAAGTAGGGATCATTCTGGACTGGGGATTAGGAGGGCTTGCTAATAACCTCTAAACGGACTTAAAAACATAAAATTAAGTTTAAAACACCAAACTAGACTCAAAAGATGCAATACAAACTAAAAAGACTCAAAACTAGTTTAAAAGACTCAAAACAGCTTAAAACAATGAATTAGACCCTAAACTGACTCTAGGGATGGTTTTGGACGAAATTAGGTTCTAACTTGACTCAAGACACTTAAAAACACAAATCAAAACAAATTTTGACTAATAAAACACTTTAAAGTAAAGGAGGATTTGATTTTGACGAATTTGAAAACAAAACAAGTAAATTAAAAAACTAATGAAATCTGCACAAATTTGAGTAAATTGAATGGATGGAAGGCTAGCTAGGAGGTTCTTCTCCACACATGACATACTTGCATATAAATCAATTTTCAGTTGTTCTTTCGATCAATCATGAAACTCAACACCCCAGGTTAATTCAGTCCGCTTAAATTAACCTTCAAGTTCTCCTTAAGTTATTGAATTTGATGGGAAAGCGCATACAACAATTCAAGCATTCTTCAAAAGTTCTTTACGTGAACAGCACAATAAAGATACAATCAAAGATCATTAAGCATTATGAAAACTATAAGTATTGACGAGGCATTCGTTACTATGATGAGCATGAAACTCCTACGAAGAATTTATTTAACGCGATCGTTTATAAGCGACCTCCACTACTTGTGAATATAAGTTTGTAACTATTAGGTGAAACTCCCTTATACTCTAGCATCATATTCATGCATGCAAACTAAGTGTGCACTCTTAATAAACATACACGAATAAGTTATCAATCAAGCAATTAAACAAATTGAATTCACAACTTATGAAATCATAACTGAAGCTAATCAAATCATATTGCAAGCATGAACATGGTTTCGAATTCCCCCTAGCTAAGTACGGGTTTAGCCACTCATAATTGCAACAAAATTAGAAAATAAAAAAGTAGACATTGAAAGCAAGAACGAAGTATACCTAAAACTCTCCAAAATTTCAAGCTTGAAACGCCAAGGACCTTTGTTTTCACCACCTTGTTGTAGCACAAATGTCTAGGATGTGTATGAATATATGGATGGAATGGATTTGCACGGCTAAGAGATGAAAGTGTATGGACTGGTGAGATGTAGTATGGCTAGATGAATGGATGGAGGTCACGGCAAGGAAATTGTGTTTGTGAATGAAGCTCTTTTGATGGATCAAGATTCTCCTTAGGAAGGGAAATGGTGGATGTATTTATAGGCTAAGGAGATGACCACTTCAATTCCTTGCATGTGCAGTTTGTATGGGTGTGTGATGTCCATGTTTCCCTTTACATTTGCACACACATGACCTCCATCATTTCAGCCACAAAACAAACACATTTTCTGCCATGTCGTGCCTTTCTTGTTGTGTGTGTGCTGTCCATGTATAGTGTGTGTATGCCTTCCAACCTGTGCAGTTTGCATGTGTGTAGCTGTCCATGTTTCTCTTTTGCATGTGCCGTGCTTTCTCTTTCTAGCTGTGCATTTTCACTTGCTCCAAAGCCAAATGCGTGCAATCATAACCCTATTTACTGCTGAGTATTGATGACAAAGCAAAACACAAAACAAGTGCCTTTACTTTCTCATTTTATTAGCCAAATCTGCTTAGCCCTTTTCTGAACCTTTCAGTGTTACAATGGCCATAACGTCTTCTAGAAAAATGATATTAACAATCCGTAAATTGGTCCAGAAAATAGACATCCGTAGCTTTCCATGAATATAAGGCTCATTCTTTCATTTATTCTGAGCTGTTCGTAACATGCTTCCAAAGTCAGCTAATCTTCACAGGCAGTTTTAACGAATTTGTTACTTAATATCTCACTTGTGCTACTTTTATTTTCTTTGCTTGATAAATCACACAAAACACAAAAACATAGTAAATAGCTCAAAAATATAAGGAACTAACTAAGAAAAGACAAGTGAATTTTATGTAAAATATATATAAATATGAGCTTATCAAATACCCTCACACTTAACTTTTGCTAGTCCTTGAGCAAAATAAAGAAAACAAAACACAACCTAAACCTTCCCACGTTTGCCTCAGGGATTTCCAACGCACATGACAAGTTAAAAATCATCATTCCCACAAATTTTAGTCAACTTAACACTTGAGCACATACTTAATCACAGTCACCACTTACTAGTTCACATTTAACCAATTAAAACGATGTTTTGAATGTAGTAACATGCCTTAGAGAAGAGAATTTGCTCAATTCCTTACAAGATATGTACTCAATTTTCACTCAGATTTTCTGACTACACACCCTACACTAGGTACATGTGAGAAGATTGATGTAAACATGAAAACTAGTACTCACATATATGTATAACAAGAAAGCATTTTCTGGTATTAATAAGCATGTTTAGATATGATCTCATGAATGGAATGCTACTACTTAGATGCGAGAACCAGTGACACCATATGCTCATACCAAATTCAAACTCCACAAATTGAAACACATAAAACTCATGATAGAAGTCAAGGGTTGTAACGGGGCTTGGGGTATTGGCTAATAAAGAAAGGATAAGAATAACAAATGTTCTTAAAGCGATAGCAAGCAAAGCAATGAAATAGACACTTTGGAATTCACTTTAGAATGTAGAATCAACTTTTAAATACAAAGGGAAGATTCATGCAACACTTAGGGCTCTTTTTCACAACTTTTTATTTTTTTTTTTCATTCTATTTTCCACGAATGTTTTTTTTTCTTTTTCTTTTCCACCTGTGCCTTTTCATTCTACTTTTCTTTTCTTTGCTTGATAAATCACACAAAACACAAAAACATAGTAAATAGCTTAAAAATATAAGGAACTAACTAAGAAAAGACAAGTGAATTTTATGTAAACTATATATATATATATGAGCTTATCAAGGTTTTGGTGTAGAAATTTGCAAAGTTGTTAGCCATAGGGTTGGCAGCCGGATGCCTTACTTACAAAAGCAAACAAGTCCGCGTGACCACTAGGCTGTTAACCTTGTGCTTTCTCCAATTCCATAGGTTGCATAGCAAGTATCACAACACTTCAGGACTTGGTGTAGGTTGTTCTGCGCTTGGCAGAGGTGAAGCTTATCGACTACGTAGCATGTCAGCAATGGATAAAGCTTCATATATGCGCACTAGCTTGTTTAACCTTTCACAAGAATGTGCGGTTGTATAAGTTTAACACGGTTTTACTGCTCGAAAGGCAAGCCGTAGGCAGTCTTTTGGATACCGTAGGCTACCTTAGTGCACTCGGTAGCAGCTTTAGGATTCTAGGGCAGCCGTACATCGGATGTACTGTGTAATGTGCCCCCTCCGTTCTAGGGCTCGGTTCCCCACAAATTAGGCCAAGAAACCCAGAATTCTTCAGTTAGCTAAGCCTTGAAAAAGACCATTGTGGCTACTTCTAGGAATCCCAGCGCAAGCCATCGTGCATCTATTTATACTAGAGTAGCCAGGCTCATCCACGTCTAGATGTTCGGAGTGTAGAGTTTATCCTCCCGTATTGGAAAGCTGACCCATTTGGGTGTCGGGGAATTGGTTTACCCTTTCGCACTGGAGAGCATGGTTGGTCCCTCAGGGGGCGCAATTCTTGCGATGAGTCCCTAAGAAGGGCGCGATCTTCTTCTGTAGTGTAGGAGTGATCAGTTGTTGTAAGCATGCAGCCGATCCAATTTGTGATTACTTCTGAATTCCTCATTGAAAATCAAGTGAAGCGAATGAGAACTTAGTTGTAAGGTAGGAACTGCATAACAACTGGCTAGTTTTTGGCTTGTGAGGTGGTGCCTGTCGAGCTGCTCGAGTCTTCAAACTTTGATGTAACGGAAGGTCACACATTGTACTTCCTCAGATTGTAGGCGTTCCACTACTTTTCAATCTTCTGTCGCTTCATGGTGGCTAAGGTGTAATTACTTTTACCGTCTACTTTGTTGATCTTGTACGAACCTTCCCAGATAGGATCCATCTGTTTTTAGCTTTCTCTGCAGGCAGTGCTGAAGGCTTTTCTTAGAACTAGATCTCCAGGCTTGAACTGCCAGATCTTGGCCTTTTTGTTGTAGCTGATGAGGGGCTGCTGTTAGTAGGCTGCGATGCTGGTGATGGTCTGCTCGTGCTTCTCCTATGCCAGATCTAAGCTTATGGCCATCTCCTTACTGTTATGCTTAATGATTGGTAGTAGAGCGATGATACTTGGCTTGATGACATTGGGATGAGTGATTGCTTCTTAGCTAAATGCCAAAGAGAAAGGAATCTCACCGGTTGCTCGTCTTTTGGTGGTGCGATATGCCCATAGACATCCGGGGAGTTCGTCTGGCCATTTTCCTTTCTTGTTGGTGAGGGATTTCTTGAGGCAGTCGAGGATCGTCGTGTTGGATGCTTCGGCTTGCTCATTGCCTTGAGGATATCTTGGCGTGGACACGTGCTGCTTGATGAGGTACTTTTGGAAGAACTTAGCCAAATCTTTACCCACGAATTGCAGGCCGTTACCAGTGACGATGGATTGAGTGATGCCAAATTGGCAAATGATGTTCCTCCATATGAAGCACTCTATGTTCGTCTGAGTCGTGATCATCATGGGCTCTGCTTCTACTCATTTGGTGAAGTAATCGGTTGCCACGATCATCATGCCTCTTTCCTTCGGGAAACATTGGCCCTACCAGGTTGATCGCTCACTACATGAACGACCAATGACTTATCTGCGGATGTAGTTCACTGTAGGCAGAACTGGTACCAGCTTGTAACGTTGGCAGCGATCACACTTTTGTATTAACTCCTTAGCATCTTGGTGCATGGTAGGCTAGTAATAGCCTACGTTAAGAGCTTTCTGTGCTGAGGATCGACCTCCGGAGTGATTCCCACTAACGCCTTTGTGGATTGAGCTTAGAACCTTCAAGACATCGGGAGGCGCTAGGCAACGGAAATACGGTCCGATGTAGGATCCTCAGATGAGAATGTCTAAATGAAGTTGATTTAATCCCCTACTAGTAGGCCCTTGTACTATGCTTTGTTTTGGATGCTTTGAAGCTTAAAGTGATCATCTGCTTGAGCATTGAGCTGTCTAGGGTGACAAAGACCACGCCTGCTCATGAGCCTTTGTAGTTGGAAGCGCCGTCAACTTACAAATGCCAGAAATCTCCATTGAGGGAGTAGGTACGGCTAAGGTGTGTTTGGCTGCCTTCGGGGCATCGTTGGGTTGCTCTAGAGCTGAATTATGGAGCAAGGGTTGGCTAGGTCGTGTGACGCACAGGAGGAGGTGATGTTTAACTACCAGAATATGTTACTCCTATGTAGAATCTTATGGGGCGATAATGACAAAACTTGCTTATAAGTGCGTCATTCTAATGTTCGTCTGCCCTTGGCGTGCCTTTTGGGCCGAGTTGTTACATTCTTCAGAAAATTTTGCATCCGTCAATGTCTACGCCTTTATCATCACGCATCTGGATTGGGCGAAATAGTGTGTCATGAGGATGATTGCGTGTGTTTGAAGGTAAAACTTGAGCTTTCGAGTTGCAACAACTATTGCCAAAGTTAATTTTGAATTTTTGGTAGTATCGATGATAGCTTTTGAACTATGGAATACAAGTAATCGAGCCCCCATCTCTTCTCGTATGATGATAGAGCTTATTGCTGCTTCAGATACGATTGCTCGTCCGTTCAGACCTTGAATCTCCTTAAGAGTAGTAAGGGACTTCATAATCAAGATTGCTCAGATTTGCCTTGAATAGGCATTGCCGAATTTCGTCCCAAAATGCATGCTTCTCTGCCAGAGCAAAAGAATCTACTAGCATTAGATCTTCTTTCATGATCAATTTTCTGAACAACGGGTGGTCTACTAGAAGTTCTTTCTGGAAGGCTGCTCTAGCTATCGAGTTGTTGCATTCGACTATCTTTGCCTTCTCTACTTTAAACCTCTTCACATAGTCGTGAAGCGACTCCTTTGGGTTCTTCTTGACGTTGAACAAGTGATCGGATTTCTTCTTAATCGAGCGATAGGATGAATATTCTTTGGTGAAAACCAAAGAAAGTTCGTCAAAACTCTGAATAGATTATGGCGGCATGGTGTAGAACCAATCTTGCACCTCGCCTTGTAGAGTGGTGGCGAATATCTTGCACATAAGATTGTCGTTGTTTTGATATAGGATCATTGCACTTCGATAGTGCTTCAAGTGTCTATCTGGGTCTCCATCTCATTTGAAGGATGTGAAATATGGCATGTTAAACTTGTGTGGAGGCTCTGCTTGCTCGATCTTGTTCGTGAAGGGTAACATACTTATGTTGGTCATGTCCCTTTGTAGTGCCTTGTCGGTGACCTCGTTGCTTTGGAAATCACACAATTGCTAGGTTAAGAGTCTATCTACTTCTTCATAAATTTACCTTTATTGGGGTAATGAAGCTCTCGACTACCCCTGGTCGTGACCTGCTGGTCTAGGCTGCTCTTCTACGTGCTCGGCTCGTCTATGCCGCAGTTACGGTACATGTGGTTCGTTCCTAGCAAGCGAGGGAATTCTTTGCAGACTGCTGGTTAAGCTTGAGCCGAATTGTGTGACTGTTTCTCTCCATCTGTCATGCTGTCTGCTCCAATGTGATGTGAAAGATGCTCATTGCGGGCTTAGCCGTGAATGAACACTTCGCTTGGAAGGTTGCTCATGTTGATTATCGGCGTGTGGCCCCAACCGTGAGTGTATGCTCGTCCGTGGGCCTAATCGAGAGTGCACACTCCTCCACGCACTAAGACGGGAGTATACGCTATCTCGGGGGCCTAATTGGGAGTGTACTATGCCCAAACGCTTAGTTCGTGGCTGGTCGAGTGGCTGCTTACCGGGACGTTGCTGGAGAGGTTCTTTGTTTACCTTTGTACTACTTTGAGACACCTCGTTTGGGGCACATTACATCTTGGTACGCCGCAAGAGCTGGTTCACCAAGGTTGTCTGTTGTGCTAGGGCGCTCGTCAACTTTATGGGGCTTGTCAAGACAAGTGTTGTTCGCCATTTGGATTGGAAGAGCTTGGAAGGAATGTGCCTCCTTAAGTAATGGAAGGGTAGTAGACTCCAGGCGTGAGATTTGAGTTGGGAAATGTCAAATCCGCAGAGAAATATGGTGAGAATGCCCCCGATTCGATCGTAAGCCTAGAAATTTGAAGCCGAGACGGTTGAACTAATCTTGGATCAATTTGGGCTGCTTGGAAAGCCACGGGAGCAAGTTGGGCCACGGGAACGTGCTACTCGTCGAGAACAGGTTGGGCCACGGAAGTGTGCTGCTCATCGGGAGCAGGCTAGGGCACGGGAGTGGGTTGCTTGATAGGAGCATGCTGGGCCACGAGAGTGGGCTGCTCGGCGTATAGCGCACATAGGTGCGAGGTTTGGGCTCGCTTTGGTGGCACAGCTAGGGCCGTGGTAGTGATGCCATGGACTTTGCCTCGGGTGGCCACCATAGTGGCCATTGCAGTGGTTCCCGTGGTGGAACTCATGGTGGTGGTGCCGCTCCACCTATTGTCACATTTAGCCTCGTGGACTGTCGTGGTCCCATTCCTTGGATATTGGAATTTTCACTAATGGAATTTTCTAAATTTCTAGCCATTATATTTTTTTTTACATTTTATCAAATAATCTTTGCAAATAAAAAATTCTAATAATAAGAACGTACGAAAAATACAAGTGGACTAAAAAAATAGACAAAATAGAGAAAAAAAAACCTTCTTTTTTTTTTATGCGAGAGTCTTCTATGAGTGTGGATCTCAACTTTCAATGAAAGCACCAATTTGTGGATGCAAATTCCTCCTTGATCTTGGACAAAATTGCACCTACAAAATAAATAACACCTTTGGTTATGGCTCTCACGCCCACGATGAATAGGGGGTTTTGGCCGAAGAACCTCTGATGCCAAAGTTAGAATTTAGAGAGAAAGAGTGTTTAGAGAATTTAAGGATTTTTGCAAGAGTGTTGGAATGGCTTTTTGGTGAAAATGAGAGCCTATATATAGGGATAGGCTGGTCCTATTTGGAGAAAAAAGTGGCCGGCCATAGGTTGGTTTTTTGGAATGAATTTTGGTTTAATTAGCCAATTTATTATGATTAATTGACTAATTAAACATAAAGGGAATGCTTTGGTATTTATGGGATTTATTAGCTAGTTCATTAGTGTAATTAAAAATGAGAAAATGATAGAAAAAGGTAGAAAATATGATGGATTCTTTCTTGGATGGGGTTGGCCGGCCATTGATATGGTTTTGGGATTAAATGGGTGACTTAATTGATAATTAGGGGATTAATTAGGCAATTAATCTCTTAATTAGTCAATTATTATGGTTTTAAAAAGAAGGTTTTAGGAAATATGGAATGAATATATTATTTAGCTAATTGATTAGCTAAATAATGAAATATGAAATATATGGAATAAATTAGGTTTTGGGAATTACCTTATAGAAAGGATTTGATGAAATGGGCTTTAAATTGTTACCTATTTTGGAGACTTTTGACTTGGTCGAAAGAGGATTGCCCACTGCTTTAGCGTAGGAATCTCGTTGTGCCTTAAAGGTTTTTTTGTCCTTTTTTGTCCAAAAATCCACGTGTCGCCTTGTGATTATTTTTGGCTCCACAACCGGGTTCACCGCCCTCCCTTTCATTCTGACATCTCCACCGGTATAACTTGGCTGGGGGGGCTTCACCTCCACGTATTTTGGAACCTTGGCCTCTCTGTCCCTCACTTCTTCAGAAGCTTCATAGTTTCTAAACACTTCTGACAAGTCTTTTGGTTAAGTGTCCCCTCCCAACCTTTGGAAGATATTCTTTGAGGTTTCTTTTTCAGCTGCCCGCAAGATATTTCTACGGGCTTCTTACTTTTTTCTCTCTTCTTTTGGTCAGCTCCTAATTAATGATAGCTCATGATGCTGACAGTTCCACCTCACACTCACATTGGCACCTACTGCACAATACCACTCCCTTGATTATGGCTGCTTTTGGCTTATCGGGCAACTTGAGAGCTCCCTCTATGGGTCTTTCATTCTACCTTCTCTATGCCTTTACTTCCCACGTGGCCTTTCTTTTCGCTTTCTCTGCCCATGTTAGGTTGATCATGTTTATTGGGGCTTCTGGAAAATGATCAATATCGATCATCATACTAGCATGTGGTTTTTCTAGCAACAACTTTCCTTTGACAATGAGATCTTGTATCTAGTCTCTAAACTGAACACAATTGGTAATTGAGTGGTTGAAGGTGTAGTGCAGCTTGCAATACTTATTCCCCCTTAACTCATCGGGCTTAGGCAATTTTTTGGTGTTGTCGAGCATAATCACTCTTGCCCGCACCAATTCCTCATAGATTTCTGCCGCCTTGGTTAGGTCGAAAGAATAACTCTAATACTTGGGGGGTTTCATTGGTACAAATCCACTGTCATTCATGACAACCTTCTGGTCTTTAATCGATTGGACCAACCCCTTTACTATCAAAGGTTTGAAGGGAGTGGTCATCTCCGTTGCACAAATATCAATTCCATATCTCCCACAACCATCATTCTCTTCTGGCTCTATCCCTTCGAACTCCATTTGATGAATAACAACCTTGCTTTTGTAAAATGAGGGTACCTTGGAAGAATGCTTTGCTTACTGTTCCTCGATTAACAATTTCTCATATTTAGTGGCAGCAATCACCAATTCTTGCAACTCATTAAACTGCATGTCATAAAACTTCTTCCTTAAGGGCAGTCTTAATGCCTTATGAGCAATAACTATAAGTTGGACATGGTTGATAGAAAACTGGCATCTCATCCTGGTCTTCTTACACCTTATCATGAAGTCCTCAGTGAACTCATGCTCGTATTGCTTTACCTCAACTAGATCGTTGATGGTCATCTCTGGCTCCATCCTGTAAAACTACTCATGGAAAGCCATCTCCATTTACCCCCAATTTGCTATAAAATTGGGGGGATACAAAGAGTACTACTGAGATGCTAAGTTGATCAACAAGTTCCCAAACAACCTCAACTGATAGTTGGGATTGTCTTCAAACGCCACGCAATGGTTGGAAAACTTGAAGATGTGATCCCTGGAAGACACATTGTTATCTTCTTCGCTGAATGTTGGGAATGCGAGCATCTTGAAGTTAAGAAGAAAAGGATTATGCTCATCAACAAACTCCGGGTAGGGCTTCTGATAGGCGACCCTAAACAGAGGGTGAGTTTGTGGCTGAGCATTCATTACCACCATCATTATTAGGCGAGGTATGAGGAAGTTTCCTTTTCGGGCTACGATCGTTGCCCAAGTTAATCTTCTTTCTTAGTTAGGGCTTCCTCCACTTGGTCTATCTTCCTTTAGTGGCCATTGGTGGTGGCCTATAAGGAAGAGGCTTGTCCACCTTGGTAGGCTCATCTTTACCACTGGATTCCCCAATCAATTAGGGTATCCCTTACTTTGTTATCTCTTGCTCGTTCTGCCTCCTACTGTTTAGTGAAAATAGAGGGTCGGGCAACTCTGCTTCCATAATTTCTTCCAACACTGGTTGACTAACTCCGGATTCTTCCTTGTTCTTTCCTTTATTCCTATCTTCCTCAAGTAAAGGAAACAGAGGAATAACTGGCTCCATCACAGGGTTGGCCTCTTTTATCATTTCTCTAGTTTGATTATTTTCTGGAGTAGAGTACTCCAGATCTAGCCTTCTTTGCAGATTCCTTATTAGGGAACATAGTCTGCTTACTTCCCTTCTAGTTTCTAGAGAGATTTTATCCATGCTCCTTAACACAACCATCATGGTGGCTTGTAGGTTTTCATTTATGACCTTTCCTTCTGGTTTATCAAAAGGAGTCGAGCTTTCCGTCATGACAGGTTATTGTAGATCTTCGGGGAGATTTGCCATGTTTGATCTTGGCATATACTTGGGTGGTTTATGCTCTGTTTTCCACCTGAAGATTTGCTATTTCCTTCGTCTTCTTGGCATATAAGACTTGTGGTTCTACCGGGCATGCCAAAACTATGTTTGGGCAAGAAATCTCGCTGGAGAGGGTCCATTGCTCGAGCACACAGCTCCCCGAGAAGTTGGCACTTTGGTTGGTTGTCAGGCTTCTGCTTGTTTGAGAGGCTGCAAGAGGAGAACATAGTTAGTTTTGAAAGGTGCCTTTGTAGGGCTTAGGTGTAAGCCTTGAGGCTCGCAATCAAAACTAACTAAGTGCTTAGGCGTGCCACTGCCATCTCAGTATGGTAGATGTAGAACCAGTGTGTTTAAGTCGAATACTTGAGCCCTAAATTATTCTGACTTCTTGTTATCAAAGGATTGTCGTAGATGGGTTAAGTCTACATTAAGTTCTTTTCTGTGCCTTGGGATCAAGGAATTTTAGTTCGTTATCTTGTATGCTTTTAAGGGGGAAAGTCCAAATTGACAAAGCCATCGGTCTAGTTCCCGTTCAGTCTTTTATGATAGTAAAACCACTAAGTGAACCAGATCTAAGTACCAATTGAACTTTTGATCATCAAATGACTTTAAATAGCTTGAATATATATTGAAGAATACATCATAATACCAGATCTACTAATTGAAAGATAAAACCAAGAGAGTCGGGCAAGATTTCACCTTGTCGGGCAAGATTTCACCTTGTCGGGCAAGCTTGAACGTCTTGCAATCCATTCTCTTTGTGGTTACAAGGGGGTGGTTTGTTAAAGAGGGATGAATGATAAACAAGTTTATGCCAGGGAATCGATACTACAGCATGTAGAGAGGGTAGCAGAGCTTTTACACTAGACAAAAGATGTTTTTTAAGAGGAACTATTGGCTAAAAAGGGCTTGAACATGTACGAACAGGCTTGAGAGCAGAATTTATATGCTTGTTTGTTTGATTGGTTGAGTGTCCTTGTCTCTGGGCCCTGTCTTCCCTTTTATAGGCATTTCATCCTGGCTGTTGGAAGCTTTGCCTGAAAGCACTTCAGTGAGTCATCACTCTTTTTACATATTCTGCCATTTAGAAAGTGCTTTTGGGCTGAGAGTAGGCTTGATTTCCATCGGTTGTCCATTCCATTGTCATCTCATAGCTTTTGCATTTAATGAGGATTCATCATATTGTCTCGAGATGGGTAGATGGGCCTCATTCAAGTATTCTCACTTGAGCTCTTTTGGACTTTCTTTCCTTTTAAGCCCAAAGTCCAAATATTAACCCAAACAAATATAAAGCTCATTCTTCATTGAAGTGTCTAGCTCAAAAAATCCACGCACCCCATCTTTTATCTAGTCTAGAATATCAACAAGTATTCCATGATTGACAATTTAGAAAACCCCCCCAAGTCTTTGATGCCTCTTCAATTTTCGCATCACTCCTTGTGTTTAGTTGGACTATCAAGTCGATCAAGGTGTTGAAGGTCGATGACTAAGATGCTAAACTGGGTGGCTTCTGAATCACAGCTGGAATTGACATGTCCCGATTTCGGTGTTCGAATGACAACGGGATGGCCACGTGCTGGCCAACACCCCGAGGGTGACGCAAACCATTTAATGAATGCATATGCCGCGAACATGTGAAACATGCATATAATTTTCTCTTGAAACAACGCAATGTAATAAATAAGTATAAACCTTAATAAAATATAAAATTCAAAACCCTAGCATGCCATAAAACTTTCATAAAACATATATCGTTTATAGCATGCTTAGTAGTGGTATCACAATTGCCCGAAGGCCCTACATCGCCCGCCCAAAGGCATATATTAATCTTCCGCCAGAAGTCCCTACATCGCCGCCTCGAAGACATATATAAATCTTCCGCCCGAAGGCCGTACATCGCTAGCCCAAAGGCATATATAAATATCCCATATGCACATAGTATGAATAACCACTAAGTAAGCACAGAAAATCATGAACATAATCTTTTCAAAATATATCTCATCGGAGCTCAATAGCTCAAACATCATATCATAAGTCATAATCATAAATATCTCAATAAACATAAATTCCATAAAGCAGGATAATTCATAAAGCGTAAATTTGATTTACTCATAAGCATTTCATAAAGCGTATTCATAAAATCATGCTTTTCATGTATGAATTTTTAGTAATAAAATCATGCATTTTGGAAGGGTTCCACTCACAAATACTCCGTCACCGAAGGGCCATTCAAACTAGGGAGGACGGAAACAACACTAACAAACACACCTAAGCAGATAAATGGACCAATTAATAAAACTCTACTAAAATGATTGAATTTGGGAAAAGGGATGTCGTACATGAATTCAAAACGTCAAAAAACCTAAGGGGGTGACCTCAGGTTCCCCCATGCACCGCCCCACGCGCCACCTTCGAAATCTGGAAATTTCCCAGATTTTTCCTCCAAATTCAAGAGCCCATTTTGAGCTCGATACAAATCAAAATCGAGTGATTCAAAAGCCAAAGTGTAGTTAGGAATATGGAGAAGAGATTCAAGTGGGACCAAGTGGTGGCCGGAGTTGGTCGGAAAATGGCTTGAAAGTTGACTGGTCCGTGGGAAACTGGGGAACTCGCCGGAAACTAGGTAAACTTTAAACGTTCATAACTTCTTCAATACTCAATGAAATCGAGTGATTCAAAAACAAAAATCATACTTCTCAATGAGACGAAGATAAAGGTGCCTTTCTCGACTCATACTTCCCAATGAGACGCAGAGACTGGTTCTCGATGTCTAACTCACCGTGGTTTGGCTGAAAAATGCCTCGAAAGTGGCGGTCCTTGCCATAAAACTGGGGAAGCGTGAGTTTCTTAAGTCCAAACATCACCAAAACTTCTTAAAATTACTTTCAAACATACACCAAGACATGATCTACAACTTTTTGATGAGGTTCGAGGCTTACCTTCGCCGGAGAACATGGAAACTCATCGAAGAACTCGGTGAACAGTGGTGAACATTGTGCAGTGAGTTTGGAAGAGTTTGGAGGGTTTTTTCTTCGTTTCTGAGTTCACAAAGACAATGGTGGTGGTGCCATGGTTGTTGTTGTTTGTTGTGTGTTGCTATTTGTGTGTGTAAAGCCCTCGAGGAAGGTTGGTTTTGAGAGAGGAGAGGGTTGAGAGGTGAGGGGGAGAGTTTGAGAGAGAGAGGAAGGGATTTGCAGAAATAATTGAGGGGAGAGGGTCATGGGGACAAGGGAAACATGTGGGCCCTAGTGGCTCACAAAACAAAATCACAAGAGACGAAACGTGAAATATCCGAAAAACGTTCAACGTTTTGAAACGTAAAGTTTTCGTTATAACTCCAAATTTGAATCCATTCGCACCCATGCGTTCATGGCTATGAGTACGATAAGAATAAACTAAAAAAATTACTCACAAACGTTACGTCGAGGCGGTCAACAAAAACCAACATTCATGCCTCAAGGGCAATTTGGTAATTTCATACATTCGATAAATAAAATACGACAAATTTAGGACAGGGTATCATAGGAATCGTTGATGTAGTAGTGAACATCTGACTCCGGCGGTTGATGAAAAATTCTTGGAACCTCGGTTATGCCCGCATCAACGAGGCCTTTAACTCCTTTGGTTTCATCAAAGGCTTTTACTTCACTTTTCTGGTCGTAGTTTGTGTTGGTAGCTACCATCTTTGTGTGTGACTAGATTTGATTCAAATAACTGGTTTGTTGATGTATGTAAGTAGCGTGAGGAGATCATTTTATAATTGTTGAAGTTGAAAGAATAGCGATGTTTATTATAAGGCCGATAGACAATGCCAAAAAAAACTTTTGACTTGATTGGCAATAAACATCAACAATTTTTAAAACTAATAGTAGGTTAGTATAATGTCATCAGTACCAACCATTTAGATATTAAATATAGAGATTTAATGAATTTTTATAACTATTAGATATTGCTATATAAAGCTCGCACGACTAAGTGATAGTCAAAGTCGAAAATAATATCCCAAAATGCAACTTGATTGCACCACCAGTAGACATTTCAATCACTGGAAACATCTAGACCCTTATAAGTTCAATTTGTTTGGATGTACCTGGAGATGAAGCGAATAAAAGATTTAGCTGAGTTTTCACGTAAACAAATTGATTAACACTTTCTCGTCCTATCTGATGCCATAATCAAACTTGCAGTCAAAACGGAAGTCGATGTGCGTGGGAATTTTGGGTATATTTGTAGGCGGCATATTATGATTTATGACTGGAAACTGCTTTAGTTTGACAATCAATTCCTCGAGGCGAGAATCGGGACACATATTTTTTTGACATATTTTCTAAGACACATTCTATAATGTTTTTTAACAATTCAATCGTCTAAAATTTAAAATTTAACTGTTGGATTAAATAGTAATCATCTTAGTGTTTCGTGTAAAACCGTATTTGTCCGTATTTTTTTGCTATAAATGAATGAATGTCTTAATTGTTTTAGATTTATTTAATTTTTTGAAATGATTTATGAATGATGAATTGAAATGGTAGATGGTTCTGATCTTTACAAAAAATTATGAAACGAGAAGGTGTGTTTAAATCTGTTATATGTATCCCCTATTCTGATCCTTAATAATTAGATATGAATTAACCAATAACATAAAGCATGAGGGCTCAAGAAAATAGTTGATTCACAAGAAAAATCTGTTTTTCTGGAAAACGCAACAAAGAGAAGTCATGGACGTTTTTATACAACCACAACGTATATATATTGGGGGAAAATGAATTGAATAAAACCCTATTACAACTTCTCTTGAACAGCCTTCCAGTACAGAAACCATGTGTTCATTGCCGTTTCTTCCAGCTAAGAGTTATGTTATTTAGAGTAGGGTTTTATTACGAAGGACATCGGCCATTTATATATATCCCCTAAATAATACTGATGTCTTTCGTAATAAAACCTCACACCTGTCGGATTATAAGTTAGTAACAATATCAGTATTGTTGGAAGTGGATTTTTGGCCAGTCTCTTATAACATTTCAAATTATTAGATGGAAATTTTATTTGTCAAACGATAAAAACACCTTACAAGATAGATGAATAACTCTATAGTATGGCTATAGATTGTAAATAGAGAAACTTTCATGTTCTTATGAGTACTTATCCTCTGTGTCCAACTTCCAAGATTAAAATCCGTCAAGGCAGATGTTTCAAAGCTTGAAATCCATCAAGGCAGATGTGCCATCAAGTCCTTTGTCGTTGAAGTGAGCAACGTAGTCCCTCACAGTTGTCTCCCTGTACTTTGGAGGATTGTCTTCTGACAATAACTCCTTAATCGGTCCATAGAGTTTTGTTGATGGTAGCATCCCTGTGCAGAAGAAGCTCGCAACAGATATCCTCGGACCTACATAGTTTGCCAGTACCCTGTGTTGTATGCTCTTGAATTTATCATTTGATATGAGCTGAAACCCAAAGTAATTCAATTTAAACCCCAAACTAGAATCTAAATCGAACAATTTGACACAAGAAAAGTTATAAAATTTAGAGAGGGCAGAAATATAAACAAATAAGACAAAGCAATACATGGTATATGATAATTGAATAAAATGGTACGGTGTTATTATTACTTGATAGTAGAGGATCAGGGGAATTTGGTTACAATGGATCAAACTTGACCCTTTCACTTGCAATATAGTAAAATATCACCAGACAATAGTGATAGTGTCAATTATTTTGTAGATCATATAGTAAATCATGTAAGCATTGAACAAGTCGACGGTTTTGGTAACAATTAAGATCTTCATCATATACCCTCTATTAATTGGTGATTACAGAATAAACAATTTCATTTACTATATTTATACAACGATGACTCGTTAATCCAATAACGATATATATGATAGTTCTGTGCTAACCTGTAGAAGATCTCCAATGTTAACCACAAGAGCACCAGGCACAGGGGGAACATCAACCCACTTGCCCTGATGAAGAACTTGAAGACCTCCAATATGATCTTGCAGAAGGATTGTGAGGAAGTCATTGTCAGCATGATTGCTTGTGCCCATAGTCAACTCTGGCTGTGGACAAGCAGGATAGTAATGGCCTAGAATCACAAGCCCCTCACTGCAATCTATGTCATTCAAGTGACTTGGCTTAAGGCCAAGAGCCTCCGACAACAACTCGAACAATAACCTCCCCAACTTCATTACTTGCATCGAATATTCAACCAGTATGTCTCTGAAAGTTGAAATTAATACAGAAATTCAACCAATATGGTGAGTTGAGCGGCTTATAAATGTATTTTTTTTACTTTTCAGATTCTAAATTTTGTTGTATTCAATAAGACCAATTCCAACCCTGCTTTATGTCCAATAAATTTAGGCCTTTGCCTTTGAAAATGGATTTCCAGTGTTGGCCGAAAGATTGGACCACATGGCTATGTTATACGGGTAAAAGTATGTAACTCCATAAGCACCAAAGTAAATACATGATCAAGTCATAAAAACAATTAATCATGCTAAAGATATAATTTAAAAGTTTACCACTAATTGTAGAGAATTATGAACTCTCTTGTCACATACCTGCATACTTGTGGCAAGTCTTCTGGCTTAGTAGGATTAGGAGCCACATAACACATAAAAGTATCCCTCCAATTTGTCACCGGTGCACTGTAAAGATCAAAGTTGCTATTGTAGATCACAGGTTTAAAGGGATCACGAGTATAAAGCTCCTTCTTCACTTGAGTGTCTAGCTCGAAAAACCCTCGTACCCCATCCTTTATCTCCTCCAGAACACCTACAGGTATTCCATGGTTGGCAATTTGAAAAAAGCCCCAAGTCTCTGACGCCTCTCCGACTTTCGCAACAATCTCCTTGCGTTTAGTTGGACTATCAAGTCGATCAAGGCCTTGAAGGTCTATGACAGGGATGCTAAACTTGGTGGCTTCTGAATAAGAGCTGGGACTGTTGATGTGGTAGTGATCATCCGACTCCTGTGGTCGATGGAAAATTCTAGGAATCTCAGTTATGCCCGCATCAACGAGGCCTTTAACTCCTTCTTTGGTTTCATCAAAAGCTTTTACTTCACTTTTCCGGTCGTAATTTGTGTTGGTAGCTACCATCTTTGTGTGTGACTGGATTTGTAAGATAACGGGTTTGTTGATGTATGTAAGTGGCGCGAGGAGATTATTTTATAATGGTTGAAGTTGAACGAATAGGGATATTATTATATATAAGGCCAAAAGATAATTCAAATAAAACTTTTGACTTGATTGGCAATGAGCATCAACAATTTATAAAACTAAAAGTAGGTTAGAATAATGCCATCAGTATAATCATCTTGATTCGTTAACTAATATTTTTGACCCAATTGTAAACATTTTTTCATCGCGGTCGCTAGGGGCACTACAAGTTTTTATAGAATCACATGGTATGAACCATTGTCTAGTCCGAAAAATTAAAAGATAGATATAGCATATAGATTTAATGAATTTTTACAACTGTTAGGTATTACATATATAAAACTCCTACCACTAAATGATAGGTACTATTGCAGCCAAAACAAATAAAAAAGGCTTAAATGTCAAAATAGTCTTTGTGTTATAGTCATTTGGCCGATTTAGTCTCCGTGTGTTTCAATTTGACCAATTTAATCTTCATGTTTATCCATGTTAACCAATTGAGGACCTTCCATCCAATCTTATTAAAAATTCATAAATTATTATAAACTTATTTATAAATTTATCTATTAAATTTAAAATATTTGTCATTCAGTACTACAGTATAGTAGTATTCCTCTTCACTTGTAAGTGAGAAGTCTTAGGTTCAATTCTCGCCAGATGCAAGTTTGAACCACAGTGTTACCAACCCATTATAATGCTTAGTCTACTCCCCCACCTCTTAATATAGAGAATATCGTTTGTTAAAGAAAAATTACTCTCTTCTCAACTCCCCGACCTCATCTCTAGCATTCTCTCCTCTCCCAAACCCCCCCCCCTTTTTCTATGTGACAACCTTGAATAATTTTTTAGATTGAAAATTTACTCTTATATGTGCTATTTCTCATTGATTTTTAATTTTTTGTAATTTAAATTTAAATATAGAGAAAGGGTAATATATGACTCTCAATTGCAATGTTAATCGATTACACAGTCGGAGGCAAAGTGACCACAGGTCATTTTCTTGGTACGACAATGATAGGTGGAGTCGAGGTAGATCTGGAGACCTATTCATCATGGCCTATAACCTCAATTATTACAATCATTTTATTTTATAATTATTAGAATTCTGGAAATTCTAACGATCATTTACATAGCACTAATTAACAATTTAATAAAATTTCTCTAACAAATCACCATAAATTATTACAATCAGGGATTTTATATTATAATTTAATACGGCAGATTTTTAACAATCACCTTACAGAATGTTCATAGCAATAGTTCAAAGGTCATTGTTACAGACGTAAAGAACGTAATCCCTTACATTATCTGTAAAGAAAGTTGAGGGTCCATGATAAAAACAATTGATAATACAGAAAGTAACCATGTGAGGATTTGAAGATAAAAGAATCCCACATTGGTGAAAAATGAGGCCTTGCAAAGGATTATAAGAGATTTGACTACTTCTTATATTACCAATTGATATTACAGTGAAACCTTAACTTTTTTTTTCATGGTATCCAAGTATGTTGCTTCATGAGGCCCAATGGTCACAATCTTTTTATAAGAAGAAGACCCCTTGAGGTCCCGAACCCGACCGGTTCCTACATCGCAGACTTACTTGCCTTTCCGTCGCCCAACCCCATCCATCAGCAACTGTAGAGAGACTTTTGGATCAAGTGTCAGCTTTCCCAGATGCACATTCGGGTGATGATGGCAGAGGTTGGGGAGGTACTCATCCTTCTTCTGCGCCATAGACGTGAACAAGATGTTGACTTTATTTCTCGCTCACCGATGATTAGGGTTATAAATAACCAGGATTCGGAACTATGATACCCGGGTGATCTTATTGCTCGCTAACCTTGCACACATCCCCTGAATTTTGCTCTTCGGCCCAGTCGAGAGTTCTCCGTCTCCCACCTGTTGCACAGTGGCCTTGGGTTAGGGCTGCCATAAGTTCGTGCCATTTGTGGTTGTGAGGTCGCTGGCAAATCGGGCAACTCTGCCCTATGACCCAGAATTACTAGGGCCGATTGCTAACTCAAAGTGGCCGCCTGGGTGGCATTGAGGGCCGAACACTCACTCTGACCAGAAGCGAAGGTAGATCAGCGCCCACTAGTGGTCAAGAGTGATGACATTTGTGGAAGAAAAAAAAAAATAACAATTTCACATATTTCTGGAATTTTACCAATTTTCATACTTTCCTACAATTTCACATATTTCTACAATTTTACCAAATTCTCATATATTCAAATTTCATCGAGCAAACCTTAACACTATGTTTGGATGGGGGAAATAAACTTGGAATTTGAATTAAAGACCTAATTTATAAATTGACATGCACAAATTCCCTTGTTTGGATTCATAAACATAGAAATTTAGAATTTCCGTATGGAAAAAAATTTGGAATTTGGGACCTTCAATTCCCAAGTTTAAATTACATGTAAATAGGTGTCATTTTCCAATTTCTATGATTGAGAGTTTAAAAACAACAAATTCCGTATTCAATTCCATTGTTCTTTTAGGTTACCTAAACAAGAAACTTCATAAATTCTATAGAATAAAATTCCATTATTTAAATTTTCGTCATTTTAAAATTCCTTAGTAATTTTAAATTTTTTTATACAAACATATTGTAAAAGTTTATCGAGCAAAGGTTTCCTGGAATATTTTAATTATGACGAAAAAATTGGTGGGAAATGCGTTTCCCCGATGGAATTTTGGAATATTTGTCGGATAACCTTTTCTAGGAGCAAATTTGATTTTTGGAGAAACATTTGGGGCTAATTTGTAGAGTTTTCTCGACATAGTTTGTAATTTTGCCGATGACTATTGGTAGGGTGGCCCGACGAACCCATCTAATTCATCAGGCAAAGAAAAAAAATTCCCATACCTTTTAACATAGTTAGTAAGCTTTTGTTGTATCCATTATTGTAAATATTTTAAATTGATATTAGATTTGTTAATTGTATTCTTCTAGAGTCTATGAGTATATTTGTAAAAAATCATCCAAAGCAGAGCTAAAATGACCGTTAAATCATCATTATTCGTCTTTAACCGTCGAATGATTTTGTTCGGTTACCTAATCTCTGAATGTTTATTTTTTGTGATTTTTGGCATATGGGATTTGGAAGTATATAAAAACAAGTTTAAGAGCTACATCGTGGAAACTAGTTTCGTAGAATACAAAATCATCAAAGGAATTTATTATGCCAACCATGCCACTCAGTTTGCCCCAACGGATATATCCACTTACCCGACAAACGAAAACCCTTAACCCTAAAACCTAATTAAGAATTTGCGCAACGAAACCTCTTATGGTTCGATGGGCAAGATTTTGCACACTACACTACACGCTATTTTTTTTTCTTGGTGCCAAATGTTTACCCAACGAAAGGTTTCTTGCCCAACCAAATATCCCCATTGCGCAAAGCCTCTGACAAAATCCTAAATGTCAACCCTTTTTGCACGTGCTACTTTATAGATTGGGGCAACTAATCTTGGGAGGGGGGACAAATTACTTAGTAAATCAGGGCACGAACTACGTAGTAAATTGACATGAGCACGTATTACTTAGTAGATTAAGCATGGAACGCCACGTGGAGATTGTTAAATTTAGGTCAAAACAATATATTTTCCAAGATAATTCCACTATACTCCTAAGCGCCTATTTGGTAGGCCAGTTAGGATAGGTTGGGACCAATTAAAATGGACTTGCATCTAGTCCGTTGTTTGTTATGTCAAAATGTGAGCTAGACAGAACTTGACATGATGAGTTATATATCCATAATAGAGTGGGTTATTTAACTTATCCTTATACATGAGTTAAATGTCCTGTCTTACAAGTCTTTGTTAATCCAATCATATACTTAAGGCCCAACCTCATTCAGTCCACCATATGTTACACTCTATATGTATTTTATTTTATCATTTAGTATAGTCTAATTCAACCGTTACCTTACAAGATAGATTTTTTTTTTCGATGATAGAAACACCTTAGACCTTCTCCAAAGATGTCAAACTTTAAACATAATATTTAGATTCAATGGCTTATGTGGCACTTTGGTTTTTTTTTTTTTTTTAATTTTGTTTTTCACCTGATATGTCAAATCTAAACTATTATTTATTTATTTATTTTTATCATTGTAATAAGTATTTTTGAAACAAAAAAATAATAATAAAATTGGTAAAAGAATTGATTAATTACTAAAAATATATTTGAAGTTGCTAACAAGTTTGATAGCAACCACCTTTGATGTCAATCCACGTCATGCCATGTAGGAATTGGTATTTCGATGGAAAACACTAAAGCTGTATTTTTTAACTGTTATTGCGAATGTGGACTTTTTTTACTTTTCGTTCACTATAAGAAAAAGGCCTTTTTGCGACAGATAACATGGGCCTCACAAATAAAAGAAAATTTGAGCGCTAAAGGCTAGCTCATAAGTATTCCCGACTCTTGTATAAGTAACGTCACAAATAAAGTCGCAAATAACAATATGAGCGACGCTGAGTAAAGTTTACGACACACTAAACGACAGAATAAAATTTTGGCACCCAAATTTTTAAAATTTTCAATTAGAGCGCTTTATTTTCAGATGAAAACAATCCAGCGCGCCTGTATTTTCGTTCTCTAGAATCATCCTTCTCTCCTAACACCTTTTCCACTTTCCTACTTGACTGAAAAATAAGAGGCCTAATCTATCCAATAAGAGATTTTGGGGGAATCATCGGAAACTTTGGAGCAAAATTGAAGATCCCGGAGCATAATCGGAGATTTTGTAAGACACTACAACCATCTTCCCTTTTTTCTGAATCGGGCTGACGCTCAGTCATCCGAGCCTGAGCGTCGTTGTTGGTGTGCAAGGCGTAGCAGTAGCTGAGGCAGGTGACGATGTACCTATGGTGGAGGAAGCATTTCAAGCACAACCGCATATGAGTCAGTTCAAATACAAACAAGGAACTCAACACATTTTTGAGGGGTGCGGCTTCCACTACTACAGGTGCCACATTTAGGGATACACTGCCTCTTATGTACATTGCGCTTGCACCGCTTTAGGACTCTCTACTCCACATTACTTTCGCTGCTTGCTTATCCTTGGAAGACACCGATGTATTGAACACATTGGAAGACTTGCTCAAGATTCAGCAGAACAACTTCGGAGTGATGCCTTGATTTTGCCTTTTCGTCTCCAAGGTTGGAACCCTTATTTTTCATTTTAATGTGACTGAACTCGACTTTCTTTTTCGAGCTGCCTACGTACCTTTCCGAAAAAGAGATCAAGTCATCACGTAGTTCAAATATGTTTGTTTGTTTTGTTTTGTTTTTTTTTTTGTCCTAACTTTTGCTTGAGCTGCCCTTTCGGGTTTTCAACTTAACAGACATTTTTTTGGTGTCGTACGTAGTTTAAGCTCTTGTGGGCCAGGAGCTTTTGTTGTCACCTTTTAAGCTCGTGTAGACGAGGAGCTTTGCTGTCACCTTTTAGGCTCGTGCGAACGAATAGCATTTGGTAGTGAATTGGTGCCGTTTACAGTTTCAGCTCGTGCAAGCAATGAGTGTTTGGTGTTGTGGTGTAGTTTTAGCTCGTGCAAACAAAAAGCTTTTGGGGCCATGTTGCAGTTTTAGCTCATACGGGCAATGAGCATTTGGTGCCGTGTTGCAATTTTAGCTCATGTAGGCGAGGAGCATTTGGTGTCGCATTTTAGGCTCATGCGGACGAGGAGTGTTTGTTGTCACTTTTTAAGCTCATGTGGACAAGGAGCTTTGGTGTCGCCTTTTAGGCTCATGCGGATGAAGAGCATTTTGGTGTGGATTTGTCAAGCAATCTAAGAGAGGCGTTCCTCGTAATCTTCATAGCAAGGAGTCTTGATCGAGCGATTGAAGAAGTGTTCGGGAAAGAAATCGTCTATCGTGATGCGGATGGACGATCTTCGTGTCGAAATTTCATCATCCTCAACACTTTCACGTCACTTTTGAGGTTGACGAGACCTTTTTTACCTCTTTTTTTATTGGTAAACTTGTGGACGAAGCACTTTTCAATCAAATGACTAATGACGCAGTGGTACTTACAGTATCTTGGGTTGTCGGTACGATTCATTTCTTCCGGCCGTTTGCACTTGGGCAACTCGATCACCTTCTTGTCGAGCAAATCCTCCAACATGGCAGCCACATTGGTGTCAAGGAATGGGTAAGTCTTCTCCTCAAGCTCTTTCAAAGTGCTTTTATACCTCTCCTAATCATGACAAGGTTCGTTCTGCTTCACCTCATTCTTTTTATCTCTTGTGGAGATTCTAATGGGAGCCGTGTTAACCACCATTGCTTCCTTGGCATGCTCCTTCACAGATTTGTCCATTTTATGCCCAAAGAATTTGGCGATACTCAACTCCATTGCTTCCGTGTTAACCACTATTGCTGTCTTGGTCGGCGATTGGCTCTTTCTTTTCATGATTGGCGATGCTCAACTCCATGTCTTAGGCATGGATAGCCAACTCTTCAAACGTCCACGGCTTAATGCCTTAGAGGATGTAGTGTAATTCCTAATGCATGCCTTGTATGCACAACTCGATCGAGGAGATCTCCGAGAGTTTGTCTTTGTGATCGAGACTCAATAAGCGTCATCGATTACGATAGTCGACGACTGGCTCGTCCTTCCAATGCTTTGTATTTGTAAGCTTCATCATGCTAACGATGAGACGGGTGTTGTAAAAAAGGTTCAAGAATTCTCGCTCCATCTGCTCATATTTGTTTATGGACTCAGGCTCTAGGTTTATGTACCAATCGAACATGTTTCCATTCAAAGAATGACAAACTGCTTTACGAGGTAGTCTCCTTCTGTCCCAGTGTTGTTTCAAGTTTCGACGAAATGAGCAATGTGTTGCTTTGGGTTTCCCTTTCTGTCAAACTGCCTGAACTTTGGTGGTTAATACCCCGTCGGCATCTACAAGCTATCAATCCTCTTGGTGTATAGCGTCGAGTACATCAGTGAATCCCTCGAAGTGCCTCCATATTGTGCCTTAATGGTATTTATGATCATGTCTTGAAGTTGTTGGAAGGAAATAGAGCTCATTGATGTAGCTTCGAACTCTGGCTTTTGTTTCCCTCCAGCTTTGTCGATATGATGCACTTCTTCCTCACCAGACTCCTCGTAATGCTAATTCTTATTTGGGTGAAGATCGACTTCTCCATCATGCTGCAATTCCAACCTACTCATAAGTATAGCGATCTGTACGTCTTTCTCCTTGATGGTCTTTGTCAGCTTTGGGATCGCCTAGTTCATCTACGCAAGTTGCTTCTCAATGGAGGTAGTGCTAGTGGTCATGACTTGCGCAACCAAAAAATGTGACTCTCCTGGAAACATCGAGGGTGTTGGCTAAGTCTATGAGCGATGGTTGCTGGTTGGTGATCTGCTGTAGGATCCTACGCTTGAGTCCATATCTGAACCCAGTGAAAAAAAGGGCTTCATCAAGTTCTTCAAAGACAAATAATCTCATTGGCCGCTTTGGGATGCCATCCTGGGGGCCATAGACTGACACATGCCTCTGATGCTCCCCTTACTCATTTAACGACACCAACTTGGAAGTGTTGGTGTTGAATGGTCACGACCTTTGCTTTGCTTCGAGTTTTGACATCGAAGGATTTTCCACTTGCAGTCGAGGAGCTTATGTTCTTTGCCGTAGTGGCGATGACAACTTGACTTATTTTATAAGAGTAGCCGAGCAGTTTT